>NC_085997.1:27546731-27894231 GCF_030014385.1 Trichomycterus rosablanca | reverse complement strand
CCCTTTTCAAGTGCAGATGACCCAGCGTTTTCTGCTTTTCTTTCTGGTTCTGAGAAGCCATCTCTTTTCTCTGTCTGTTCAATAGGAAACTCATCAACAGTAGCTATGCACTCATCAACCTCTATATCACTATCTGAAACCCTTTCAAATGATGTTTGGAGACTTAAAGAAGCCTGATCGTTATCACTGGCACTTCCACTTTCAAGGCATTCCTCAGACTGTTCAGCTCCAATGGGTGGGGATGCAGGTAGTGTTAAGCTCCAGTCAGCATCCAGCTTGAGTTCTTCAAAATTTTCTTCATATTCGTCCCCCTCTATATCTCCGGGAGACTGATCGACATCCAGTAAATCAGGGGGACTGCCAAAAGTCTCTTTAGAGTAATTGTGAAAACTAAAAACCTCCTGATTTGGGGAATTTTGCAGTACCGCTTCAACTTCTGTACTACCGTCTTTGCCAGTGAACAAATCAGCTGCATTTGGTTTATTTTGTGGAGTTGTGTCTTGGAACGTTTCCCCATTTGAAGTAATATTGGCGTTCTGGCTGTCCATACTTGTGTTGTCTGAAGCTTGTTTTCGTTCTGTTAATTCCTTTCTTGGAGATAAATCAGTACTTAAGGTAAGGTCATTAGCTGAATTAGTCTGTAGAGACTTACCATCCACAGGGCAAGTATTTACAGTTGCTGCATTTTCAGATGGTAAAGACTCACTTTCATTAAGACCTAAGCGCTGTTGTTTCTCAATGGTTAAATTAATAGAAATTCTGGGTGAGGTCTGCTCTCTATTTATCTCACATGGATCAACTGTGGCAGCTGTGACATCATTTTCAATGCAATCAGAAGTCAGAGAACACATTGGGGCTTCACTTGCAGATACTGTAATTAGGTTGGAAACTATTGTGGGTCCATGCACAGTTGATTCCAACTGAGATACTTCCTCCACACTTAAATCCTCGGCAGTTGAATTTGAGGACTGATCAGCAATTGAATGAGAAAAAGAAAGCTCATGAACAGGTGATGGTTTTTTTTCTAAATCATTTGTCTGGTTCTTGGAAAATGGTGCCTCTTTGTTCATACAAGAAACCAAGTCTACACAATGCGAGGCTGATGGCTCATGAACTTTTTCACAAACCTGCTTTGCTTTATGCTCATCTACCAATTGTGACCCATCCGAATTGTTATTTTCGCTGTCGTGTGCCTCTACTTTTATTAAATCAGACAAATCTTTCTTTTTCTCAAATTCTGAACCAAGAACACATCCTGATCTACAGGACATCGAGGCACTGGGAGAGCTGGTAGTCTTTTCATTCTCTTCAATTTTGGTATCAGGTTCCTGTTTTGTTGGTATGACTTTTAAAACTAAATGCTTTTTACCGTCTACCATCTTAAAGCCCATGACCTTTGTAGTACAGTTGGGAGGAATGGAGATTTTATTTTTGACCATGAGAACAGTCAGTCCATTGCTGTTGCTCGAGTCTAAAATTCCAGATCCAAGAGTGAGTTCATTTTCCTGCATCTTTGGCTGTGCTGTTGTAGATGTGACAGGATATGAGCTCTGCTGTTCACCTTTGAGTATTCCTTTACTCCATTTATTACTCTCTTTCTTTACTCCAACAGCTCTTTCAAGAAATTGCTGCGTTTCCTCTAACGTTTTCTCTGGATTTAAGAGCCGTCCATTGTGGTCAAGCAGACCTACTCCGGGAAGGGAATTCAGCTGTGATATCCACTGTGGTTCTCTGGATCCTCCAGGAGGAGGACTCTTTTTAAGCAGCAGCTTCAGTCCAGGAGAATTGACTTTAGAACCATCATCTATTGTCCTCCATCGGTTTGTTTTATCAACTTCATCAGCATGAGCCACAGACATATGTTTATTAAGATACTCCTTCCAAGAAGCACCAAAGCCACAGAATTGGCAAGTGAAAGGAAAAGTCCCAGAGTGGGCTTTCCCGCTGTAAACTTTCCCCTGTGTAGGACTCATGGATGGACACTTAACATGTTTTTGGCTGTCCTCATTGTGATGATGAATGTGCTGAACAAAGGTGCCTGCGTCTCTGGTTGAAAAGTCACATTTCTTACAGCGAAAAAGTCCATTGCAGCTATGGCACATAATAAAATGCCTGGTAAGCAACAGTAGAGTGTACTGGACTCCATCGTTGCAGATTTCACAAGTGACGAAAGTGTCCCGATGCCCGATGCGATGCCGCTGAAGAGAAGAGAATTCATTGGTGACAAAGGTACAAAGATCACACGGATAGGTTGGAAGTGTACCCTTATGTACTCCCTGGAAATGTTTCAGCAAGTCATTTGGGCTGTAAGTGACATCACCTTTGCATTCAGAGCAGCAAAAACTGAGGATTTTTCCAGAGAAAACAGCACCCTGTTGCACCTTGCATGGTGATTTCTCCAAAGATTTGCTCTCTGTATGAGATTCAGTTCCAGATTCAGACTCTCCAAACAGCGCATCATCGTGGTTATAGATATCATTATATGTGATCTCTGTCTGATTAGCCAGCTCTTTTAAAGATAATGTATGCACTGTTAAAACGTGTTTCTTTGCATTTCCGTTCTGGTCATGGCTTTGTGGTGGGTCATCTGCCATTACCTCCATGTCTTAAAATAATGGTTTCTGCAAAAGACAAATAAAAAAAATTATAAACACATCAATCCCTGATTATTTTTGAACATATAGAGCTGGTTACACACACAAACACTACAGAATAGACTAGGTTTAATGACAATTAACAAAAGTTCTAAGTTCTAAAATACACTAATCAGCCATAACATTAAAACCACCTCCTTGTTTCTACACTCACTGTCCATTTTATCAGCTCCACTTACCATATAGAAGAACCTTGAAGTTCTACAATTACTGACTGTAGTCCATCTGTTTCTCTACATACTTTTTTTTACCTGTTATTACCCTGTTCTTTAATGGTCAGAACCATTAGGTGGTGGATCATTCTCAGCACTGCAGTGACACTGACATGGTGGTGGTGTGATAGTGTGTGTTGTGCTGATATCAGTGTATCGGACACAGCAGCGCTGCTGGAGTTTTTAAATACCGTGTCCACTCACTGTCCACTCTATTAGACACTCCTACCTAGTTGGTCCACCTTGTAGATGTAAAGTCAGAGAAGATCGCTCATCTATTGCTGCTGTTTGAGTTGGTCATCTTCTAGACCTTCATCAGTGGACACAGGACGCTGTTGGCTGGATATTTTTGGTTGGTGGACTATTCTCAGTCCAGCAGTGACAGTGAGGTATTTAAAAACTCCATCAGCGCTGCTGTGTCTTATCCACTCATACCAGCACAACACACACTAACACACCATCGCCATGTCAGTGTTACTGTGGTGCTGAGAATGACCCACCACCCAAATAATACCTACTCTGTAGTGGTCCTGTGGGGGTCCTGACCATTGAAGAACAGCATGAAAGGGGAGTAACAAAGCATGCAGAGAAACAGATGGACTACAGTAAGTAATTGTAGAACTACAAAGTGCTTCTATATGGTAAGTGGAGCTGATAAAATGGACAGTGAGTGTAGAAACAAGGAGGTGGTTTTAATGTTATGGCTGTTAGGTGTATGTCTGTCTATCTGTCTGTTAGTTACATTTAGCCAATTAAATTTTAAACCATAAAGGTAAACTGGGATTTAACCTGTAAACCTGCATGCAGACAGATGGATTACATAAAACCAAACAATGTGTAATCCTTAAAGATATCTTTGTTTCAAGATGACAGAACCTTTCACATGCTAACAGATTACTTAATAAGTTGTATCATATCGTTTAGGGGCAATGACTGCAATCAAGTGTTTTCTGTCATTGTGAATACAATCTCTTTGCTTCTTTGCTGATAATTGACCCACTTTAAGAGGTGGCATCTTCCAACTGCCAGTTTCAGCACTTTGCAACTGTGCAAAGAAAAGTCACATGAACACTTTTGGGAGTGAGTGGGGCCGTTGGCTATGCCTTTATATCACCATTGAACAGTTACTCTACATTTCTAGCACACCTATTAAGCAAGTGGGAAAATCCTAGTTTAAGGAGCAATAGACAATGCCAAGATAACTATATGCAATTTTTATACACATGGTCATGTATTGAATCTTTTTCAACATTCTGTGTGTCATACCACCTGACAGTTTGTTTATTAGGATTTTAACATCATGTTTTACACTCTTTCATTCATGACAGAAACGGTAGTTACTCATTACACAAGATTCATCAGTTCACAGGGTTTTATCGAACACAGTCATGGACAATTAAGTGTCTTCAATTCACCTCACTTGCATGTTTTTGGACTGTGGGAGGAAACCGGAGCACCCGGAGGAAACCCACGCAGACACAGGGAGAACATGCAAACTTCACACAGAAAGGACCCGGACCTTCTTGCTGTGAGGCGACAGTGCTACCAACTTAGCCACCGTGCCACCCATCTGACATAGTATTTTTTTATTTTTTTATTTAACCTTTAATTTAACCAGGCAAGTCATTAAGAACACGTTCTTATTTACAATAACAGCCTGGCAATTAGAAGAGTCTACTTGAGGAAGAGGGAATACAACATCATCAACAGGGGGAAAAGTAGGGAAAAACTGACATAAAAGCACTGTTGACCTTGTAAATTCACCACAAAGGTCAATTTTAATCTTCCTATTAATGCAATAGCCTGAGCAATCTTTTTTTTAAAGGCATTTCAAAATAAAAGTCCTTTATAGTTGTCACAGTTGGCCCTATGCCTCACAAAAACACTGTGCACAAGTTAATAAAAAGAGGGCATCATTGTAAAGCATCACAAAGATTTTAATGGCCAAAAATATGACTAAACTACTTAATCTACATACACATTTATAGGAAATGCAACAATCCCAACATTAATGACATTTAAACACTGGACAAAAGAAGATGATGTCAGTGAAGCATATATTCAATCCTAAAAGATGATCTTCACCCAGATGCCCTGGTGATGCAACTAAGACATCATTATTGACCAACAGTAACTGTTCTTCATATGATCCTGACCTGAAAGTGTTATTTTGAGGTAAATTACAGCTATGCACAGCCAGTCTAAGTCTATCCACGTTATATGAACTTGGTCATTTAATTTAAGCCCAAGTTTGACCCACAGTTGTTGGCAGGATGTTGGCAGGATGTTGGCACTGTATTTATTAACATGAATAATGCATGCTTTATATATAAAACCTCTCAGTGATCTTACAGAAGTAACCAGACTAGTTTAATTGACTTTGCAAACAGCAACTTTAAGCAACACGAACTAAACTAAGAAAGTGCATTACAATAGTGCCACCGACACTGCTTGGCATTCATGCACAGACAGTCACCAGCACTACGGGTTTCGAATATTTTCACATTATAAACAACGCAAGTGATTCTTCCATAATTCAGAAACAGGGCATCATTGTAAAGCATCAAAGATTTCTATTAGAATTTTGATGGCCAAAAATCTGACTAAGTTACTTCATCTATATACACATGTTATAGGAAATGCAACAATACCAACATTAATGACACTTCCAACACATTAACAGTGGGTCAAATAAAGAATACACTGTAAATTAATCTGATACATGTCATGTGTGGTTGGTTAAAAAATTTACTGGACAAAAAAAGGGTGATGTCAGTGACCCTTATATCCAATCCTAAAAGATGATCTTCACCCAGACATCATTATTGACCAACAGCAACTGTTCTGCATATGATCCTGACCTGAAAGTGTTATTTTGGAGTAAATTTCAGCTATGCACAGCCAGTCTAAGTCTATCCACGTTATATGAACTTGGTCATTTAATTTCAGCCCAAGTTTGACCCACAGTTGTTGGCAGGATTTTGACAGTGTTAATGCAGTGTATTTATTAACATGAATAATGCATGCTTTATATATAAAACCTCTAAGCGACTTTGCAATCAGCAACTTTAAGCAACACGAACTAAACTAAGAAAGTGCATTACAATAGTGCCACCGACACTGCTTGGCATTCATGCATGGCATTGACAGTCACCAGCACTACAGGTTTCGAATATTTTCACATTATAAACAACGCAAGCGATTCTTTCATAATGCAAAAACAGGGCATCATTGTAAAGCATCACAAAGATTTCTATTAGAATTTTCATGGGCAAAAATATGACTAAGTTACAACACATGACACTTCAACACATTAACAGTGGGTCAAATAAAGAACACACTGTCAATTCATCTGATACACGTCATGTGTGGTTGGTTTGAAAAAAAATTAACTGGACATTAAATGATGTCAGTGACCCTTATATTCAATCCTAAAAGATGATCTTCACCCAGATGCTCTGGTGATGCCACTAAGACATCATTATTGACCAACAGTAACTGTTCTGCATATGATCCTGACCTGAAAGGGTAATTTTGGAGTAAATTTCAGCTATGCACAGCCAGTCAAAGTCTATCCACGTTATATGAACTTGGTCATTTAATTTCAGCTCAAGTTTGACCCACAGTTGTTGGCAGGATGTTGGCACTGTATTTATTAACATGAATAATGCATGATTTATATATAAAACTTCTCAGTGATCTTACAGAAGTAACCAGACTAGTTTAATTGACTTTGCAATCAGCAACTTTAAGCAACACGAACTAAACTAAGAAAGTGCATTACAATAGTGCCACCGACACTGCTTGGCATTCATGCATGGCATTGACAGTCACCAGCACTGCGGGTTTAGAATATTTTTACATTATAAACAACGCCTGTGAGTCTTCTATAATCCACGCTATTTCACTAAATCCATGAAAATAAAGCACCTCGCCCCCACCCACACAACACAGCAATCCATTAGGAGCGTAGAGAAGTTTTTTAAAGAGTACATATTACAAACAAGTCATTTATACAAACTACACAAATGTTTCAATCTATCCGGCATACAAAAAATGCTTAGATAGTATCAATTTGAATACATTTACCTTTCTTTTCCCTTTAGCCTTGCAGGTCAGTGACGGCGGCCATGACAGTTCCATCCGGGTAACAATGGGCTGCTGAGTGCCGTATGAGTGTGTGAGTAGTGAAGCAGGAACTGAGAGGAATGAATATGGATGACTACCTGAAACTCATTAACTTTACCCTCTTAAACTACTGTATATTTCATCACGCACACTTACACTTGTTCATATAATGCACATTATTAATTAAAGTGACTGAAATAAGTTCAATTCTAATACAGAATCGGTCCCTCCGTGTTGTTGCAGGATTGTTTTTAAATGCAGTGTAAATGTTGATAAGCTTAGTGGTAGACTTGAAGGACGCCATGTCTGCCTGTGACGGAATGGCCGCCATTTTCTTTACAGTTGACTCAATAAATTGACTTTGTTTAAGCTGTTTTTTAAATCGTTTTAATGATTACAATTCTAAATGTTCGTGTTTACTCTACTGGGATACATTATTGTCTTTATAAAATGCAAACCTATGCCCTATTATTGAACATTTAATGACCAGCATTGGCTAGCACTATGAGGCAATTCCCACCAAAACACTGTCCTAATAGTACTTTAATTCCTCTTAGTTTACTACAGAAATTTTGCATTTAACATATGGTGAAGGACTGCTTAATTATTCATTGAGTGATTTATTTATATAAGGAATTGAGTATTAACTACAAGTATTTTTACATGTTAAAATGACCCAGAATGTCGCCTCACAGCAAGAAGGTCCTGGGTTCGATCCCCAGGTGAGGCGGTCCAGGTCCTTTCTGTGCGGAGTTTGCATGTTCTTCCCATGTCTGCGTGGGTTTCCTCCGGGTGCGCCGGTTTCCTCCCACAGTCCAAAAACATGCAGTCACGTTAATTGGAGACACTGGGTGTGTTCGAAAAGCTAGTGTGCTGTCTACATAGGCAGCATTTTACGTCATCCTGTGCGCGCTCCCGAGAATGAGGCTGTTCGAAATCCTAGATGCCTTAAAATCCACACTTCTGAGGCATCTTATTATTTCAATGTTATTTTGGCTCAAGAACGAGTGAGCGTCTGACGCTGCCTTAGTGATCAAGACAATCCCAGCATTCATGGCTGACGGGGCGGAGAAACGAATGGAGTTATTTTCAAACGTAAATAAAATATTACTGATTTTTAACTTGTATAAACTTGTACCGAGTGTTTTTATTTGCAAGTTCGGGCTTGTCAGGAAATTTAACCGTTATCGGTACATGAAGGGAGATGTTATTGACGTTAGCGTGCTGTGCTACCTAAGTTTATTGGTTTTAATGGCGAAATGCTAAACGCGAAATGCTAAACCCGATGGAATCGCTATCTAAGTAGTGCGTTCGAATAACCTGCCTTATAAGTCACTAACTTATTAGAATCCTCTCTACTAAGTCAGCTGCCTATGTAGACAGTAAGACAGCAAGGCAGCTCCCTAGGTTTTCGAACACACCCACTGATTGCCCTATAAGAGAATGGGTGTGTGTATGCCCTGCGACGGACTGGCGCCCCGTCCATTGAAAAGCTGGGATAGGCTCCAGCACCCAAACGACCCTAATTGGATAAGCGGTTAAGACAGTGAGTGAGTGAGAGTAAGTAAAAGTATTTTTACATGTTAAAATTACCCAGAATGTCGCCTCACAGCAAGAAGGTCCAGGGTTTGATTCCTAGGTGGGGCGGTCCAGGTCCTTTCTGTGTGGAGTTTGCCAGTTCTCCCTGTGTCTGCGTGGGTTTTCTCCGGGTGCTCCGGTTTCCTCCCACAGTCCAAAGACATGCAAGTGAGGTGAATTTGAGAAACTAAATTGTAAATGACTTTGATATAACCTTGTGAACTGATGAACCTTGTGAAACAAGTAACTACCGTTTCTGTCATGAATGTAACCAACATGTAAAACATGATGTTAAAATCCTAACAAACAAACAACAAACAAGTGGGTACCACAGTCGCCTCACAGCAAGAAGGTCCTGAGTTTGATCCCCAGGCGGGGCGATCCAAGTCCTTTCTGTGTGGAGTTTGCATATTCTTCCCATGTCTGCATGGGTTTCCTCTGGGTGCTCCGGTTTTCTCCCACAGTCTAAAGACATAAAAACTCAGAAAATGTATGCACAAATCATAATTCTCCCATTAAAATAAGTGTTCTTTCACAGCTTTGATGGTGTGAAATAGTAAATTTAAGTTACAATTCATAGTTCAACGCTTCAATAAAAAAAAAAAAATCATGAAAAAATCTAACCTGTGTATACAGTATGCTGCTTGCTGGCTATTGCATATATGGGATCTAAAAAGTTGACAGCACATCCATGTGTTATCTTTTTTAAATACTTTTCAGAAGTTTAAAGTTTTAAGCATTTGTGTACTTGAAAGCTTAGCTTTTTTCTAACAGTTAACAACGTATTTAACCACTGTTTGATATACTTTAAGTATATACAGTATATACAGTGTATCACAAAAGTGAGTACACCCCTCACATTTCTGCAAATATTTTATTATATCTTTTCATGGGACAACACTATAGACATGAAACTTGGATATAACTTAGAGTAGTCAGTGTACAGCTTGTATAGCAGTGTAGATTTACTGTCTTCTGAAAATAACTCAACACACAGCCATTAATGTCTAAATAGCTGCAACATAAGTGAGTACACCCCACAGTGAACATGTCCAAATTGTGCCCAAAGTGTCAATATTTTGTGTGACCACCATTATTATCCAGCACTGCCTTAACCCTCCTGGGCATGGAATTCACCAGAGCTGCACAGGTTGCTACTGGAATCCTCTTCCACTCCTCCATGATGACATCACGGAGCTGGTGGATGTTAGACACCTTGAACTCCTCCACCTTCCACTTGAGGATGCGCCACAGGTGCTCAATTGGGTTTAGTCCATCACCTTTACCTTCAGCTTCCTCAGCAAGGCAGTTGTCATCTTGGAGGTTGTGTTTGGGGTCGTTATCCTGTTGGAAAACTGCCATGAGGCCCAGTTTTCGAAGGGAGGGGATCATGCTCTGTTTCAGAATGTCACAGTACATGTTGGAATTCATGTTTCCCTCAATGAACTGCAGCTCCCCAGTGCCAGCAACACTCATGCAGCCCAAGACCATGATGCTACCACCACCATGCTTGACTGTAGGCAAGATACAGTTGTCTTGGTACTTCTCACCAGGGCGCCGCCACACATGCTGGACACCATCTGAGCCAATCGAGTTTATCTTGGTCTCGTCAGACCACAGGGCATTCCAGTAATCCATGTTCTTGGACTGCTTGTCTTCAGCAAACTGTTTGTTGGCTTTCTTGTGCGTCAGCTTCCTTCTGGGATGACGACCATGCAGACCGAGTTGATGCAGTGTGCGGCGTATGGTCTGATCACTGACAGGCTGACCTCCCACGTCTTCAACCTCTGCAGCAATGCTGGCAGCACTCATGTGTCTATTTTTTAAAGCCGACCTCTGGATATGACGCCGAACACGTGGACTCGACTTCTTTGGTCGACCCTGGCGAAGCCTGTTCCGAGTGGAACCTGTCCTGGAAAACCACTGTATGACCTTGGCCACCATGCTGTAGCTCAGTTTCAGGGTGTTAGCAATCTTCTTATAGCCCAGGCCATCTTTGTGGAGAGCAACAATTCTATTTCTCACATCCTCAGAGAGTTCTTTGCCATGAGGTGCCATGTTGAATATCCAGTGGCCAGTATGAGAGAATTGTACCCAAAACACCAAATTTAACAGCCCTGCTCCCCATTTACACCTGGGACCTTGACACATGACACCAGGGAGGGACAACGACACATTTGGGCACAATTTGGACATGTTCACTGTGGGGTGTACTCACTTATGTTGCAGCTATTTAGACATTAATGGCTGTGTGTTGAGTTATTTTCAGAAGACAGTAAATCTACACTGCTATACAAGCTGTACACTGACTACTCTAAGTTATATCCAAGTTTCATGTCTATAGTGTTGTCCCATGAAAAGATATAATGAAATATTTGCAGAAATGTGAGGGGTGTACTTACTTTTGTGATACACTGTATATATATATATATATACTGTATATATATATATATATATATATATATATATATATATATATATATATATATATATATATATATATACTGTACATATATAATGTTATTTACAAATATAATGAACTATAACTTTTACAAATAGAAAATATGTACAGTTGGTATATGCCTTAGTGTTTTTAATGATGTGTAATGCCATAGTACCTTTTGCAAAAAGCAGCCCCATAAAATGATTTTTGTTGCTTCACACATGGTATGATTTAAATCCATACCCTCAACCTTTTTATCACTAAACATGATGAAAGTACAAGAGTGTCATCACATTAATAAATGTAAAAAAAAAAAATTTGTACTGGGGACAGGTTAAGCAGTCAGGTCAGTTTAGTGCCTGTACTCTTGCCTTCCGCAGCCATGCCTTTGTAATGTGTGGATAGGCGTCCCTGAAAAATGCCATCTTGAATGCAGCATAATTTGCTCGAAAATGTACTTTTTGCATTAATCCTGCCATTACAGAAGAGGTGTAGAGGTAATTAATATCACTGTAATGTACTGTAAAAAAATCTGGGCTCTGTACTAAAGACTATTTATCCTATGTTTGTGCAGGCTAAATGAGATTCAATACATGTGTAACACCAATAACTGGTTATCTTGCTCTTAGATACTATGTAACAGTTGAATTTTTTTGTGAAATGACTGCCTACATATCACAGTAGTTAAAATTGCTTAGAAAGTGTTATGGCATGTTTTGTTCTCAGGACAGTAGACCTGTAGTCTTTATAAAGCATGGCCCAGATTAGGCTCAAGTCTGTATGCTCACAGCAGGACTGATTAAAATTTGACAAAATGATCAATCTTCTTTTCCAGGCCTATCTGATTGCAAATATGACTAAAACAGATTATCCTAACAAGGTGTTAAACCACCAAGCAGCATCTATTAACAGGCTACTGTTTGTTGAACTTTATGAGATATCAAACCCATCATTATCACTGGCATGTTTTGATCAAGTATGACCATTAACAGCCATTGAACTGATTAGGATAGCCAATCAATCATTCATCCATCTTTAGAACACTCAGTTAATCAGAGTCATTAGCATAAAAGAAGCTTGTGGAGATCTTAGTCCTAACACTTCTGTCCCAAGACAAAGAATCTTCACCACTCTTCCTGTGGAGATTATTGGTTTTATGTTTATGTTATTAGCTTTATGTTTTTATTAGCTACACAGTTTATAGCTTAAAACTATATTTTTAAAATATAATAATTATAATTAATCTAACACTTTATAAACAAGCTTGAATACTTAGTGTTTAACACATTTTATTAACACCACAGAACACTGAAGTTTGTTAACATATTTTAAATTAGCATTTTATGTTAATAAGTTAATTATTTTCATTACCATAAGAATGCAAAAGAATATATATATATAATATATATATATATATATATATATATATATATATATATATATATATATATATATATATATATATATATATATATATATATAACATTCATGAACTAATTTTTAAATATGTTAAATGCTAAGATAAAATACAATTTTACTTTCATTTAAAAATTGGGGTGAGCTTGAATAATCAAGTACAACCAAACACTCATTTAACTTTATTATTATTATTATTATTACTACTATTATCATAATAATGATAATAATAATGGTTAAAATAATAATAATAATAATAACTATTATAATAACAATAATACATAATTCAAACAATTTTTGATTATAACTATTATAACTTGAATAACAAACAATAATAATAAAATTATAAATAATAAATTATAACAATGTCAGCTATTTATAGCAGACATTTACATTTAAAATACTAAGAATTTTTTTTTTAACTTTCATTTAAAAATTGGGGTGAGCTCGAATAAGCAAGTACAACCAAATACTCACTTACCCTGTTGTCAGGCCGGTTGTTACCTGTGTAACCTGTTATTATTATTATTATTATTATTATTATTATTATTCATAAAAAAAATAAAAATAATAATAATAATAATAATAATAACTATTATAAAACAATAATACATAATTCAAACCATGTTTAAAAAAAACAAACAATAATAAAATGAGAACATAACAAATGTTAACTATTTATAGCAGACAATTTTAGCCAAAGTGACTTATTTATATATTGATATAATTATGACAATATTTAATATGAGCAATTTAGAATTAAGAGCCTTTTTCAAGGGCCCAACAGTGACAACCTGGCAGTGGTGAGGCTTAAACCATCATAAGTCATCCAGTACCAAAACCCTTGAGCTACCTCTGCCCCTTAAACTTTAAAAGTTACTATTGTTACATTTTTAATAAAAAAATATATATTTAATTGTTAAATTTACTTTTAAAATATATCAAATATATAATTATACATTGCAGCTACATTTTATTTTTGGGTTGTTATTATTATTATTATTATTTATTTATTTTTATTTAATTATTTATTATGTTTATTATTTATTTATTTTATTTTATTATTTATTATGTTTATTATTTATTTATTTTTATTTATTATTGTTATTATTATTATTATTATTAATGTCACCTACAGTTTAGTAATAACAATAAATGAAATATAGTTTTGAACCATAACAAAATTTAAAGTACAACAATGAATAATTAAATACAAAAACACATACAACAATATTACTACTACTACTATAATAATAATAATAATAATGATAATAATAATAAGCAAAATAATATTATTAGTAGTACTACTAATAATGGTGATAAAAAATATGAATATGTTAATTATAATGTTAAATGAAATATCTTCAACAAGAATTGTCACACATTTATCCTTATATAATGTTTAAATACTTACATAATATACTTATGTTATTGCTCATTGCCCTAACATGTTAACCCCTAAACCAATATTTTGAGAATGAAGTGTGTTCTTGATGTAAAGATTAAGCATGAATGTAAATGAGGTGTGAATTAGGGTGTGGCAAGTGAAAAGTTTGGGTTGATGTGCATTAGTTGAGATCAGAGAGCTCAAACCTTTAGAACTTTAGAACTCCACCTACTCTGGTCCAAGAGATTCTGGGATAAATAATGGCAGCCCTCAGTCCTGAGTCAGAATCACAAGCAGCAGGATTGCCAGCTTTACTACCTCAGTTCATTTATCTTACTCAAATCAATTTTTAATTTAAAGAGCTTTCAAGCCATGTGGACTGATAGCATTGTTGGTAAGGATACATTGATAATAATGTATTAAGGTGTTAATTTAAAAATATTTTATACTTATGAATGTTTTATATATATTAAAGTGTATTGTTATTCTTCCCTCAGGTAAAGATGGAGCATCTCAGGCCAGTAAGGTTGCAGGCAGGAGAAAGAGGACCAGCTTCACTAAGGAGCATTTGGAGCTTCTACGAATGGCTTTTAGTGTGGACCCGTACCCTGGCATTAGTGTCAGAGAAAGTCTGTCTCAAGCCACTGGCCTCCCAGAGTCCAGAATTCAGGTAGGTTTCTAAACTAAATACACATGTCTACAAATACATCAAGTGGTAATGCAATAAATGAGCAGTAAATTTGAACTGTTTATTCTTCTATATAATCTAACTTGCATTATCTCTGTATTTAACAGGTATGGTTCCAGAACAAGAGGGCAAGAACTCTGAAGAACAGGTCCACTAGTACTTCCCCTCAACCAGAAGCTGCTTCTTCTCTGCCCAGCCCCTTCCTGGCACCTCACATGGTTGACATGATGGACAGCAGACAGGCGCAGTTCAACAATGCTCAACCAGTGTTGAGAGATGACAGTGAACAGGACTGCTTCTATACTGACCTGTCTCCACAAAGTTTTGGCTATCCACCAAGTGGAGCCCACTGCAGCACTCCATCCATCAGACCACGCCAGGACCGGCTGCTGGGCACCAGCTTAAGTCCTTCTGCGTTTCCTTCAGAATTGGAGATGACCCCTATCAGCTGGAGCTCTCTGAGACCCAGGGGACTGTCCTCTCCAGGGTGTCTGTGGAGCCCACCAATTCAGGGCACTGGATCCAGCAGCAATGATGAGAGCCAGGTCTTCCTTTATCCTCCACCTCCATATCCTCATGGCACTGTGAGTTCTGGATACGTCAGCTCCCTGAAGCCTGCGTCTCCAGAATCTGCTGATTCTGCCTTTTGGGACATGGGACTGGAGAGCTCCTCACCACCCATGCCATATTCTCAGAGTGGAAGCGTAATGTGGGATGAATCTGCTCAGGAACAGTCTCAAGCTTTGGCCCCATTGCCAAATCTGTCTTCTCAGTGTTTGGAGGAAGTTCTTGGAGAGATTGAGCCAGGCTGGTGGAAGATTAATGGACAGATGGAGCTTCAGTAGATTTTATATAACAAGCTTGATTTTATTCTCAAGTTCATGGACTGATTTTTAATCAGAAAAAATACTTGAACTAACATTGAATGCAGTTGTTCCTTGAACATATGATCATCATCTGTTTTACACTGTGATACAGTGTTTGCTTTTAACTTATTTACTTTATTTATTTGGTATGAATCTTACTCAGAGGCCAGGTATTCATCTGACCTCTTGCTGCATGATCATATCAACTATTATATTGCTATTTAAGACCTTTGGTTATTTTATACATAATTTAACTGCTTATTTATTGTGTTATTTAATGCAGGGATGCCTAGTGGGAACATGTAAATAGTCACTTATGTAAAATAATTTATTTCAAATAAAATGTTAATCAAATTAACTTGTCTGATATTTTATTTATAATGTTATCATCACGCTTTAAATAATTACTGCTTTTGATTCAACACAACAACCAAATTTGCTATTATACGGGAGGAAAACTTATATTCTTTATATCTCATGCATAATACATTTTATTATTTGATTACATGTAATACATCAAGAAATACAACCTGAAACTATTTTATGCTAGAAGAAAGCTGTACATCAAATCTATGCAGAAATGTCTGGGTCTGAACCCATCTTAGATTGACCATATGACAGTGGAAATGTGTGCTGAAAAAAATTCATGCAACAACCATATTCAGAAAAGCCACCCAGCATGGATTCATATATTGGGCCTGCTTCTAAGAAAAGACAGATCCAAGTGCCACAACAATGGCTGAGTTCCCTGAAAAGATAGCGAGTGCCAACAAAAAACTGGACCGGACATAGCATAATCAGGACCTGGACGACTTGGCATAATTGAGGAAACCATAAATTCTGCTCTTTCTTAGAAAATCTTGAAGCAGATTTACCAATCAGTTCATGACCTAAAGCTCAAGCAAGTTGGGTTATTGGAGTAGGACAATGATTTAAAGCACACAACCAAGTCTACTTCTGAATGGCTCAAAAAAACAAAATTAAGGTTTCTGTAGTGGCCTTGTCAGAGTCCTGACTTGAATCTCTAAATGATGTGACAAGACATTAAAAGAGCAGTTAAAAACCTCAAATGTAGCTGAAATAAAATGATTCTACAAGTAGGACTGGGTCAAAAATCCTCTATAGTGATGTAAAAGATTCATCACAAGTTATTGCAAATGTTTAATTAAAGTCGTTACTGCCAAGGGTGTCACAAACAGTTATTAGGCTTAGTTAAAAATGACTTCCCACAGGGGTGATATACACCGATCAGCCATAACATTAAAACCACCTCCTTGTTGCCACACTCACTGTCCATTTTATCAGCCTGTCGGCGAAGGTACTGAACTAGTAATCAAAAGGTCACTGGTTCAAGCCCCACCACTGCCAGGTTGGGCCCTTAAACAAGGCCACTAATCTCCATTTGCTTAGGCAATATACTGTCACAGTCCTGTAAGTTGCGTTGAATAAAAAAAGGAGCTGCTAAATGCCAAAAATGTAAATGTTGTATCTCTTTCCTGAGGGTAAAAGGGAAAACAGACTGTGACTTTTTCCTCATAAAGGTTTTAAGGATGAACAGTGCGATTCATGACAGGAACGGTAGTTACTCATTACACAAGGTTCATCAGAGCACCCGGAGTAAACCCACACAGAGAACATGCAAACTCCACACAGAAAAGACCCGGACCGCCCCACCTGGGGATCGAACCCAGGACCTTCTTGCTGTGAGGCGACAGTGCTACCCATTTGCCAGCCCATTGAGATCTAAGTTCAGCTATTACACAGTTCTTTCTGGTAATACAAAGAAACACGATTTATGGAGGACTGTTTTGTCTTCTTAGAGAAAGAAAAAGTGCAGTAGTATGTCAGAATTAGGATTTTCTACTTTATTTAAAGGTACAAAATCAACATTTCGATTTAATTAATATAAAGTCTACTGTGTGGGGCGGCACGGTGGCTAAGTGGGTAGCACTGTCACGTCACAGCAAGAAGGACCTGGGTTCGATCCCCAGGTGGGGCGGTCCGGGCCCTTTCTGTGTGGAGTTTGCATGTTCTCTGCGTGTCTGCGTGGGTTTACTCCGGGTGCTCCAGTTTCCTCCCACAGTCCAAAGACATGCAAGTGAGGTGAATTGGAAATACTAAATTGTCCATGACTGTGTTCGATATAACCTTGTGTGAATTAATAAATTGTGTAATGAGTAGCTACCGTTCCTGTCATGAATGTAACCAAAGTGTAAAACATGACGATAAAATCCTAATAAACAAACAAACAAACAAACAATCTACTGTGTGATTGTGATAGAATTACGGAACTATTCAGCACGGAACTATTCAGCACGGAACCTTTGCTTCAACGCGTTTTGTTCAGCACGGGGAAATACCAGCGACGTGCGCACTAACGAATGTGGTGCGCACGTGAAAAACACTAGAGCAGATCACGCTGTGGATATAAGATGATCGTACAGATTTAAACTAAATTACATTGCGCATTCGGTTTGTTTGGCTAGATCACGGTGTAAAAGGTAAGCACTGTTAATAATAGCATCGTATTGTAAGTATAATAGAAGACAGCATGTTAACTGTGTTTACATGTGCTTGAATGATCATAGTTCGCAGTATAGATTGTGATAACAAATACTGTTACTTACTTTGTAAAAACTGTCAACGTGCATGAAGCTGTAAACTAAAGTGTTTTGCTTTGTGTTTGTTGTTTGCTGATGGTTGATATGTGTTTAACGAAAATAATGTCAGATCAAGGTTTGAATAGAGTTAAGATCAGGGCTCATGTGCTTTCTGTCTTTCCCACAGCGCAGATCCTTAAATTGTTCTATTACTTGTTTAAATGTTGGCAACCTATAACAGTGCCACATTGAGCTTTTTAGTACAACCTATTATTTAAACAAATGTTTTATTTAAACATACATGATGATATGCTTTATGATAAGTAAAAGTACATGTACAGTTAAGGACAGGAGGTACCTGCATTACAGTGTTTAACACTTTTTTCCAGACTAAAACATGCTTGATTTGGTCATTAATACACTGATCAGCCATAACATTAAACCACCTCCTTGTTTCTACAATCACTGTCCATTTTATCAGCTCCTCTTACCATATAGGAGCACTTTGTTGTTCTACAATTACTGACTGCAGTCCATCTGTTTCTCTGCATGCTTTGTTAGCCCCCTTTCATGCTGTTCTTCAATGGTCAGGACCCACACAGGACCACCACAGAGCAGGTATTATTTAGATGGTGGATGATTCTCAGTATGAGTGGATCAGACACAGCAGTGCTGCTGGAGTTTTTAAATACCGTGTCCACTCACTGTCCACTATATTAGACACTCCTACCTAGTTGGTCCACCTTGTAGATGTAAAGTCAGAGACGATCTCTCATCTATTGCTGCGGTTTGAGTTGGTCATCTTCTAGACCTTCATCCGTGGTCACAGGACGCTGCCCACGGGGCGCTGTTGGCAGGATATTTTTGGTCAGTGGACTAATCTCAGTCCAGCAGTGACAGTGAGGTGTTTAAACACTCCATCAGTGCTTCTGTGTTTTATCCACTCATACTAGCACAACACACACTAACACACCACCACCCTGTCAGTGTCACTGCAGTGCTGAGAATGATCCACCACCTAAATAATACCTGCTCTGTGGGGGTCCTGACCATTGAAGAACAGCATGAAAGGGGGCTAACAAAGCATGCAGAGAAACAGATGGACTACAGTCAGTAATTGTAGAACTACAAAGTGCTTCTATATGGTAAGTGGAGCTAATAAAATGGACAGTGAGTGTAGAAACAAGGAGGTGGTTTTAATGTTATGCTGATCGGTGTATGTTGTTAAGACGTTTCCTCTTTGTATGATAAACAGAGTTGCTAAACCAGACAATTATTTATTGTGTCAGAATATTTTGGATAATGTAAATCAGCAGCTGAGTTTTTAACTCAAGTTATTTGGTCTCTTTTTAATACCTTTGAATATATTACTTTTAAATTAACTGCTGATTTTATTCTATTTTATGCATGGAATGTTGTGGTTGTGTCATTAGGTTTTCATCTCTTAACACAGATAAACACAAAGGTAAACCTTAAAAACCATGTTGTTTTTATTAGGTTAGACCCTTGAGACATAAAGATGGAGGCAAAGGAGCAAAAGCACCATCAGCATAAGCATAGTGGGCCTAAAGCAGAGAAAAGGAAGAAGAGGAAGCAAAAGGACGAGGGTGTTGGACAGGAGCAGGATGAACGCAAGAGGAATCCAAAAGCGTTTGCTGTTCGTTCAGCTGTACGCATGGCCAGGACCTTCCACAGGTTGGTGCTCGCACTTTTGTCAATCAGTACGATGTTTTCTAAGTCTTAATAATCTATTAAATAGATATTTTATGACTGTAAAATAAGAACTGATATGTAGTGTAGAAGCTTTTGGCCATCAGTGAGGCACAGCTAATAATAATAATAATAATAATAATAATAATAATAATTTAAATGTTGCCTCCTAAAATAGATACAAGTACAAATGTTACATGTAGAATAAACAGAAGAACTTTGCCCTATTAGACAACGTGTGTATGTAGCGTTGACTACATGATATATGATATATACTGACCAGGCATAACATTATTACCACTGACAGGTGAAGTGAATAACATTGATTATCTCTTAATCACGACACCTGTTAGTGGGTGGGATATATTATGCAGCAAGTGAACATTTTATCCTCAGAGTTGATGTGTTAGAAGCAGGAAAAATGGGCAAGCGTGAGGATTTGAGTGAGTTTGACAAGGGCCAATTTGTGATGGCTAGACGACTGGGTCAGAGCATCTCCAAAACTCCAGCTCTTGTGGGGTGTTCCCAGTCTGCAGTGGTCAGTATCTATCAAAAGTTTTCCAAGGAAGGAACAGTGTTAAACCAGCGACAGGGTCATGGGTGACCAAGGCTCATTGATACACGGGGGCATGAAGGCTGGCCCATGGGGTCTGATCCAACAGACAAGCTACTATAGCTCAAATTACTAAAGAAGTTAATGGTGGATCTGATAGAAAGGTGTCAGAATACACAGTGAGGGTGGTCATTATGTATATATATATTGTATATAAGACTGCATATATAGCATGCATAAAAAGCTGAGTCATTTTGATAAGGGACAAATCATTATGGCCATACAACTGGCTTGGAGTTTCTCCAAAACAGCACTGTGTGCTCACTGACAGCTGCTTTGGGTACCCACTGACAGTGGTCCAAGGAGTAACAAGCCTGTGCAATCTACACAGTGCATCAAATTCTTCTCTGTAAACCTCTCTGGGGCTGTGTAGTTGCAACATCGCCAAAGTTGCTCCCAGGCTCTGCAGTAAAAGAGTAGGGCTGGGTGCTGGGCCAGCAGTCCAGCCCCATAAAAACCCAATCGCTACTGAAATAGCAAACCACAATAAGAAGAGCTGATAAGTGACATGGAAACAGCTGATATTTAAATTGAATTGAGTTGATTTGCGAAGTTCAGACTGCTGATATCACAGAGTATTAAGTTTCCTTAATAACAATTTGGGGTCTACATTGGCTGAAGAATTGTAGTCAGGTAATTCCAAAGCGATTTTAATATTTAGAAAATATGTACATCAGTAACAGCAGCAGCTACTGATGTTAATAATAAATTAGAATGTGGGTCTCAGCTTCTGTTTTTCTCTCCCAATGATTCTATTTTTCCTCCACAGGACACAAGACATAAAAACTAGGAAGCATCACATACCTTTAGTGGATCGCACTCCTTTGGAACCTCCTCCTGTCGTAGTGGTTGTAATGGGGCCTCCAAAAGTGGGCAAGAGCACCCTAATCCGCTGTCTGATCAAAAATTACACACGGCAGAAGCTTTCAGACATCTCTGGCCCTGTAACTATAGTGTCTGGTGAGTTAGTTACTTGTTTTTTGTGTTCATATAAAAAATAGTTCACTCTAAACAGCTGTGCTGTATACACTGATCAGCCACCTCCTTGTTTCTACACTCACTATCCATTTTCCATATAGAAGCACTTTGTAGTTCTACAATTACTGACTGTAGTTCATCTGTTTCTCTGCATGCTTTTTTACCTGCATTTACTGTTCTTCAATGGTCAGGACCCCCACAGAGCAGGTATTATTTAGGTTGTGGATCATTCTCAGCACTGAAGTGACACTGACATGGTGGTGGTGTGTTAGTGTGTGTTCTGCTGATATGAGTGGATCAGACACAGCAGCGCTGCTGGAGTTTTTTTTAAAAATACCATGTCCACTCACTGTCCAATCTATTAGACACTCCTACCTAGTTGGTCCACCTTGTAGATGTAAAGTCAGAGACGATCGCTCATCTATTGCTGCTGTTTAAGTTGGTCATCTTCTAGACCTTCATCAGTGGTCACTGGACGCTGGCTATGGAGTGCTGTTGGCTGGATATTTTTGGTTGGTGGACTATTCTCAGTCCAGCAGGGACAGTGAGGTGTTTAAAAACTCCATCTGTGTCTTATCCACTCATACCAGCACAACACACACTAACACACCACCACCATGTCAGTGTCACTGCAGTGCTGAGAATGATCCACCATCCAAATAATACCTGCTCTGTAGTGGTCCTGTGGGGGTCCTGATCATTGAAGAACAGCATGAAAGGGGGCTAACAAAGCATGCAGAGAAACAGATGGACTACAGTCAGTAATTGTAGAAGTGGTAAGTGGAGCTGATAAAATGTTATGGCTGATCGGTGTATAATCTGTTTATGTTGCAAAAATACATCTGATTTTATTTAATTGCACATACAAATTCAGCATCTCTTTTACTGCTCCGTAGCAAAGAAACGGCGTCTGACCTTCATTGAGTGCAACAACGACATCAATACCATGATTGATTTAGCAAAGGTTGCTGATCTGGTGAGTGTGTCTGTTGGGATTTTAAGGATGGGAGACTTACTGACATTGTAGGTGTGCTGGAGCCAGTGCATCTTCTGGGACCCAGAGAAGCTTTTGTTAAAAAGAGGCTCATTAAAGGACGAGCCAAACCATTGTTATTGAATGTGCCTGGGTTTTGTCGCTCCTATTTAGTTTTTTTGACTTGCTTGTCAGTAAAGTGTTTCCAGCTTTCTTAGGTCAATACATTCAATATCAATTCTGTGGTGTATTAATAAATAACCTATAAACACCCTTAACATTCTCCCAGGGGCACCCAGGTGGCACATTTTTAAAATACATGTATGTATTTTGGCCGTGGGTGCCTAAACTTTTGCATACAACTGTATTTACCAGCAGTGAATCCCACACTGACACTAGTAGAAATAGACTAAGCATGTTTAAACACCCATTATCAGCTTTTAAAATGCATTTCTCTTCATCAGGTCCTAATGCTGATAGATGCCAGTTTTGGCTTTGAGATGGAGACTTTCGAGTTCCTGAACATCTTGCAGGTCCATGGCTTCCCTCGGGTAATGGGAGTTCTGACACATTTAGACTCCTTTAAAAACAACAAATCGCTTAATAAGACCAAGAAACGGCTGAAACATCGCTTCTGGACCGAAGTCTACCAGGTTAACACACACATCCGTTCACATATCGAACATTTAACCTTCAGATGACTTCCTCGTATAACGTATCGTTGTCTTAATTTTAAAGGGAGCTAAGCTGTTTTACTTGTCTGGGATGGTGTATGGGGAGTACCAGACACAGGAAGTAAAGAACCTTGGACGATTTATTTCAGTCATGAAGTTCAGACCCCTTGTGTGGCAAACCTCTCACCCTTATGTGGTGGCAGACCGGTAAGTACATCAGAAAATCCAAAACCTCAAATTACACTGTATTATCTCAAACCAAACGCTAACTGATGATGATGATGATTGATTTCAGGATGGAGGATCTGACTGATCCAGAAGCTGTTAGGTTAGATCCTAAATGTGACAGAACCGTGTCTTTGTATGGATACCTGCGTGGAACATTCTTGAAGAACAAAGGCCAAGTTCATATTCCAGGTAAAGCTTTTATAATAGAATAATAATGAAAACATGGGTTAAAATGTTTATTGACGTTTACTCCCCACTGTGGCAATATTCTTCCCCAAACTTAGCAACCGTTCATCATTTTCACTACAAGCTGTAAATACCATTACGAAGCCAATCAGACCCTAAATCTGCCTTCCTTCACCATGCTACACAGAGTGGATGAGACCTCACTGTTGCTTCTTTTTTATGGTGCAAATCACAATTTACAGTTTCGGCATTTAGCGGACGCTTTTATCCAAAGTGACTTACAGTGTACAGTCTAAGCAATTGAGGGTTAAAGGCCTTGCTCAAGGGTCCAAGAGCGACAACCTGAAAGTGGTGGGGTTTGAACCAGCGACCTTCTACTTACTAGTCCAGCACCTTAACCGCTAGGCTACAACTGCCCAATTTAAGATACAATATGGTAATTTGAGAGTGGTGAAGTTCTATTTGTGGAACATATACCTTATTGTTTCTGCATGTATTTAGTAGGAGGCCCCAGTCACCCAAGAAACAGACAAGCTGAGACTTGGAGATTTTAGCAAATTAAATGCTTTAGACTGTTGCCTCACAGCAAGAAGGTCCTGGGTTCGATCCCCAGGTGAAACGGTCTGGGTCCCTTCTCAGCGTGTCTGTGTGGGTTTCCTCCGGGAGCTACGGTTTCCTCCCAGAGTCCAAAAACATGCAAGTGAGGTGAATTGGAGATACTAAATTGTCCATGACTGTGTTTGACGTTAAACTTGTGAATTGATGACTCAATTAGGGCTGCAACTAACGATTATTTCAGTAGTCGACTAATCTGACGATAATTTTTTCGATTAGTCGACTAGTCAGCGATTATTTATGTCATCTCTGCCTTAACATAAAACCCTGTTATGTTATTTAAGTTCCAATATCAAATTAAAATAATGACCCATGAAACATGAATATGAAACTTAAGCTTGACAGTTTAATTAAATATATTTGAAACATTAATACACAATCACAATAAAAATTTTTTCAATGAAATAAGAAAGCTTTGGACAGCATTAGGAACTGTTATGTTTCAGAAGTTATCACTCTGGAAGTCAAAAACATATATAACATGTCGAGAAACATGTGAATGCTGTCTGTGAAGACCTCAGCCATCTGAGGGGTGCATGAACCTCTTCTCTTCTCATCCACACTCCATTGCTTAGTGCTATTAATAGAAATCACAAAAGAAAAAGCTGTATTAATTATCACAAACTGAAGGCTATGTATCATAGTTTATTACAAATAGTGTACTGGCTATGCCAACTAAACCATAACAGGTTAAATATCTTAACTGAATTATCTGCTGAGCTAACTAGCTATCATTAAGTGGAGGAAGCTTATTATTTAGAATGAATGCTCTCATTAACGAGAGCAAAAATATGGAAGACGAGACAGGGTAACGTTAGGCTATAATGTTAAGTTATATAACGTTACTCATATAAATGACTGATTAACTATTGCACTTAATGCGTTAGCTAGCTAACAAACCTGAAAAATAGCAAACTCTTAGTTAATGTTTGTTAATGCTAGAGTACTAGTCGGAAAACTATCTACGTTGGTTAAAGCACAAAGCGGTGTAAAAACTTACCGTAATAACGCTGCTCATCACGGCTGCAAGGCGTTTCACCGTAGTGCTGGCGTGAAACCATAACTCCAGCTTCTTTCTTTGGGTTATTTTGGCTGAAATACTTTAGAAAGTTTCAGTCTCTTTATCTTTGCCTCTGTCTTCATAAACTCCCCGCTGTGCCATGGAAGCGATGCTGCGCCCCCTGCAGTCCCTTTAGTGCATTGCATCAATCGATAACGTCGACTATAAAAATTTGTCGACGTGGAATTTCATTGTCAACTAATCGTTGCAGCCCTAGACTCAATACTGTTTATGTCATGAATGTAAACAAAGTGACGCTTAAATTCTAATAAATAATTATCTCCCAATTTTCCTACCAATTTGTTTAAATGCCCGAACACATTTCGATTCCTTTACTGCTGCAGACCTCTACTTTTGAACTGTGACTAACACACATGCAGTAGCTGATCACTTCTTTTCACCTGCATCAGGCGGGTTCATATGGAGATCCGTATCGCACACAGAAAGTCATGCACACGCCATCGATCACCCAGCAGAGGTCGTAATTGTAGCAGTCACGAGGAATCCCCTTCGGCAATCCCACTCACAAAAGAGCCGGGGCGGCACAGTGGCTCAGTGGGTAGCACTGTCACCTCACAGCAAGAAGATCCTGGGTTTGATCCCCAGGTTGAATGGTCTGGGTCGTTTCTGTGTGGAATTTGCATTTTCTCCCTGTGTCTGCATGGGTTTCCTCCAGGAGCTCCAGTTTGCTCCCACAGTCCAAAGACGTGCAAGTGAGGTGAATTGGAGATACGAAATTGTCCATGACTGTGTTTGACGTTAAACTGATGAATCTTGTGTAATGAGTAACTACAGTTTCTGTCATGAATATAACCAAAGTGTAAAACATGACATTCCAAATAAACAAACAAAAAACACAAAAGAGCCAATCACTTTCTGTTTAAGCTCCTGCCTCGTCGGTAGCAGAGCTGAGATTCGAACCTGTGAGTTCTCCTTTTTTATGGCTGATTGTTATGATTCTAAATGGTCCACTTCCGCTTCTTGTCCAACAGAACACTATACATCTGGTTTATTAACTACAAACTCACAAAAATTAGCACCTGGTCTGTGAATACATTATAATCTGTTATTGCTTAAAAACAGCTTGGTCAATCTGCAACCTGTCTGATCTACCTATACACATAATGCGCACACACACAGGGCAGGACATAAAATAACACAAAATAATAACAGCATAAATTCTTAAGGTTCATTTTTTGAGAAGACAAAAAATCACCTGCTAACTGTAAAACATTGTAATTGTCTGTACAGGTGTAGGTGACTACTCTGTATCCGACATCAGCTTCCTGCCTGACCCCTGTCCGCTGCCAGAGACACAAAAGAAGAGGGCTTTGAATGAAAAGGAAAAGCTGCTGTATGCTCCAATGGCTGGGGTTGGAGGAGTGGTTTATGACAAAGATGCAGTGTACATTGATATGCCTGGTGGCCATGTCAAGCAAGACCAGGTCAGAACATCATTTTTCTTTCTTGAATGAATTAACTATACTTCATAATAAAAGACAAGATAGTTGAAGATTTATGGCATGTTGTTTTGAAACATGGGACATTTGAAATGACATTTTGGTCACTCTGTGGCAGTAAAAGGGCAGCAAGAAATGTTACTGCAAACAAGCTTTTTGGTAAATTGCAATTAGGCAGTTTTACATTTACATTTTTGGCATGTAAACACATGTAAACATTTCAAAGCAACTTACAGTACTGTGACAGAATATATTGTCCATGCAATTGAAGGTTAAGGGCCTTGCTCAAGGGCCCAACAGTGGCAACTTGGCAGTGGTGGGGCTTGAACCAGCAACTTTTAAAAAGTAGTCTGGTATCTTAACCGCTAGACCATAACTGTCCTTGGATGTTTAACCTACCTTAAGTTGGAAATCTGTAAACATGATCTTCAAGTAAAAGTGCTATTAAATGTGTTAGAGCTTATTTTTATTTGTACGAGCGTTCTTCAAAAAAGTTTCCACACTTTTTTAACTATGTAGAAAAGTGTGTGTAATTTGTTTTTGAAAATCGTAATAAATAGTCACCTTCCGTTGCATTTCCCCCCGCGTTTGCCATCAGCAAAAAATGTTTTTGGTTGCGTGTGTACCCACTGATGCACCACTGCTTTCACATCATTACATAAAGATCTTCTTAAAGCTTCCTTGAGTGTCCAAAAAGGTGGAAATCAGATGGCGCTAAATCCGGACTATAAGCGTCTCTCAGTCTCTCTGACATGACCAATTACTACTCCTCATGCCCTCAGTGGGTAGCACTGTCTTCTCACAGCAAGAAGGTCCTGGGTTTGGTCCCCAGGTGGGGCGGTCCGGGTCCTTTCTGTGTGGAGTTTGCATGTTCTTTCCATGGGTTTACTCCGGGTGCTTTGGTTTCCTCCCACAGTCCAAAGACGTGCAAGAGAGGTGAATTGGAGACACTTAAAAGTAGAGATGCGTGAGTACCGATACTGGTATTGGTTATTTGCCCGATACCGCGCTCATTAACTTGTACTCGTACTCGCAAACGAGGCTCCGATACTAAACATCCGATCCCGTGTGCCTATTGCACGTCGCTGCGTTATGCCTAGTTCACACTACACGATTTTTGCCCTGATTTTCGCTCGGCGACTGGTCGGCGCTAGATTTGCCGGCTCGGGAGCAACTCGGCGTTCGCTCGCGATCAAAACTCGGCTCTCGATCGCTATGTGTGAACTATCCAACAACTCGATCCGACCGGCTCACCGAGCGCTCGGCGACCGGATCGAGTTTTCTAGCATGTCAGATATCTGATCCAATAGGTATTGGTATCGGTATCGGCAAGTACAAAAATACATGTACTTGTACTTGTACTCGGTTGGGAAAACATGGTATTGATGCATCCCTAGTTAAAAGTAAGTAGGTGGGTTCCCAAACATATATAACATTGCTTAATAAAACATCTCTTTCCAAATCTATGGTTATTATACTGATTTAATCGTTTTCTCATGGCAGGATGAGGTGCGTCCTTCTACTGAGCTGGTACAGTCTCTCATGGGGACACTCACTACTCTGGATTCCAAGTTAGATGCCAGCAAGGTCTCATTGTTTTCTGGAACTGCAGCACTGGCTCCAGAGGACATCCAGGAGAATTTGTAAGATACCAAGTTTTTTAAATTGGAATTTATTGAAGGAGATGTGACGTCATTGGTAGATGTTTCTTCATTATTGCCATGTGTTGAGCTTTTTTTGTGTTTTTGTCTCAGTGAGATGAAAGGCCCTGTGGAGAGCCGGGTGTGGGACCCTGAGACTCAGAGAGAGCGGAGGAAAGCTGTCTTCACTGATGAAGAAGGAAACAATATTGAGGGAAGTGATAACGAGGAGTTAGAGGATGACGAAGGGGAAGAAAACGAGGATGATGATGAGGGTGAAGAAAGCAAGGATGATGATGAAATTGAAGAGGAGGAGGAGGATGAAGATGATGATGAGAGTGAAGAGGAGGATGAGGATGACAACAATCACATTAAAGAGGACAAGAAGAAACCAGTAAAGGAGGCAGCACCTCCCATAAAGAGACAAAAGCTAGAAGAGAATGGGGGAACCAAGAAGGTGACTGTGGAGATGCCTACATTTGCTGACAGTGATGATGACCTAGAAAACAGTGAGGAAGAAGATGAAGAAGAAGATTCAGATCAAGATGATGATGATGATGATGAGCAGGATGAAATGGAGCAAGATGAGGGAGTAAAGGAGACTAAGAAAGCAGGCTCAGCACCTACAGACTCTGGTCACTGTTCTGTGGAGAATAGTGAGGAGGATGATGATGATGAGGAGGAGGAGGATGAAAATGATGAGGATGATGAAGATGACAAAGACGACGATGATGATGAGGAAGAGGAAGATAATATGCAGGAGAGTGAAAATGTGAACTACGTAAAAGAGAAAGCAAAGCTGAACAACCCTAGTGCTAAAGAGGAGGAAAAGATGGATGATGAAGAGGATGGAGTGCTGGGGTTTGAAAATTTTGGTACTGGTAAATCATTATTATTTTAGTTTACTGAGGTGCTAAGTCATTTTATTCCCACTTAAGTACCTAGGAATTAATAATAAAATAATTCTAAAGGTTAATGGTAAACTCTTTTCCCAATGTGAGATTTTCCACATACCCCTGTTAATCATTTTTATGTATGTATATATATATATATATATATATATATATATATATATATATATATATATATATATATATGCACACCGATCAGCCATAACATTAAAACCACCTCCTTGTTTTTACACTCACTGTCCATTTTATCAGCTCCACATAGGGCTGGGCGATTTTCACGATTAATTCGGTTAATTCGCATGAACGTTTTCACCCGATGTTAGAATGTGACAATCGCGATTGTTTACATACTTTATATTTTAATTAAAATACCAACATGTCACGAAGCAGAAACTGATCAGACGCCCACGGAATATAAATCAGGGAAAGTTTAGAGTCCAAAACCAGCGAAACCCAAATCAGTAAACGGAAGACAACAAGGATGATACACGGTAACGGTTAGATTCAGTAATAAGGAACGCAAACACGATCGGCAAAATGAGACGCAAACAGAAGAGTTTAATTAAGATTCACTGAATCAAACACCGCTGAACTGAAATAAAATACGGAGCCGAAGAGCGCGCTCAGAATTGGCTGGAAAGTAACGAATTACATTTACTCGCGTTACTGTAATTGAGTCGTGTTTTTTTTTGTGTACTTGTACTTTTTAAAGTAGATTTTACAGCCTGTAATTTTTCTTTTACTTAAGTAAGTTTTGTACTAAGAATTGTAATTCGCTACATTTTAAATCACATCCGTTACTGAGTAAAAAAATCGCGTCTGGGAAACTGCTGCAGTGAATTCTGCGATAGGGAGTCGGATATTTTGTCTCGGTTCCTTTTAAAGAGCCGTATGTATGTAACGACTCCCAAATGCGCGAATCGGTTCCTTTATTTTGGCTTAAAGGGCCGTTCAATTGAATCATTCTACGACACATAATAGTGGTTAATACAGTTTGAAAGTTTTATGGGACTAAAATGACACATTACACATCCTTAAATGTTTAAAATGTTGTATCCACCCCCCAAATCACAAGAGGACAAAATCAAAGCTGAGCTGAGTGATCACTTGATGCCCCCCCAATGTAGATACTGATACAGACTCACTCAGTGGTGGAAACAGCACAGTACAGGCTCGTGTTCCTTTTAAGAAACCTGTAAAGAACTTTTTGTAGTTTTTTTCCTAATGTAAAGAGGTTCTGCTGAACATTATTTAAAATGAAAGTTGTTTGTGAGCTATTCTTAGATATAGCTAGATAAGGATATAGATAATTTAGATCTATTTTGTTTTAATTATTGTTAATTATTGTGATATCGTTATTGTTATAAAGTTTGAGTCCCTTAAAAGGATAATTATAGGTGGTGCTGTTACTATTTTTGCACTTCTGCAGCCTTTAATTACAATGCAAAAAAAGAAATTTGAGTCTTATTTTAATTGCATTATACAAGAACAAAAAAAAAAATCGAAATCGTAATCGACAATCGGGTATAATTTAAAAATAATCGAGATTTTTTTTTTTTTTTTTGCAAAATCGCCCAGCCCTAGCTCCACATACCATATAGAAGCACTTTGTAGTTCTACAATTACTGACTGTAGTCCATCTGTTTCTCTGCATGCTTTGTTAGCCCCCTTTCATGCTGTTCTTCAATGGTCAGGACTCTCCCAGAACCACCACAGAGCAGGTATTATTTAGGTGGTGGATCATTCTCAGCCCTGCAGTTACAATGACATGGTAGTGGTGTTTTAGTGTGTGTGGTGCTGGTATGAGTGGATCCCCCAAATAATAACCTACTCTGTGGTGGTGCTGGGAGAGTCCTGACCATTGAAGAACAGCATGAAAGAGGGCTAATAAAGCATGCAGAGAAACAGATGGACTACAGTCAGTAATTGTAGAATTGTAATCGCTCTCCTCAATCGGGGCGGGGGTCAACTCCAGTGGAAAGGAAGCGTAACGCAATTGGGTGCAAATTGGACGCACTAAAAATCGGGAGAAAAAGGGAGAAAATGCATAAAAAAAAATAATACTAATAATAAACAAAGAAAATGATGTATTGTTTTAGAGTAGCAGGATATTTTGTTAGCACTGTCATGTCGATCATTCAACTCCTTTGTAAAATAGCAGATAATAAAACCTACCGCTAGTCTGTATGACCTAAATTTGGGTTACTACATGATTAAAGCATTGGAAACTCAATAACAACCCTTAATAAATATATTTTCAGTTTACCAAGATTCTTAACATAAATTTTAATTCAATTCTATACACATTGCCATGATACCTTTTAAAGTGATGGGGTTGAATATTTCTCATTGACGTTTTCAGTTTATAAAGAAGAAAAATAAACCTCAGTGCTTCAATAATTTGACTCAAAACCCATCGTGTATAATCAGAATTCTAAATCAAAGAGGAGTACGTGTGGGACTCCCACATTTCTTTCTTTTCTGTAGTGTGTCAAAATTTTCCATCTGTGTTGTTTTTAATCTGAGTTCTAATGCCTTCGCTCTGCTGGTGTTTGTGCGTGACTGTCAGGATCCCTCCGCTGGAAGGAAGATTTGGCTCAGAAAGCCAGGGAAGCGTATCTGAGACGACAGCGTGCAGCCCCTAACCTGCGCAAGCTGGTGTATGGTACAGGTGCGTAAGCTAATCAACAGCATATACATCAATCAGCCATAACGTTAAAACCACCTCCTTGTTTCTACACTCCCTGTCCATTTTATCAGCTCCACTTACCATATAGAAGCACTTTGTAGTTCTACAATTACTGACTAGTCCATCTGTTTCTCTGCATGCTTTGTTAGCCCCCTTTCATGCTGTTTTTCAATGGTCAGGACCACCACAGAGCAGGTATTATTTAGGTGGTGGATGATTCTCAGCACTGCAGTGACACTGACATGGTCGTGGTGTGTCAGTGTGTGTTGTGCTGGTATGAGTGGATCAGACACAGCAGCACTGCTGGAGTTTTCAAACACCTCACTGTCACTTCTGGACTGAGAATAGTCCACCAACCAAAAATATCCAGCCAACAGCTCCCCGTGGGTAGCGTCCTGTGACCACTGATGAAGATCTAGAAGATGACCAATTCAAATAGCAGCAACAGATGAGCGATCATCTCTGACTTTACATCTACAAGGTGGACCAACTAGGTAGGAGTGTCTAATAGAGTGGACAGTGATTGGACACGGTATTTAAAAACTCCAGCAGTGCTGCTGTGTCTGATCCACTCATACCAGCACAACACACACTAACACACCACCACCATGTCATTGTCACTGCAGTGCTAAGAATCATCCACCACCTAAATAATACCTGCTCTGTAGTGGTCCTGTGGGGGTCCTTACCATTGTAGAACAGGGTGAAAGCAGGTTTAAAAAGTATGTAGAGAAACATATGAACTACAGTCAGTAATTGTAGAACTTAAAAGTGGTTCTATATGGTAAGAGGAGCTGATAAAATGGACAGTGAGTGTAGAAACAAGGTCTGAAATACAACAGCTTTTAGTAAAAACAGAGAGACCCAGTGTGGATGACGTGAAGGCTAGATGACTAATATCTAATTATCTTGTTTTTTTCAGTGGTGAAGGAGGAAGAGGAAGGAAACAGTGAAGAGGAGGAGCTGGGTGGTCTGTTCAGAGTTAGTCGGCCAGAAAAGAGTAAGAAAGTACGAGCTGATGCTGTAGACTGCTCACGCTTTAAGCCGGATGCAAGCCATGATTGGGACCAGGAGGAGGTGAGCACAATAACCACTGGTGTTTTATGTTTTCATTTAGGCATTTAGGCATGGAAAGATCAGTGGACAGTTTTTGTGCTAAGACGAACAGTATGTCTTTCCATAATTGAGCATTAGCTTAGTAGTAGTACACATTTTCTCTGTGCTTTAGGAGAAAATAAGATAAAATAGCCTTTTATTATCCCATAAGGGGGAATTTGCATCGTTACAGTAGCAAGTGGGGAAACTGAATATACTGAATATACAGACTTTTGGCCATAAAGTGTTTGTGCAAGTAATAAAATGTGCAAATACTGGAATTCCTGTACAGTACTGCAGGTTTACCATACAATGATTCTGCCGCTGACTCGTATACAGTGGTACCTTGAAACTCGATGTCAGCTGGTTCTGGGACTGCCGTCAAGTTTTGAAGGCATTAAGTTTCAAGGTATTTTTCCCCCCATCAGGATGTATGGGAAACCTGTTAATGCGTTCCATACATTTTAGCCTTATGTACAATAATAGGGTGGTTTTTGGCACTTATACACTGAAAATATAACATAAACACTGAAATACAATTGAATTGAATTGCACAAAACTTAACATGACTGATTGTACTAAAACAACGATTGAGGAATTTCATTAATAGAGAACTTATGAGCAGTAATAATTAAGAGAGTCTTCCTATGTCGTTCTTTTAATACATTAAGTCACATCAAGCTTTTTATGTAACGATAGGCGTTTTAGACTCTAAAAAGCTGATTCTTACAATTTCTCAGAACCCCGAGCTGTAACACAAGTTTAAAAGTAAAACGGGAGGAAAATCCAGATAAACACAGATACATGTGGACGCTTTTAGTGAATTTGACGGTTATTCTACACTAATACAGATTCGTCTCATGCGCACTTTGACGATGTTTTACCGCACCACTGAATGACTGTTCATTTTACATTTTTTTTTTTTTGTAATTAAAAAAAAAAAAATAATTTAGCGCGTCCAATTCCATCCCATCAATCATCCTCTCACTAATGCCGGTCCCTGCTCTTGGTCAGGGCTGACGAGGCCGTTCCACGCCTCCTCCGACACGTGCACAGCCGTGCACACTTGACGAGTGCAGCTCGACAGAGCACCGTGCACGGAGGATCACACACTCCACCGCACCCCCTCCCGTCCTCCATGCAGGCTCCACCGACCAGCCAGCAGAGGGCGCAACCGCCCCAGTCCTGAGAGAGTATCCCGTCCGGTCTCAAATCGGACGGGACCCCCCCCCCCGAACAACATGCCAATCATTGTACATATAGCCGCCCAGCCTCGACCGGAGAAGGCAGAGCTGGATTCGAAACGACGCACCCTCGAAATCCAGCTCTGGTTGCAGCGCGTGTCTTTTGACTGTTCATTGTTAATTTGAAATTAAATAAATTAATTAATTTTTAAAAAGCTGAACACATCAAGTTTAAGAATAAAGTCGAGTAGGGTACAAGAAAAGGGTACAAATTTCTCCACAAAGTGTGTGAAGTTCCAAAGATTTTGAGATTAGGGGACGTTGAGTTACAAGTTACCACTGTACTCACTTTTACGCAGAGTAATCACAAGTACTAGAGTGCAGAAGGTCCACACCCTAACTGTACCAAAAAGCTGTGGAATTAGGAGAAGGACCACAGGGTTTAGGGGGCCAGTTTGTACAGAACATAGGATATATTAGGCAGTAAGTGAACATTTTATCCTCAAAGTTGATGTGTTAGAAGCAGGAAGAATGGGCAAGCGTGTTTGACAAGGGCCAAATTGTGATAGCTAGATGACTGAGTCAGAGCATGTCCAAAACTGCAGCTCTTGTGGGGTGTTCCTGGTCTGCAGTGGTCAGTATCTATCAAAAGTGGTCCAAGGAAGGAACGGTGGTAAACCGGCGACAGGGTCATGGGCAGCCAAGGCTCATTGATGCACGTGGGGAGCGAAGGCTAGCCCTTGTGGTCCGATCCAACGGACGAGCTACTGTAGCTCAAATTGCTGAAGAAGTTAATGCTGATTCTGAAAGAAAGGTGTCAGAGTAAACAGTGCGTCACAGTTGCAGGGCTGTTTTGGCAGCAAAAGGGGGACCAACACAATATTAGGAAGGTGGTCATAATGTTATGCCTAATCGGTGTATAATAATGTAGCTTCCTGATTTTTTTAAAATACTGTTTGAATAGTGGAAAAACAATTCCGATAGCCTGTCTTGCAATAAAAAATAAAATGTTCTTTTTTGCATTACCAAATATGTAAAAACACATTTGACATGATAAATGTTTATTTTTTACAGATGTTAGCCTCTATAAGGAACTGCTTTGTCACTGGGAAATGGGAAGGAGATACAGATGCTGCTACTTTACTTAAAGAGGACGGTAAGAGAATTATAAAATTTTTTGTTGTCTAGAACCAGTTTTAATTGAATTAATAGTGTTTTAAATTTTATATTGATAAACCAGATGAACTATATGGAGATTTTGAGGACTTGGAAACTGGAGAGGTTCACAGAGGAAGGTCTGGAAAAGGAGACGAGGATGAGGTACTGTGAATGGACTGTATTTAATATCATGTATTTCTCACATTAATGCAGAGTCAATTTGTGTAAATCGATTTGATTTGCGTAAATTACGTTTGCATTTATCAGGAGCAGGAAGATGATGACGAAAATAATGAGGAAGAAGATGAGGCTCAGATAGTGAAGGTTGATGATGAAGAAGCTAAGAAAAACAAGCTCCTAGAGAAGAAGCGAAGACTAAAGGAGAGGTTCAACGCTGAGTATGATGATGATGCGACCTACTTCGATGACCTCAAGGAAGAAATGCAAAAACAGGCTGAGGTTAGAGTTTTGCATTTTTCTGCATACTTTGTTAGCCTGCTTTCACCCTGTTCTTCAATGGTCAGGACCCCCAAAGGACCCTCACAGAGCAGGTATTATTTAGGTGGTGGATCATTCTCAGCACTGCAGTGACACTGACATGGTGGTGGTGTGTTAGTGTGTGTTGTGCTGGTATGAGTGGATCAGACACAGCAGTGCTGATTGAGTTTTTAAATACCGTGTCCACTCACTGTCCACTCTATTAGACACTCCTACCTAATTGGTCCACCTTGAAGATGTAAAGTCAGAGACGATCGCTCATCTATTGCTGCTTGGTCATCTTCTAGACCTTCATCAGTGGTCACAGGATGCTGCCCATGGGGCGCTGTTGGCTGGATATATTTTTGGTTGGTGGACTATTTTCAGTCCAGTGAGGTATTTAAAAATCCAGCAGCACTGCTGTGTCTTACCCACTCATACCAACACAACACACACTAACACATGACCACCATGTCAGTGTCACTGCAGGACAGTGAGTGTAGAAAAAAGGAGGTGGTTTTAATGTTATGCTTGATCGGTATATACTGTACATATACTTGAAGTTTCATATAAAACTCATTGATTGATATTTTAGCTTTTTTTGTTAACATTCTAACAGCATTTATTTTTCTTAACCTGTTTATTTGTGTTTGCAGCTAAATAGAGCAGAGTTTGAGGACATGGAAGATGAGGCTCGAGTTCAGTACGAGGGTTTTAGACCAGGCATGTATGTAAGGCTGGAGATCCCTGCACTTCCATGCGAGTTTGTTACTAACTTTGACCCTCACCATCCAATCATCCTTGGTGCTTTGGGAGCCAGCGAGGGCAATATCGGCTATCTGCAGGTGAGCCTCATGCGTAAGAACTGCACTAGAACTTGGGCTCATTTTAATGTTCTCTGATCTTATGGCTGTTTTTATATGTTCATGGTATTTAATGTAAGTTTTTGCATGAAGAAAAGACTGTAGTTAGTTGCATCTGTAATGTTGACTATATCTATTTATAAGCTTTATGTCTTTATTTATTTAATTAGGATATTTAACATTTTTTTTACACACTTTGGTAGTTACTCGTTACACAGGATTCATCAATTTAAGTTTATTGTCAAACACATTCATGGACAATTTTGTATCTCCAATTCACCTTACTTGCATGTCTTTGGACTGTGGGAAGAAACCGGAGCACCCGGAGGAAACCCATGCAGACATAGGGGGAACATGCAAACTCAGGACCCAGACCGCTCCACCTGGCAATCGAACCCAAGACCTTCTTGCTAGGAGGCGACAGTGCTACCCACCAAGCCACCGTGCCGGCTTATATCTATTTATATTTATTTATAAGCTTTTTTAATGCCTAAACAGTCTAAATTTTCCTGGAGGCATCCAATATTTATTCTAAATTACGTATTTTAATGACTTGATTTTCCAAATTCAAGGTAAATAAAACATACAATTTCTTTTTACACTGATTAGGTGATCAGCTAGAATAACTTAAACAATTTGCATCGCCCTTCTCTTTACGATAAAGACACATCACCAAAAAAAATCCCTCACACTGCATAACGAGTTAACTGTTCCCCTAATATAGGGGTCAAGCATTTAGGCCTGCTCTGTTCTCCAGGTGTATGCCACAGATGGATTCACCATATTAAAACACTATTGCAATCTGTGTTCCCATTATGATACATTATATACATTACATACATGTGCTAATACCTATTTGCCTTAAGTTTTCGCAATATTTGAGTGGCATAAAGAATTGACTATTCCATCAATATAGGGGTCAAGGATTTAGACCTCTTCCGTTCTCTTGGTGTATGCCACAGATGGATTCACCATATTAAAACACTATTGCTGTCTGTATCCTCATTATGAAACCCTTCTTTTACATCCTTTATTCTTGCTATCTTGATCAAAAATCAGGTCAGCTAGGGCTGTTTAGCATTTTTAAGCATGTTACAAATGAAAGGTTAATTATTGTTTAATTTTATTGTTTGGTACACCCATCTGGAAGCACCTGCACTTATATTTCTCTGCTCATTTAATGTGTGACCCATATTTACGTGCTGATTTATGTGCTGATACCAGTGGCGGCTGCTGGTCTTTCAAAGAGGAAAAGCTCATTGTCGGCTAACATAAAATTTGTCAATTTATTTATACATAAATTCTGCCCTCTGTTCCTTTTCAAGAAAATGGCCTGAACTCGAACAAGGAAATGTTGAAATTATGTTAAACTGAAACAAATACTATGAGTGCGTTTTATTTACACAATGAACAATGGAAATGGTCAAGTAATTTCACCAAGCAAATACCAAGAAATGGGTTGCAGTTTGTCTTTTGACTTCACTCGCAAAATCTGCGATGGGACTGAAGCTCCCATTTACATTTACATTTTCAGCATTTAGCAGACGCTTTTATCCAAAGCGACTTACACAGTGAGCGGAACACAATGAGCAATTGAGGGTTAAGGGCCTTGCTCAGGGACCCAACAGTGGCAACTTGGTGGTGGCGGGGCTTGAACCGGCAACGTTCTGTTTACTAGTCCAGTACCTTTAACCACTAAGCTATCAATGGCCCAGCTCCAAGTGATTAAGTGACGGTGTAGATCTCACAATAGCTGTCAATCAAAACGGGATTCAGCCTTTCGACTGATCCTCCAATCATCTTGCAGAAGCTCCGCGTCCAGACCCGCCCACAGCTCCATTCACCCCCAGAGACGCTCAGCGTCTGGGGGCGGGACAAAATCGTGGTATTTATCCAATGACCGGCGAGTTTCGAAGCAATGAAAAAAACCGTTCCATGCAGTCCCGTTGAAGTGAATAGACGCTCAGCTTCTGCAAATGCAAATGCATTGATGCTATGGGAATGTATGAGAAATTAACAAAATCGAGTCAGTCGATTTGTGATAAGTAGCTGATTCTGAACGAACTCGTCTTCGAGATGAACGTGTTCTAACGCATTTGTAGTCAATGAAATGTTAACACAACTGTACATATTTAATTTTTGACATTTTAGGGGAAGCTGAGCTTCCCTTGCAGTCTTAGAGAAATCGCCACTGGCTGATACCCATTTGCCTAATTTCTCTTAATATTTGAGTGGCATAAAGAATTTACTATATAGGGGTCAAGCATTTAGGCCTGTTCCATTATCTTGGTGTATGCCACAGATGAATTCACCATATTAAAACACAATTGCTATCTGAACCCCTCTTACATCCTTTATTCTTGCTGTCTTGATTAAAAATCAGGTCAGCTAGGTCTGTTTAGCATTTTTAAGCATGTTAGAAAGAAAACTTTATAATTGTTTAATTTTATTATTCAGTACACCCATCTGGAAGCACCTGCACTTATATTTCTCTGTACATACATGTGCTGATACCCATTTGCCTAATTTCTCTCAGTATTCGAGTGGCTATGCTGTGTTCCTAAAATATTTCGATTACATAAAGGACTCTAAAAGGGGTCCCTGACCTAACAGTTTCTGTGTTTCTCTTGACCTTAGATGCGTTTGAAAAAGCATCGCTGGTATAACCGCATTCTGAAGACCCGGGATCCACTTATCTTTTCTCTGGGCTGGAGGCGCTTCCAGACCATTCCTCTGTACCACATCGAAGACCACAACGGCCGCCACCGGCTGCTGAAATACACTCCCGAACACATGCACTGCGGTGCCTCAATATGGGGTGAGAGTTAACGATAAGTGCCGAATTATAGCCTCAACAACTGATTTCTCTCAGAGCTCTCCGATGACCTCTCTCATCAATTTTATTTTCTCTCTCTCTCTCTCTGAATGTGTGTCTATTCTTCTTGTTTTGCTCGTTCTTTTCAGGACCTATTACACCACAGGGGACAGGTTTTTTGGCTTTTCAGAGCATTGCAGGGACTCAGGTAAGACCTTTAATTCTGAACCAGACGTGCACAGCAATAACAGATATCACTGCTGCTTATTTAAGAGCTGCTGTATTTTTTCCCTCAGTCTCTTTGAACCTGCTTTTTTGTGCTTCCCTCAGGCAAATTTCCGCATCGCAGCCACTGGAGTTGTCTTGGACCTGGATAAATCTGTGACCATTGTGAAGAAGTTGAAACTGATTGGGTACCCATATAAGATTTTCAAGAACACCTGCTTTGTCCAGGTAGGAGGTTCATTTGAAATCTCAGTGCATTTGTAGTTCAGGAGGAGTAATTTTGAAAAGACTGTAGACTTAGCTTTGTGTCATCGTGGGACAGCTGACCACATCCCATTTTAACTTCTGAAGCTATAAAGGCTCTTAAAGGAAGTCTTTGCACAAGACTTTGAATTGGCACAAATTCCAACAGACACACTGCAGTCAACTGACCAGCTTTGACCTTGCAAATGCTCTTTCAAGTTCAGGGCTATGTACAAGCCACTAAGGTGTCTCCATACCAGACCAATCACTTCATGTCTACGTGAAAAGGGCATTCCCTAATCTGTGACCTAGGCACCCCAGAGGATGTGATTAAGCATGTTCTTTTGTTTTTTGACTTGGAAGGGTTCTACTTGGGAGTCTGTCAGAAAAATTCTGACAGCTTTTATATGTATCGGGCATAAAGTGGATTCACAAAATATTCACACTCCTTGACTTGTTTACACTTTGTGTTGAGAATGTAATATTTAAATTAATATGAAACGATTAAATTGATGCTTTTAAGCTCCATCAGATTGTATGGCGAGCATCTGTAAACCTTTGTTTTGAGGTCTCTTCACAGATGCCTGAAAGGTGGGTTATAGCTGTGTCACTCAAGGACATTTGGAGACCCTAAAGCCATTTAATGTTGTGTTGTCTGTTTTCTTTGGGACATTGTTGTATTGGAAGGTTACCCCTAGCAGAGATGTTCACAAGTCACAAAATACGAGTCCGAGTCAAGTCTTTAGGCTAGAGTCCGAGTCAAGTCACGAGTCTTTAGGCTAGAGTCCGAGTCAAGTCACCAGTCTTTAGGCTAGAGTCCGAGTCAAGTCACGAGTCTTTAGACTAGAGTCCGAGTCAAGTCACGAGTCTTTAGGCTAGAGTCCGAGTCAAGTCACGAGTCTTTAGGCTAGAGTCCGAGTCAAGTCACCAGTCTTTAGGCTAGAGTCCGAGTCAAGTCACCAGTCTTTAGGCTAGAGTCCGAGTCAAGTCACGAGTCTTTAGACTAGAGTCCGAGTCAAGTCACGAGTCTTTAGACTAGAGTCCGAGTCAAGTCACGAGTCTTTAGGCTAGAGTCCGAGTCAAGTCACCAGTCTTTAGACTAGAGTTCGAGTCAAGTCACGAGTCAATATAATATACACAAAACATATTGGAAATGTAGCGTAGAAATAAACAAATAATATGTAAGTTCAGATAAAAAACAACAGATTAGCAACTGTATTTTGCCATTTTTCTTAGTGCCTTTACTTTCCTAGTCATTCTGCAAATGAATGTAATTTCCGTAACAAGAAAAATCATAACCACTGCTTACCTTAGCTTATGTTCTTCCAGATGCTATTAAATGTATAACCGTGTGTCCCATTAGGAATATAATCCGTTATTTTGTAAATGTGCTTATAATTAAAAACCTCAAAACTTTTCCCGGTTGTGAAATAAAACAATAACTCGTTAGAAAGCCAATCAAGTGTTTCATTGACACATGATGCAAACTGAATAAATGCAAATAACAGCATTACTTACTAAAAATTAAAATCAGAAGGTCTGATTGGTTCAGAAAGCGGTCTTTCAACCATTAGCGCCAATTCTGTAGGAGCGTTCCATTCACCCCAGTTGTTCCTGTGAAGTGCACTACGTAGGGCATTCCACCATTTTAAGTGAGATTCCAATCCAAAGGTAACAAAAATGTTCAGATGAAGTGAACTTCAAACTGTTTATCACTATGCCGGAAGCTGGCTGTAACATTTACCCGTTGCGTGCGTTGCGGGTTAAAACGGCCGGAGCGTTATTAGAGAGCAGAACATTTATAATAATAATTATTCTGTATATATATAATTGTCACACGTAACTAATGCTAACACATTCTGACACTAGCGACTCTTGTTGTTCACGACTCATTTTTTTGCGAGTCAAGAGTCGAGTCTGAGTCATTTGAAGCGAGTCCGAGTCGAGTCTGAAGCCGCTGTGTGTGCGACTTACGTGAGTCGCAGACGCGAGTCCCCATCTCTGAACCCAAGGCACCATAGCCTGATTTAGGCAGTACTACAGAGATGGCTGTCCATCCCACAGGTTCAATATGCCCATTTGGGACAGCTCAAGGAGGATTTAAGGTTGCACCAAGCTTCTTCCAAAATGATTAAGACCACTGTGGTTCTGGGAACACTAAAAGCTTTCGATATTGTTTTATATCCTTCACACAATTTGATTGTGGACATCCAGGGACCGTTTTTTGGGACTTCCAGGGACTTCATGGCTTGGTTTTTGTCCTGTATTTTTTTCAGTTAGCACCAAGTGGACTCTAGACACATCTTGGGGATAATTAAAGGAAGTAGGATGCATTTGACTACAATTTTGAGTGCCACAGCAAAGGGTCTGAATAATTTTGTGAATAAGTGAATTTTGTTTTTGATTTTTAACTAATTAAAAAAAATCTTTATGGGTGTTTAAGTGTAGATTTATGGGTAAAGTGCCAATTATATCCGTTTAAAATTAAATCCACGACATAATTAGGTATGCAAAAGCTCAAGGGGACTGAAAACATTCAGAATTCATGTGGACTGTTCTAAGACAGAAAATGCTTTAAATCTGCTCTGATTGAACTGGCAGAAAAATAAAAAGTACAAAATGTTTTTAAAGATAGTCAAATCATTTACTCTTTTTATTTTGGGGCAGTTGTAGCCTAGCGGTTAAGGTACTGGACTAGTAATCGAAGGGTCGCTGGTTCAAGCCGCACTACTGCCAGGTTGCCACTGTTGGGCACTTAAGCAAGGCCCTTAACCCTCAATTGCTTAGACAATATTGTCTATCAACTCACAGTACTGTAAGTTGCTTTGGATAAAAGTGTCTGCTAAATGCTGAAAATATTTTCTTAGGGAATGTTTAACACCGTGCTGGAGGTCGCCAAGTTCGAGGGTGCCTCTATACGGACAGTCAGTGGGGTCAAAGGCCAGATAAAAAAGGCTTTGCGTACACCACCTGGGGCATTCAGAGCTACATTTGAGGACAGACTGCTTATGAGTGGTAAGTTGGATTATAAAAGCTCTACCTGATTTTTCATCAGTTACCCTGTACTACTTTGCTTTGGGCTTGTGGTTGATGTGCTTCATGGTGCATTTGTTGATGATGCTTACACAAGAGAACTGTCAATCACAGGTGGGGCGGTCCGGGTCCTTTCTGTGTGGAGTTCTCCCTGTGTCCGTGTGGGTTTCCTCCCACAGTCCAAAGAGATGCAAGTGAGGTGAATTGGAGATACTAAATTGTCCACGACTGTGTTCGATATAACCTTGTGAACTGATGAACCTTGTGTAATGAGTAACTACCGTTTATGTCATGAATGTAACCAAAGTGTAAAACATGACGTTAAAATCCTAATAAATAAATAAACAAACAATGAAAGGAGATGAGGGGGAGTGTGCAAATAATTATACAAAAGCTCCTATATTGGCACCCAGGTGGCACAGCGGGATATTCCGCTAGCACACCAGTGCCAAGATTCTGAACACCCTGGTTTGAATATCGGCTCTGCTACCAGTTGGCTGGGCGCCATCCAGCAGGCACAATTGGCAGCGAGACACAAATTGGCAAACATGTCTGCTGGGTGGGGAAATGACAGGATTAAGTCGGTGGGGTCTTTAAAACGCTGTGCAAGGACCCTGGTTAGCGGATAGAGGCGTCTGTTCAGAAGCACTGGCATAAAGAAGGGGACTGAGCACACGTCGGGGGGCACAGGAGAAGCAATTATACCTTCCTTGAACGCAATTAGAAGCAGAAGACAAATTGACTTCGCTAAAGAAAAAAGCTCCTATATTACACACCAGTAAAAAAACAAAACAAAAAAAACCTCAAGATCATTCAACACAGGCTAGAACTACATATTGAAAAGAACTGAACCCAGTCCATCATGTTGGGAGTAAATTAGGACACCTACTGTAAATCAGGCTTCATTGCCCAACATTGATGCTTTCTCTTAGATTAGATTAGATTAGATTGGATGGATGGATGGATGGATGGATGGATGGATGGATGGATGGATGGATGGATGGATGGATGGATGGATAGATAGATCACTTTATTAACCTGGTTTTAGCAACCTGGCGTTTTTATCTGACAAATTGATCAGTATGTGGCTTTATTTGGAAGTGAGTAGCAACCTACAGCTTCTGTATCAATGTTTGTTCTAACTGATTGGGACAGAACAGCAAAAATACACCTCTCTCTCTCTAACAGCAGCCTACACACTGACAAAGAAAAATCTGATATGACCTGGCACTCCAGATCCTTGATCCATGTGTCACGACTACTGATTCTTCTATTATTTTCTATTATTTTCTATTATTTTCTATTATTTTCTATTATAAGGAATGATTTGTGCTTTTTTTGTGTGTACTGGTATACACTATCAATAATTGTGTGTGTGTGTGTGTGTGCACAGATATTGTGTTCCTGCGCTCCTGGTACCCTGTTTCAGTTCCTCAGCTTTATATCCCTGTGACATCTTTACTCATGCCTGTTGGTCAGAAGAACACATGGACAGGCATGAGGACACTTGGACAACTCAAACATGACCTGGGAATCAAAAACACACCCAACCAGGACTCTCTATACAAGGTACACAGCTCTATTCATGATTTTAGAAATAAATATCTTTAATTTTGCTGTCCACGTGTAAGCCTGACTCATTTAGTTCATAATGTCTAAATAATTAATTATTCTTGTTTATTGTAGCCGATCGAGAGACAAATGCGGCACTTTAACCAACTGCACGTTCCTAAAGAGCTACAGAAGGCTTTGCCGTTCAAGAGCAAACCCAAACAGCAACAGGCCAAGGGTAAAACTCCCAGAGATCTGAAGAGAGTCGCCGTGATCCGGGAGCCACACGAGAGAAAGGTGAGCTTCCCTCTCCCAATAAACTTAATACAATTTTCAGGGTTTAAAGTTAATCCAGTGTAGCTCCAGAGCATAGCTTTTTAAAACCATGCTGTCAAATTTACGGACGGACGGACGGACGGACGGACGGGATGGGATGGATGGGATGGATGGACATATAGATAGACGGATAGACAGATAGACGGATAGACAGATAGACGGATAGATTTTTGTTTGTTTATTAGGATTTTAACGTCATGTTTTACACTTTGGTTACATTCATGACAGGAACAGTAGTTACTCATTACACAAGGTTCATCAGTTCACACAAGGTTATATCAAACACAGTCATGGACAATTTTGTATCTCCAATACACCTCACTTGCATGTTTTTGGACTGTGGGAGGAAACCGGAGCTCCCGGAGTAAACCCACGCAGACACGGGGAGAACATGCAAACTCCACACAGAAAGGACCCAGACCGCCCCACCTGGGGATCGAACCCAGGACCTTTTTGCTGTGAGGCGACAGTGCTACCCACTTAGCCACCGTGCCGCCCAGACAGATAGATAGATGGACGGACAGACAGATGGATAGACAGATGGATGGATGGATAGACAGATGGATAGACAAATGGATAGACAGACAGACAGACAGATGGATAGATAGATAGACGGATAGACAGTTAGATAGATCGGTAGATAGACAGACGGACAGACATAGGTAGATAGATATCGATTGAATCTCAACAGTACAGGAGAATTATTTCCATTTTCTTATGTTTGCATGGCAATTAGGTTTTAGTGGTGTCAGCAAATTACTAATTATTCACTATTATATGTAAAGCTTGATTAATTGTTGCTTTATGTAACAGCACATATGTTTTATCAGACACCTTTCTGTAAGGTTAGCACTGTTTACATCTCAGCTTGCTCAGGTTTTGTATTTTCACAAATGCATGCAGTTCTATTTAAACAGACAATCTGTTGGACAGTCATGATCATCATCAGTATTACTAACTGGCCTGTAAAACGGATAACAAATCCACAGCGTTGAATCAGTTAATTCGGACACAAGTTTGGTGTAAAGAAACGTCAAAGTTTCGTCACTCATTCAAGTGACTTCTTCAGTCTGAGCTGGTGGTGAATACTCCAACCTTATATGCAGTTGATTTGCATAACAACAGACAGCGCCCCTTTGCATGACAATGGAACCGGTGATCAGGTCTATATGATCACAGGTTTCATTGAGCTGTGTTAACATTTGGTCCCTGCTTGTCAAATTTCATGTTTTATTTTTACCATTTAAAAAAGCTCAGCTGAGGTGGTGCAGCGGTAAAACACACTAGCACACCAGAGCTGACAACATTGTGAGTTTGAATCTCGGCTCTGCTACCGGCAGGCTGGGCGCCTACATGGACAATGACTGGCCTGCTTGTCAGGGTTGGATGTCGAAAATAATTCCATCATAGCGCATTTATGACTTGCTGGCTGATCGATGGCGCCTGCATCAGAGGCGAGCGATAATGGAGATCAGTGCATGACTCTCCATGCGTAAGACTAAGCCCCATTATAACTCGTCTCATGCAGGTGAAAAGATGCAGCCGGTTACTGCACACTTGTCTGAGCCTGAACGTATTAATAATAATCAATTATGGGTCCAGATCCTCTTAAACACTGGCCGTGTAGTGAGAATAAACACAGGGTGAGGTGCATGTCCATTGCAAGACCTCACTCATTCACTCCCTCCCACATTAGAAACAACCAATCAGCCTACTGGTATGATTTTAGTTAGTAGGAGTAGACTAAAGTAGCCAGAGGTATCCTAAACTCCACACAGCCATTGACCAGAGATATGAATCAAAGCTGGGTTGCTGTGTGACATTATTACAACTCTTTTACATACACTGATCAGCCATAACATTAAAACCACCTCCTTGTTTCTACACTCACTGTCCATTTATCAGCTCCACTTACCATATAGAAGCATTTTGTAGTTCTACAATTACTGACTGTAGTCCATCTGTTACTCTGCATACTTTTTTAGCCTGCCTTTTACCCTGTTCTTCAATGGTCAGGACCACCACAGAGCAGGTATTATTTAGGTGGTGGATCATTCTCAGCACTGCAGTGACACTGACATGGTGGTGGTGTGTTAGTGTGTGTTGTGCTGGTATGAGTGGATAAGACACAGCAGCGCTGCTGAAGTTGACCACTCACCGTCCGCTCTATTAGACACTCCTACCTAGTTGGTCCACCTTGTAGATGTAAAGTCAGAGACGATCACTCATCTATTGCTGCTGTTTGAGTTGGTCATCTTCTAGACCTTCATGAGTGGTCACAGGACGCTGTCTATGGGGCGCTGTTGGCTGGACATTTTTGGTTGGTGGACTATTCTCAGTCCAGCAGTGACAGTGAGGTGTTTAAAGGTCATACCAGCACAACACGCACTAACAACACACCACCATGTCAGTGTCACTGCACTGCTGAGAAGATCTACCACCCAAATAATACCGGAGTCCTGACCATTGAAGAACAGCATGAAAGAGGGATAACAAAGCGTGCAGAAAAACAGATGGACTACAGTCAGTAATTGTAGAACTACAAAGTGGTTCTATATGGTAAGTGGAGCTGATAAAATGGACAGTGATTGTAGAAACAAGGAGGTGGTTTTAATGTTATGGCTGATCGGTGTAGACTGTGTGTATTGTAGTGTTGCTTGTTATTTAATATTTTCCATCTCCACCAGGTGGCAGCATTGCTCAGCGCTCTGAGTACAGTCTACAGTCACAAGACTAAGAAGGCAAACGAGGAGCAGCACGTCAAGCACAAAGAATTCCTGAAGCAGAGGGAAAAGCAGGAGTCAGAGAAGCTTAAAAGGCAGAAGGAAGAGAGAAAGAAAGTGTATCGTGCTATGGGGCAGAAGGAGAAGAAAAAACTTAAAACCAGTCTGAAAGGGGCTTCCAAGGATAACTGAGCAACGTACTGTACCGGCTGCTGCTCGACTCTGGCTCAGAGCCCATCGGACACTCTCGGTCTGGCTGTGTGTCTCTGACTCAGTCCTCATGCCAGCTGTTCTGTTCAATAAGACTGTAGTGTAGGGATCTGCACAATTACACCAGACATGAACCTGGGGTTTGTGCTTATTTGAGAATTCTACCCCCATATGAGCAACTACCACCTGCCTGCGAGTGTTTTGGACATTCTCCAAACGTGGAGTACTGAATAGACTTGGTTTTTTTTTTATATGATGCTTCATAATGTTGGTTTTAATAAAACTAATATTTTGTCCTGAAACTTTTTATTATTATTATTATTTTTAATAATAGTTTAATCCAAATTCTAAAATTACACTTAACTCATTTCAGTGGTTGGAATCGGCACAGTTAAAATTAGTCATATATTTAAGATTTTAGATGTACCTTAACTTTAGGTTATGGTTCTAACAAAGTTTAGGCTGTACCAGATTAAGTGATTATCTCTTCATCACGGCACCTGTTAGTGGGTGGTATATATTAGGCAGCAAGTGAACATTTTATCCTCAAAGTTGATGTTAGAAGCAGGAAAAATGGGCGAGCGTAAGGATTTGAGTGAGTTTGACAAGGGCCAAATTGTGATGGCTAGACAACTGGGTCAGAGCATCTCCAAAACTGCAGCTCTTGTGGGGTGTTCCCGGTCTGCAGTGGTCAGTCTCTATCAAAAGTGGTTCAAGGAAGGAACAGTGGTAAACCGGCGACAGGGTCATGAGTGGCATTGTTGGCCATGTTGGCCTAAGCATTGTTGCAGACCATGTACATCCTTTCATGGAAACAGTATTCCCTGATGGCTGTGGCCTCTTTCAGCAGGATAATGTGCCCTGCCACAAAGCATTTGAGGAGCACAAAAATGAGTTTGAGGTGTTGACTTGGCCTCCAAATTCCCCCGATCTTAATCCAATCGAGCATCTGTGGGATGTGCTGGACAAACAAGTCCTATCCATGGAGGCCCCACCTCACAATTTACAGGAGTTAAAGGATCTTCTGCTAACATCTTGGTGCCAGATTTCACAGCACACCTTTAGGGGTCTAGTGGAGTCCATGCCTCGATGGGTCAGGGCTTTTTTGGCAGCAAAAGGGGGACCAACACAATATTAGGAAGGTGGTCATGATGTTCTGCCTCATCGGTGTATATGGTTATTTATTTAATTGAAAGTTTTGGTTTAAATAATTATAATACATGCCGCTCAGGTGGCGCAGTGGTAAAAACACACACTAGCACACCAGTGCTGGGGGTTTTAATACATCGTATTGAATCTCGGCTCTGCCATCCGGCTGGGCTGAGCGGCCACATGAACAACAATTGGCCTGTTGTTCATATGGGGTGGGGTATTAAGCAGGATAGGGACTCCTCATAACTGATGCCCTACTGCTGATTGATGCCGCCTGCACAAAGGCGGGGGAAAAAAGTGCGCTGATCAGGGTGTCTCTTCGTACACAAGGCTGATTCACATATATGCACTCGCCTAGCTTGGGTGACAAAATGCAAATGGCCGCTGCCCATGTGTCAGAAGGGGGCATGGGTTAGCTCTGTTCTCAAATCAGAGCGGGATTGGCATTAGTGGAGAGGAAGCATGACTCAATTGGGCAATTGGACACGCTAAAAAGTCATGAGGAAAAGGGGAGAAAATGCATATATATATATATATTATATTATATATTATATATACAGTGGGGAAAATAAGTATTTGATCCCCTGCTGATTTTGTAAGTTTACCCCCTTACAAAGACTTGAACAGTCTATATTTTTTATGGAAGGTTTATTTTAACAGAGAGAGACAGAATATCAACAAAAAATCCAGAAAAAAAACATTAAATAAAAGTTATTAATTAATTTGTATTTAATTAAGGGAAATAAGTATTTGATCCCCTACCAACCAGCAAGAATTCTGACCCCCACAGACCAGTTATGTGCCCATGAGGCACACAAATTAGTCCTGTCCCTGTATAAAAGACATCGGTCACAGAATCAGTTTCTTCCGTTCAAATCTCTCAACCAGCATGGGCAAGACCAAAGAGCTATCAAAGGACGTCAGGGACAAGATTGTAGACCTGCACAAGGCTGGAATGGGCTACAAGACCATCAGCAAGAAGCTTGGTGAGAAAGAGACCACTGCTGGTACGATAATTCGAAAATTGAAGAAATACAAGATCACAGTCAATCACCCTCACTCTGGAGCTCCATGCAAGATCTCACCTGGTGGGGTAAGAATGATTCTCAGAAAGGTGAGGTCAGCCCAGAATTACACGGGAGGAGCTTGTCAATGATCTCAAGGGAGCTGGGAGCACAGTCACCAAGAAAACCATTAGTAACACACTTCGCCGTAATGGATTGAGATCCTGCAGTGCCCGCAAACTCCCTCTGCTCAAGAAGGCTCATGTACAGGCCCGTCTGAAGTTTGCCAATGAACACCTGAATGATTCAGAGAAAGCTTGGGAGAATGTGATATGGTCATATGAGACCAAAATTGAGCTCTTTGGCATCAACTCCACTCGCCGTGTTTGGAGGCAGAGAAATGCCCAGTGGGGATGGTGTTCTTGGGGTCATATCCAGCATTTCTCCGCTCCCAGCTCCCTTGAGATCATTGACAAGCTCCTCCCGTGTAATTCTGGACTGACCTCACCTTTCTCAGAATCATTCTTACCCCACCAGGTGAGATCTTGCATGGAGCTCCAGAGTGAGGGTGATTGACTGTGATCTTGTATTTCTTCCATTTTCGAATTATCGCACCAACAGTGGTCTCTTTCTCAGCAAGCTTCTTGCTGATGGTCTTGTAGCCCATTCCAGCCTTGTGCAGGTCTACAATCTTGTCCCTGACGTCCTTTGATAGCTCTTTGGTCTTGCCCATGGTGGTTGAGAGATTTGAATGGAAGAAACTGATTCTGTGACAGGAGTCTTTTATACAGGGACAGGACTAATTTGTGTGCCTCATGGGCACATAACCGGTCTGTGGGGGTCAGAATTCTTGCTGGTTGGTAGGGGATCAAATACTTATTTCCCTTAATTAAATACAAATTAATGTATAACTTTTATTTAATGTTTTTTTTCTGGATTTTTTGTTGATATTCTGTCTCTCTCTGTTAAAATAAACCTTCCATAAAAATTATAGACTGTTCAAGTATTTGTAAGGGGGTAAACTTACAAAATCAGCAGGGGATCAAATACTTATTTCCCCCACTGTATATACACCGCCTAACCCTAAATGATGCAGTGAGTAGCTTCTCATTTGTTAAACAACCATGTCGAAAGACACATCCTGTGGTCGTGGAAAAGATGTTAATCTGTTTCAGAAGGGTCAAATTATTGGCATGCATCAAGCAGAAAAAACATCTAAGGAGATTGTTTAAACTACTAAAATCGGGTTTAGAACTGTCCAACGCATTATTAAAAAGTGGAAGGACAGTGGGGAAACATCATCTTCGAGGAAGGAATGTGGTCGGAAAAAAATCTTGAATGATCGTGATCGGCGATCACTTAAACTTTTGGTAGAAAAACAACAGTAGAACTCAGGGATATGTTTAAAAGTGAAAGTAAAAGCATTTCCACACACAATGTGAAGGGAACTCAAGGAATTGGGACTAAACAGCTGTGTAGCCTTAAGAAAACCACTTGTCAGTGAGGCTGACCGGCAAAAACGGCTTCAATTTGCTAGGGAGCATAAAGATTGGACTCTGGAGCAATGGAAGAAGGTCATGTGGTCTGATGAGTCCAGATTTACCCTGTTCCAGAGTGATGGGCGCATCAGGGTAAAAAGAGAGGCGGCTGAAGTGATGCACCCATCATGCCTAGTGCCTACCGTACAAGCCTGTGTGGGCAGTGCTATAATCTGCGGTTGCTGCAGTTGGTCAGGTCTAGGTTCAGCAACGTGATGTGCCCAAAGAATGAGGTCAGCTGACTACCTGAATATACTGAACGACCAGGTTATTCCATCAATGGATTTTTTTCTTCCCTGATGGCACGGGCATATTCCAAGATGACAATACCAGGATTCATCGGGCTCAAATTGTGAAAGAGTGGTTCAGGGAGCATGAGACATCATTTTCACACATGGATTGGCCACCACAGAGTCCAGACCTGAACCCCATTGAGAATCTTTGGGATGTGCTGGAGAAGACTTTGCACAGTGGTCCAAATCTCCCATCATCAATACAAGATCTTGGGGAAAAATTAATGCAACTCTGGACAGAAATAAATGTTGTGACATTGCAGAAGCTTGTGGAAACGATGCCACGGCGAATGCGTGCCGTAATCAAAGCTAAAGGCGGTCCAACAAAATATTAGAGTGTGTGACCTTTTTTTTGGCCAGGCAGTGTATACAATACAAATAAAATTCACCAGTTTTCAAAAACCCTCAGCTGTGCTTGAGTTAACTGCCCTGTGATGAATTGGCCACCTGTCTGAGGTGTACCCCAGTATTTAGACCCAGTGTTTCTAAATAGATGCCGATCCACCACGGCCCTGACAAGATATTTTTGTTCTGCCATTATTTTTTATAGCTTTATAATAATTTGATAGTTTAATAGCTAGTAGTTTAATAGCCAGCTAAGGGATACATTAAAAAGCAGTAATACACTGAACAGCCTAGTAATAATAGTGTTGAGTGAGCATGAAACATCACTGTTGTGGATAAAAAATACTGTAAATCATGAAGAAGGACCAGAAAAATTGATCATAAACACTATCCAGGATGCAAGAATTGATTAGATGTGCTGATACTAGAAAAAACTACCAGCTTTCTCAACATGAAGTGCATTGGTAAGATCTCAGAAGACTGATTTTTGGTTGGCTGGGAAAGGCTGTAGAAATATTTAGAGATTTTTTTGAAAAGATGAGATTGATCTTTAAAAACAAAAGAACTGCTCATGATCTATTGCAAACATCAGCTGTGAAACATGACATGGGGTATTAATAATTTACTTCATGTTTCAAACACTGAAAAGCTGGAGTAGCTATAAAATGATTTAGTTCAGTATTCACTTTATTTAATGACCCGGTACAGAACAGCTTGACTTTAGATATTATGTAAATTTTTTACAAATTGTGAATGCTCTCTAGTTGAACTTTTCTTTACTTAGAACTTGTATTTACCCTCCCAAACACACCAGTTAGTAATAGGAAGTTTAAATGAATACTTTATGAAAGCCAATTCATTAACTGGTTTGTTTATAGACGTTGGGAGGAAATCAGTATACCCCAGCATATCACAGCAAGAAGATCCTGGGTTCGATCCCCCAGGTGGGGTGGTCCGGGTCCTTTCTGTGTGGAGTTTGCATGTTCTCCCTGTGTCTGCGTGTGTTTCCTCCGGGTGCTCTGGTTTCCTCCGGGTGCTCTGGTTTCCTCTCACAGTCCAAAAACATGCAGTCAGGTTAATTGAAGACACTGAATTGCCCTATAGGTGAATAGGTGTGTGTATATATGTGTGGATGTGTATGTCTGCCCTGCGATGGACTGGCGCCCCATGGTCCAGGGTGTTACTGTGTGCCTTGCGCCCATTGAAAAGCTGGGATAGGCTAATTGAATAAGCGGTTAAGACAATGACTGAGATGAGTGAGTGAATGCTCTGTCTAGTTGAACTTGGTTGTATGAATATTTTCTTTACTTAGAACTTGTATTTACCCTCCTAAACACACTGATTAGTAATAGACAGTTAATGAATACTTTATGAAAGCCAATTCATTAACTGGTGTGTTTATAGACATTGAGAGGAAACCAGTATACCCAGAGTAAACACAGACAGCATCAGTGATTTACAAACACAAAAGGGTGGCACGGTGGCTAAGTGGGTAGCACTGTCGCCTCACAGCAAGAAGGTCCTGGTTTCGATCCCCAGGTGGGGTGGTTCGGGTCCTTTCTGTGTGGAGTTTGCATGTTCTCCCCGTGTCTGCGTGGGTTTCCTCCGGGTGCTCCGGTTTCCTCCCACAGTCAAAAAACATGCAGTCAAGTTAATTGGAGACACTGAATTTCCCTATAGATGAATGGGTGTGTGTCTGCCCTGCGATGGACTGGCGCCCCATGGTCCAGGGTGTTATTGTGTGCCTTGTGCCCATTGAAAAGCTGGGATAGGCTCCATGAATGAATACTTTATGAAAGCCAGTTCATTAAGTGATGTGTTTATAGACGTTGGGAGGAAACCAGTATACCGAGTGTAAACACAGACAGCATCAGTGGTCTACAAACCCAGGTCCTCCAAAAACCTAAAGCTATGTGGCACCATCACTACTTGCTGTATAGATTGGCATACAGCAGTTGTATTTTTTACATACTATCTTAACACTAAGCAGTAAAATTAGTAAAATCTACTGCTGTCCATGTTCCATATTCTGCAATACTGGTGCTCAGTGGTAACAATAACAAGTAGAGTGCATTTGTTAAACCAAATATACAGTTATTGTTGAGCTTAAGCAACTCTCTGGTATCCCTTGGGTATAATCAGTTTGTTACTAGTGTATTGCTTTGCTGTTTCAAGTGGTTGCTAGGCAGTTGCTAAGCAAATGCTAGGGTAATTTGTGTGGTGGTTTTGCCTAGTAGGTGCTACTGTGTTGCAAGGTGGAAACTTTGTTATCTCTAGTGATTGCTAGATAGTTAGAATGATATCCTATGCAGCAAAAAAGCCCAAAGAGAAAATTTCAAAACCTCAAATTGCAGGATGACTTGATGAAAGCTGGGACAAATGTGTTATTTCCTACCATAAGATCATCACTTAACCAATCACTTCATGGCCAGACTCACAGGAAGGTTCGTTGAATACAGCAGAAGAAAATTGGAGAGGCCTGCAGAGTCCTCGTGCACAGTTCTATGGAGTAACAAAATAAACTATTTGACCTTGTGGTCACCAGTTGGTCTGTCGCAAGAGAGGCGAGGCTTGTGATCAAAAGAATACTATCCCCACTGTCAAGCATGGAGGTGGGTCAGTGATGTGGGGATGCATTTCTGCTACAGGAGCTGACAAGCTTGTCTATGTGACTGGTATTATGGACAAACGTCAAGGCATTTTGAAGAGGAATATACACTGATCAGCCATAACATTAAAACCACCTCCTTGTTTCTACACTCACTGTCCATTTTATCAGCTCCACTTACCATATAGAAGCACTTTGTAGTTCTACAATTACTGACTGTAGTCCACCTGTTTCTCTGCATGCTTTGTTGTTGTCTTCAATGGTCAGGACCTCAAAGGACCATTACAGAGCAGGTATTATTTAGGTGGTGGGTCATTCTCAGCACTGCAGTGATACTGACATGGTGGTGGTGTGTTAGTGTGTGTTGTGCTGGTATGAGTGGATCAGACACAGCAATGCTGCTGGAGTTTTTAAACACCTCACTGTCACTGCTGGACTGAGAATAGTCCATCGACCAAAAATATATCCAGCCAACAGCACCCCGTGGGCAGCGTCCTGTGATCTCTAATAAAGGTTTAGAAGATGACCAACTCAAACATTTACATTTACATTACATTTTCAGCATTTAGCAGACGCTCTTATCCAGAGCGACTTACAGAAGTGCTTCTATGGTGAACATTTCATTTCTCAAGTTTAGGAAAACAACAGTCAAAGAACACAAATGTGCTAAAACCTGTTAGAACCAAAGTGCCTTTTTTTTTTTTTTTTTTTTTTTTTTTTTTTTTTTTTTTAAATGGAAAAGAATGGAACAAAATGCTAGTAAATAAGTACAAGTCAGCCTAAGTGTTTAGTAAAAAGGTGGGTTTTTAATCGTTTTTTAAAGACAGCAAGAGACTCAGATGTTCGGACAGACAGAGGAAGTTCATTCCACCACTTCGGCGCTAGAACAGAGAACAGCAGCAATACAGTAACAATACAGCAATCGTCTCTGACTTTACATCTACAAGTTGGACCAACTAGGTAGGAGTGTCTAATAGAGTGGAAAGTGAGTGGACACGGTATTTAAAAACTCCAGCAGCACTGCTGAGTCCGATCCACTCATACCAGCACCATGTCAGTGTCACTGCAGTGCTGAGAATGATCCACCACCTAAATAATACCTGCTCTGTGGGGGAAAAAATATAAAAACAATGCAGCATGAATGTCATCAAACCTCAATGAACTGGAAGCAATTACTTGAGAAGAACGGGTAAAGATTCCACAAGACAGAAGTCAGAAGCTTGTTAGCACTTACTAAAATTGCTTATTAGCATTAGTGTGAGGCTCTGCTATGCTGAAAAACAGCTGAAAACAGAAATATAAAACTAATAAAAGAATAAGTGGCTTTACTTGCACATATCAGAATAAAACTCGCTGTATTAGGCTGCACACGATGTGACATTGCTGCCAAGCTATTATTGCTTATTTGGGCTGTTTATTTCACTCCTCCTGTGCCTGTAGTGTGTGTATGTGTGTAAGTGTGCGTTCGTGTGAATTGCCTTGCGTTACACTTTAGATTCGGTTTGCATCCCCACCCCTCTGCTTGAAACATCTTTCCGCAGACCTATTAAAGGTTTTTGAGGCAAAATGATGTTCCAACAAGTATGATGCTGGGGGCTGAATAAACACTTGGATCTACTAAAGTAGATGTTTTTCATATTAACTCAAAAGTATGTCCACTTGTGTGCCCAAAATTGCTTAAATGTATCAATAAATACAACCCCAAATCATAAAAAGTTTGGACAGTATGGAAAATGCAGATAAAATAAAAGCACAGTGATTCTTACATTTACTTTGTCTTTTATTTGATTGCAGACAGGATGAACCGGAGATATTTCATGTTTTATCTGCTCAACTTCATTTCATTTATTAATATTCATCCATTTCTGCATTTCAGGTCTGCAACACATTCCAAAAAAAAGTCAGGACGGGGGCAATTTAGGGCTAGTAATGAGGTGAAAAAACTAAATAGTAATGTGATTCCAAACAGGTGATGTTAACAGGTGATTGTAATCATGGTTTGGTACAAAAGCAGCATCCAGGAAAGGCTGAGTCTTTAATGAGCAAAGATGATCAGAGGATCTCCAGTTTGTCAACAAATGTGTGAGAAAGTTATTGAAATGTTTAAAAACAATGTACCTCAAAAAAAGATTAGAAGGGATTTGCATATTTCTCCCTCTACAGTGCATAATATCATTAAACCATTCATGGAATCAGGAGGAATTTCAGTGCGTAAAGGCCAAGAGCACAAGCTTAAGCTGAACGCCCGTGATCTTCGATCCCTCAGACGGCACTGCATCAAGAACCGCCACTCAACAATAGCTGATATAACCGCATGGGTGAGGGATTACTGTAGTAAACCTTTGTAAAGCACTACAATACAGAGTTACATGCACAAATGCCACTTAAAACTTTACTGTGCAAACAAGAAGCCTTATGTTAACCATGTCCAGAAGCAACGTGTCTTCTCTGGGCTTGTAGGCATCTAGGGTGGACCATCACACAGTGGAAACGTGTAATGTGGTCAGATGAATCAGCATTTCATTTTTGGAAAAATGGACGCTCTGGACCAAAGACGAAAAGGACCATCCAGACTGTTATCAGCAACAAGTCCAAAAGCCAGGGTCTGTCATGGTATGGGGCGGTGTCAGTGCCCTTGGCAAAGGTCATTTACAATTCTGTGATGGCAGCATTAATGCAGAAAAGTACATTGAGATCTTAGAGCAACATGTGCTGCCTTCAAGATGTCATCTTTTCCAGGGACGTCCATGAGACTGACCTGCCTGCAGTCCTGACCTGTCCCCAATAGAGAATGTGTGGAGAATTTTAAAAAGAAAACTGCGACAGCGACGACCCTGTACTGTTACACATCTTAAAATGTGTTTGCAGGAATAATGAGACAAAATAAAACCTGAAACACTAAATCACTTGGTATCCTCGGTGCCAAAATGTCTTTTAAGTGTGGTGAAAAGGAATGGCAACATTACAAAGTGGTAAATGCTTTACTGGCCCAACTGTTTTTGGAATGTGTTGCAGGCCTGAAATGCAGGAATGGATGTTTATTAATAAATGAAATGAAGTTGAGCAGATAAAACATGAAATATATTGGGTTCATACCATCTGCAGTGAAATCAAAATCAAAGTAAATGTAAGAAACTCTGCAGGTTTTTTATTAGCATTTTCATACCACCCCAGCGTGTTCTAATTTTGGGTTGTATAAAAGTATATTATTATATATTTGAATTTAATAATATTAAAAAACTCATTTGATTTTTTTCATCTTGGAAACCAGCTTGACTTGACAGCTTGTTCTTTGACAGTTTGATTCATTCAAATAAACCAGTTCACGAAAGCATTTGTGGCTCCAGAATAGCTTAACAGAAAGTTGGTCCAGAGTTTGTTTGCAGTCATGGCTGAAACCTGGAAGCTGATTAGCTCTGGTTTTCTCCTTTATTAATCATGCAATGTTAGCCAGTCCTGGCATCTGTAAGCTTATGTGTATGGATGAGGGTCGTTAGCGACTTCCTCTAAGAACATTCATCTGACCAATGAGACTGCATAACCTGCAGCTTGTAAAGTGGTCTGTTTGGCTTTGTGTGTTTTAGAGGATGCACGTTATTGTCTGTAGTTAGGAGGAGAATGGGATAGATAAAAGATTCACTGAAATATTGAAATATATCACCAAAACAGATCGGCTTTAAAAGTTCTGCCTTTTACTGCACCTAGGCTTTGGGGCCGGTTTGAATCTGGACTGTGCATTTACCTCTCAAAAACACCATTTTTTTCTTTCTGACACTGTAATGGATTTGTGTAATTGTCTGGGGCATTGTCCTACTGTAAAATACAGTTCAGTCCGACTTTAGCTTTTACCTCATACGTCTGAAGTATTATCTACTGTATTTCACTGTGAAACTTGTTTGACTCAAACTGACAACAAAATATCTGATCAGGGAAGTAGCAGAATAATACAGTATCATACATAAGCATCATACATGACAGCCATACCGTTTACACTTCAACTTTCCTGTCAGGAACTAACTGTTTGAAATCCTTTATCTACACCCAGTTGATTATAAGCAAACAGCCGCTCGTGAGGATTTCGGTGTAGAGGCAGCTTCCTGTTTGTTTCCCTGTATTGATCAGTCCTGCAATCTTTCTCACAGCTCAGCTCCTTCACCTTGACACTGATTACTGAAAGAGATACCAGTACACAAACAATCTCGATACCCAGAGAGCCTACTAAAAGTTTGCCAGTTCTTACAAAGTTGGATCGTTGATGGAACTATCACATGAAAGTTCACCTGGGTCCAGGTCATGTTACAATCCTGGGAATGGGTTTGTCTAGCCACTTTTATATACAAATCATCATAACTAAATACACTGATCAGCCATAACATTAAAACCATCTCCTTGTTTCTACACTCACTGTCCATTTTATCAGCTCCACTTACCTTATACAGTATATCACAAAAGTGAGTACACCCCTCACATTTCTGCAGATATTTAAGTATATCTTTTCATGGGACAACACTGACAAAATGACACTTTGACACAATGAAAAGTAGTCTGTGTGCAGCTTATATAACAGTGTAAATTTATTCTTCCCTCAAAATAACTCAATATAAAGCCATTAATGTCTAAACCACCGGCAACAAAAGTGAGTACACCCCTAAGAGACTACACCCCTAAATGTCCAAATTGAGCACTGCTTGTCATTTTCCCTCCAAAATGTCATGTGATTTGTTAGTGTTACTAGGTCTCAGGTGTGCATAGGGAGCAGGTGTGTTCAATTTAGTAGTACAGCTCTCACACTCTCTCATACTGGTCACTGAAAGTTCCAACATGGCACCTCATGGCAAAGAACTCTCTGAGGATCTTAAAAGACGAATTGTTGCGCTACATGAAGATGGCCAAGGCTACAAGAAGATTGCCAACACCCTGAAACTGAGCTGCAGCACAGTGGCCAAGATCATCCAGCGTTTTAAAAGAGCAGGGTCCACTCAGAACAGACCTCGCGTTGGTCGTCCAAAGAAGCTGAGTGCACGTGCTCAGCGTCACATCCAACTGCTGTCTTTGAAAGATAGGCGCAGGAGTGCTGTCAGCATTGCTGCAGAGATTGAAAAGGTGGGGGGTCAGCCTGTCAGTGCTCAGACCATACGCCGCACACTACATCAAATTGGTCTGCATGGCTGTCACCCCAGAAGGAAGCCTCTTCTGAAGTCTCTACACAAGAAAGCCCGCAAACAGTTTGCTGAAGACATGTCAACAAAGAACATGGATTACTGGAACCATGTCCTACGGTCTGATGAGACCAAGATAAATTTGTTTGGTTCAGATGGTCTCAAGCATGTGTGGCGGCAATCAGGTGAGGAGTACAAAGATAAGTGTGTCATGCCTACAGTCAAGCATGGTGGTGGGAATGCCATGGTCTGGGGCTGCATGAGTGCAGCAGGTGTTGGGGAGTTACATTTCATTGAGGGACACATGAACTCCAATATGTACTGTGAAATACTGAAGCAGAGCATGATCCCCTCCCTCCGGAAACTGGGTCGCAGGGCATTGTTCCAGCATGATAATGACCCCAAACACACCTCTAAGACGACCACTGCTTTATTGAAGAGGCTGAGGGTAAAGGTGATGGACTGGCCAAGCATGTCTCCAGACCTAAACCCAATAGAACATCTTTGGGGCATCCTCAAGCGGAAGGTGGAGGAGCGCAAAGTCTCGAATATCCGCCAGCTCCGTGATGTCGTCATGGAGGAGTAGAAAAGCATTCCAGTGGCAACCTGTGAAGCTCTGGTAAACTCCATGCCCAGGAGAGTTAAGGCAGTTCTGGGAAATAATGGTGGCCACACAAAATATTGACACTTCAGGAACTTTCACTAAGGGGTGTACTCACTTTTGTTGCCAGTGGTTTAGACATTAATGGCTGTATATTGAGTTATTTTGAGGGAAGAATAAATATACACTGTTATATAAGCTGCACACAGACTACTTTTCATTGTGTCAAAGTGTCATTTTGTCAGTGTTGTCCCATGAAAAGATATACTTAAATATCTGCAGAAATGTGAGGGGTGTACTCACTTTTGTGATACACTGTAGAAGCACTTTGTAATTCTACAATTACTGACTACAGTCCATCTGTTTCTCTATATACTTTTTTAGCCTGCTTTCACCCTGTTCTTCAATGGTCAAGAGCCGACAGGACCACCACAGAGCAGGTATAATTTAGGTGGTGGGTGATTCTCAGCACTGCAGTGACACAGACATGGTGGTGGTGTGTTAGTGTGTGTTGTGCTGGTATGAGTGGATCAGACACAGCAATGCTGCTGGAGTTTTTAAACACCTCACTGTCACTGCTGGACTGAGAATAGTCCACCAACCAAAAATATCCAGCCAACAGCTCCCCGAGGGCAGCGTCCTGTGACCACTGAGTAAGGTCTAGAAGATGATCAACTCAAACAGCAGCAATAGATGAGCGATCATCTCTGACTTTACATCTACAAGGTGGACCAACTAGGTAGGAGTGTCTAATAGTGGACAGTAAGTGGACACGGTATTTAAAAAGTCCAGCAGCGCTGCTGTGTCTGATCCACTCATACCAGCACAACACACACTAACACACCACCATCATGTCAGTGTCACTGCAGTGCTGAGAATGATCCACCACCTAAATAATACCTGCTCTGTGGTGGTCCTGTGGGGTCCTAACCATTGAAGAACAGCATGAAGGAGGGCTAACAAAGCATGCAGCAAAACAGATGGACTACAGTCAGTAATTGTAGAACTACATAGTGCTTCTATGTGGTAAGTGGAGCCGATAAAATGGACAGAGAGTGTAGAAACAAGGAGGTGGTTTTAATGTTATGGCTGATCAGTGTAACTTCAATGTCTTTCTCTTTATAATTTTCAAATACACCGATGAGGCATAACATTATTACCACCTTCTTAATATTGAGTTGGTCCCCCTTTTGCTGCCAAACCAGCCCTGACCCGTTGAGGCATGAACCCCACTAGACCCCTGAAGGTGTGCTGTGGTATCTGGCACCAAGATGTTAGCAGCAGATCCTTTAACTCCTGTAAGTTGTGAGGTGGGGCCTCCATGGATCAGACTTGTTTGTCCAGCACATCCCACAGATGCTCGATCGGATTGAGATCTGGGGAATTTGGAGGCCAAGACAACACCTCAAACTCATTGTTGTGCTCCTCAAACCATTCCTGAAGCATTTTTGCTTTGTGGCAGGTCACATTATCCTGCCGAAAGAGGCCACACCCATCAGGAAATACCGTTTCCATGAAAGCGTGTGCATGGTCTGCAACAAGTGTCAAAGTAACATCCACATGGATGGTAGGACCCAAGGTTTCCCAGCAGAACATTGCCCAAAGCATCACACTGCCTCCGCCGGCTTGCCTTCTTCCCATAGCACATCCTGGTACCATGTATTTCCCAGGTAAGTGACGCACACGCACCCGGCCATCCACGTGATGTAAAAGAAAACGTGATTTGTCAGACCTTTAGTTGTTGTATTAGGCTGAATACCTTGAACAAACTGCTTTAGAGCTTGGAGACTGACATCTTTTTGATACCCTGACTAAGGATGCAATTGGAGAAATCCTCCAGGTGAGTTCCAGCCCTAGCATACACCCATACACAAACTAACATATTGCTGATTTAAAATCAGTTTGACCATGTTCCATGTAACGTAGCTACTAGTTTTACATAACCAGGGTCCCAAAGGGTTCCCAAATAAATATTTGGTTTTCTATTGCAAGTAGGAAAGTACTAAAATGTTTTTAGCTTCATTTAGACAGCTTTTATGCCCTTTTCTGGTTGGTCTGTGAATTGAAGCTGTTAAAAGGGGGATAATTACTGCAAACCTCACCACTGATTAGAATACACATGTTAAATACTAAAGTGGGACAGGGTTACTTACTTCTTGTAACTGCTATACTTAACAAAATTGTATGTAACTCATGGTTTTTAAATCAGACTGTTTTTATTGTTTAAACCAAAACCTCTTCCTAAAAGAGGAGGTATCACCTAAAAGTCAAATTGTTAAAACACCCAGACTTACACCGATCAGCCATAACATTAAAACCACCTCCTTGTTTCTACAATCTCTGTCCGTTTTATCAGCTCCACTTACCATATAGAAGCTCTTTGTAGTTCTACAATTACTTACTGTAGTCCATCTGTTTCTCTGCATGCTTTGTTAGCCCCCTTTCATGCTGTTCCTCAAAGGTCAGGACTCTGTCAGGACTCTCCCAGGACTACTACAGAGCTGTTATTATTTAGGTGGTGGATCATTCTCAGCACTGCAGTGACAATGGCATGATGGTGGCGTGTTAGTGTGTGTTGTGCTGGTATGAGTGGATAAGACACAGCAGTGCTGCTGGAGTTTTTAAATACCGTGTCCACTCACTGTCCACTCTATTAGACACTCCTACCTAGTTGTTCAACCTTGTAGATGTAAAGTCAGAGATGATCACTCATCTGTTGCTGCTAGCACACCAGAGTTGGGATTTTGGGGGATTTTTATATATATATATAGCATTGTATATATAAGAATAATGCTGATCAGGGCAGTCAGTACTGCACACATGTTGGGGGGGCGTGTGTCAGTTGCGAAGCTCCTCAGTCTGCAGTGAAGGGTTGTATTAGTAGAGGTGAAGCGTAATGCAATCAGGGTAATTGGATATGACTAGATTAGGGAGAAAATTGGGGGGAAAAATTGGAGAAAAAGAAATATATAAAAAAAAAAAAAAGGTGAACGATTGTATTGAAGAACAATTCATTGCGTGGCTTCAGTCAGCTCCCCTTCATAGACACCTTACTGGCCAATAGAACTGCTGATATTATAGTTGTAACCCAGCTTTAGGTCATATATATTACGTAAATGTAGGGTTTGACTAATTGTGACATGGCAGTACTAATAAAATATGTTACTACTCTAAAACATTACATTTCCTTGTTCATTTGCTGTATCATAAACTGAATATGTTGTAGATTATATAAATAGATATGTGTATCTGTCTAATACTGTGTTTTATTAATTTACTAATGCTTTTTATTACATCTCTGCAGAACTTTTCCTGTCCAGGATGAAGGTGTCACGTTCACAGGGTGTGTTCTGTCTGATCTTAAGTTTATCCTGTCTCTGAAGACTGCTGGAGCTATACCCTTACAAAAAATTTGATCTAAGGTCAGTGAAAACGTATCTCTGTCATGTCCTACACCCTAGTGCACTCTGTAAACAAGTTCAGTCGGACAGTGAAACATGACTCCTAGGACAAGCTTTTAATTACAGTCTAATTAATTCTATATGTAAGCAGGAACTTTACAAACACTAACACTTGATGTACAGCTCATCTTCAAATATTTGCTTTGTTTCATTTCCATTATTAAAGTTCACTTGTTCAAACAAATGGAATTTATACACCTGTTAGCAACGGATGTGACTGAAACCCAAGAACTCAGTTATTATGGGTGTCAGTATACTTTTGACCATATAATGTATCCTTCACTTATTCAATCATCTTCAGTAAATGCTTTATCCTGCTCAGGGCTGCAGTTGATCTTGAACCTATTCTGGGATCACAGGGCATGAGCCGGAAATACACATTGGTAAGAGCAGGTTATAAATACAGAATATATATATATATATATATACTGATCAGCCATAACATTAAAACCACCTCCTTGTTTCTACACTCACTGTCCATTTTATCAGCTCCACTTACCATATAGAAGCACTTTGTAGTTTTACAATTACTGACTGTAGTCCGTCTGTTTCTCTGCATGCTTTGTTATTAGCCCCCTTTCATGCTGTTCTTCAATGGTCAGGACCCCCAAAAGACCACCACAGAGCAGGTATTATTTAGGTGGTGGATCATTCTCAGCACTGCAGTGACACTGACATGGTGGTAGTGTGTTAGTGTGTGTTGTGTTGGTATGAGTGAATCAGACACAGTAATGCTGCTGGAGTTTTTAAACACTACACTGTCATTGCTGGACTGAGAATAGTCCACCAACCAAAAATATCCAGCCAACAGTGCCGCGTGGGCAGCGTCCTGTGACCTAGAAGATGACCAACTCAAACAGCAGCAATAGATGAGCAATCGTCTCTGACTTTACATCTACAAGGTGGACCAACTAGGTAGGAGTGTCTAATAGAGTGGACAGTGAGTGGACACGGTATTTAAAAACTCCAGCAGCGCTGCTGTGTCTTATCCACTCATACCAGCACAACACACACTAACACACCACCACCATGTCAGTGTCACTGCAGTGCTGAGAGTGATCCACCACCTAAATAATACCTGCTCTGTGGTGGTCCGGGGAGAGTCCTGACCATTGAATATGGCTTCTATATGGTTAGTGGAGCTAATAAAATAGACAGTGAGTATAGAAACAAGGGGGTGGTTTTAATGTTATGGTTGATTGGTATATACATTATATACATGATAAGACATTTACAGGTTGTAAACCATTTGTAATTGCCTGGATTCTTGCATTAATTACTGAAAAAATATTGTCAGATCTTCATCCAGGTATTTAAAGGCAAGCACATTTACTTTAACCCTTTGATGCACAAGCTAAGCAAACCCTTTCTAATGCACAACATGGGTCAAAAATGACCCATATTCATCCATTCAAGAATATTTTCATATGCACATTAGTCAGTTATTCATGTATTTGCTGTCTTAGCTAATAAAAGCTATCTATACTAGAATATGTAAACAGCTAGCAAGCAAATAGTATTGGACATATTCAAGATTCAAGAGCCTAATCTTTGGTTGTCTTTCAAAAGATCAGTAAATATGTTTTTGACTACAAACACTTACAAATGTCAGTAGTTTCTGTCAAATTCCATAGTAAATACATAAGGGTCATTTTTGACCCATGTTGTGCATTAGAAGGGTAGTGATACAAAAATGATTTTTATTAAAAAAGCAAAAAATATAAAACTGAAATAAGGATTTGTGATGATCAAAAACAAGTTAATTGAAAAATTCATGGAAGCTTGAATGACGAAATTAATTCATTGCAAAGATATAGAAAATAAAAACTCAGTTGGGTCACTTTTGACCCAGGTTGTGCATCAAAGGGTTAATAACACAGAAGAAATTGTACTGTTCATGACTTTATGAACAATGCACATTTTATATCAGCCCAAACTGCAAAGACTATAAGACACATTTAAAAGGCATTTTAGATCAATTCCTTCAGGCGTTTTGGGTTACTGTCTTACTGTAATTCAACCTCTGTGAAGCTTTAGCAATTGGACGTTTATATTCTTTTGTGAAGGTCTTAATACAATTTAAAATGTATTGTTCCCATAATGCTTGCATTTGCTTACAAATTTCCAGGCATTGAAGTAGCAAAACACCCCAAAACCCATTCTTTACATTGGGGTCATGACATTTTGGGGTCTGTGTGCAGTGCCTATTTCTGCAAACACATTGTAAATGTATTATTATTATTTTTTTTAATATTTCACTTATCTATCCACAAAACATCCTGTTATCATTGTAGAACACCCAGGAGGTCTTTTGTAAACATGAGACATGAGGCATTTTTAATATAGCAGACACATTATTTGATTCTTCCTGATATGACCTCTTTTGGGGTAAACGACACATGTAATTCAGTTAGGAACAGATATTCTTCAATTTTGCCAGTCTGTAGCTACACAAACGTGAAGGACATTTGTTTAACAGCAGATGTTCTTCAGTTATGCCAGTCTTTAGCTGGACAAAGGTGACCGGCTGTAGTTATCATATTTTGCAGTTTATAATGTGCTTTATTTTTAATGAGAGACACGTCTAGACTGCAGGCAGGTCACCCATACTCTGATTATACAGCCATGCTGCAGGATGTGTCCTGGAATTGCAATGCTGGAATAAGTCCTTGACAAAGATGTTGATTAGAAGGAAGCATGTATTTCTTTTAATGTTAATGCAGCCCTTACCTAGGTGCTTATAACATGACATACACTGGCTTTCAGACTTTACACCGGTAACAGTCTATAAAATCATTTTCTTCTACTGCCTGAAGAGCATGATGAGAAATATTTAGAGAGTATTAAGTAATTACCCACTGTTTTACTTTTCACCAGGTAACCTTCTTTACCTTTGTTGGATGGTTCGTGGTAGTGTGCTGAATGTCAATGAGTGATTTAATTGTAGGGCACTCCGATATGCATCTACCTTTTCATCCTATTTCCACCCTGCTCCCTCCCCCATGCTTACACACAGGTCTTATCAATAACTGATAGCCATCTGAAACGTTTCCTCTATCTCATTTGAAAATGTGGAGGTAAATTGAAACTTTCTCATTTTCATCACGTCTCATTCAAACCCCCCCCCATCAGAAGATTTTTTGCTGGGGCTTTGTCTGCACTCCTGGCTGAAATAGCTGATTCCCCTTGAACAATACTGCTTAGCAAGGTCACAGTAACCTGAACCCTATTTATGCTGGTGTGTGTGTATGTGGTGTGATGGGTGGTGAAGCAGGAGAAAGTAGGTGGACTCTGATATGAATGATTAGGCAGGTAGAACTGGCTGAATGGTAAGGAGAGGCTTATATGTGTGTTCAGGTTTGGGTTCATTGGTGTGGGAGAATTTGACATTGGCTAGCACACCCCTTAGCTCTAATCCTGCCACACTTAAATGTCCAGGGACCCAAAATCTATTGCTTTCTAACTGAACTAATGTGAGTTTTGTGTGCCACAATATGCATTTTAATGATTTCTTATTCCTACATGAAACTTGCCATGTTTGTTTTGCTTTTCATGTAAAGTGGGTAGTTTCAATCTTGGGGTAAGATTGGCAGATATTGCGTATCCCTCACAAATTACCTTACTGAAGTCCATTTTACACTTAATATATGGAGCATTGTTGGGTTACATTTACAAATACTGCTCTAGCTTATTTTATTTAGGTTGTACGTACAAGATCTAATAGATTTTATTTAAAAATGTAACTTCTTTGATATTAAAGTTTGAACTGACCCCAAAGAGACATAGAAATATCTGTGTACAGATGTTAAACATTTGTATATACACTCACTGTCCATTTTATCAGCTCCACTTATCATATAGGAGCACTTTGTAGTTCTACAATTACTGACTGTAGTCCATCTATTTCTCTACATACTTTTTTAGCCCGCTTTCACCCTGTTCTTCAATGATCAGGACCACCGCAGAGTAGGTATTATTTGGGTGGTGGATGATTCGAAACCCCAACTCTGGTGAGCTACATTTTACATTACATTTTACATTTTCAGCATTTAGCAGACGCTTTTATCCAAAGCGACTTACACAATGAGCTGAACACAATGAGCAATTGAGGGTTAAGGGCCTTGCTCAGGGACCCAACAGTGGCAACTTGGTGGTGGCGGGGCTTGAACCGGCAACCTTCTGTTTACTAGTCCAGTACCTTAACCACTGAACTATCACAGCTAGCGTACTTTACCGCTGCGCCACCTGAGCAGCAAGACATTTTTTAAATAATTATTATTATATCTTTTTTTTTATTCTTACATTTCTTTAATCAATGGGAATCAACTTGAATCCCATGCATTTCTTGCATAAATGACCAGACAGGTTAGAATAGAAACACTAGTTTTATTATCTTCTATAAAAGGGGACGTGGAGATTGGCCACAGGAATGTGAACATCAGAGCTGATGTGATACAGTTCTTAACTATTTTATAAAGAACAGGTTAAGAGTATTATAAGGTAAGGACGGAGGGAAAAGCTCACTAAAAAAGTCCTCCATAATCTGGCGTAGTGCCTTTCATCTTACACGAGTCCTGCAGTAGCTCTCCTCCAGATGTGGTTATCACTTCCTCCTGGGAAAACACACACCAACAGCCAAACAAATCAGCACCAGGCCAGTGAGGACAACCACATGCAGATGTTTAGCAACCAAATCAATTCTCTCTGTCAGCAGCACAGATGGAAGGACAGTTGTGCTCACTGTGGTTGTGTTAGTCATTCCCCTTGAGTTGTATAATCGGCACCCTCTGATTGTGTCCTTGTCACCGCACATGTGTACATTTAGAAAACTGTGCATGCATGCCCTTCGAAAAACTTTCAGTAGAATTAATCACGCTTGCATTTTAAGTATTTCTGTTACTAACATCTTAAAAGTACTGAGGTTTGAAATCAACTGACTGGTGCATGAAATTATTTAGTTTTACTCTGCTTAACTTTACTCAGCACACATTTAAAAACATTACCATTTACTCTAAGGCTAAGCAGCAAAAACTGGGCAGCCAAATATATCAATTAAATAATCGAAGAAGGAAAAGTTTACTGCCAACAGTATCAGTGTACAGGCATATTTAAATAAAATCTTGTTTTTCTTTCCAAAGTTAAAATAGAAATAGGACAGAGCCTAACACAACATGGTGTTTGCACTCTAGGCTGTTCCAACTTAAAAAAAAGTTCCAATATCTTGTAACTAATTTCTTGTTAAAATGTTTTATACATCAGACAAAATTACTTCTGACGTATACCGATCGGGCATAACATTATGACCGCCTTCCTAATATTGTGTTGGTCCCCCTTTTTTTTGCCAAAATAACCCTGACCCCTCGAGGCTTGGACTCCACTTGAAGGCCAAGTCAACACCTCAAACTCATTGTTGTGCTCCTCAAACCATTCCTGAAGCATTTTTGCTTTGTGGCAGGGTGCATTATCCTGCTGAAAGAGGCCACAGCCATCAGGGAATACCGTTTGATGAAAGGGTGTACATGGTCTGAAACAATGCTTAGGTAGGTGGTACGTGTCAAAGTAACATCCACATGGATGGCAGGACCCAAGGTTTCCCAGCAGAATATTGCCCAAAGCATCACACTGCCCCCGCCGGCTTGCCTTCTTCCCATAGTGCATCCTGAGGCAGGTAAGCGATGCACACGCACCCGGCCATCCACGGGATGTAAAAGAAAACGTGATTCATCAGACCAGGACACCTTCTTCCATTGCTCCGTGGTCCAGTTCCGATGCTCATGTGCCCATTGTTGGTACTTTCGGCGATGGACAGGGGTCAGCATGGGCACCCTGACTAATCTGCAGCTATGCAGCCCCATACACAACAAACCCAGCTTTTCAATGGGCGCAAGGCACACAGTAACACCCTGGAAAGGGCGGCAGTCCATCGCAGGGCAGACACACATACACACACCTATAGGGCAATTCAGTGTCTCCAGTTAACCCGACTGCATGTTTTTGGACTGTGGGAGGAAACCGGAGCTCCCAGAGGAAACCCACGCAGACACGGGGAGAACATGCAAACTCCACACAGAAAGGACCTGGATCACCCCACCTGGGGATCGAACCCAGGACCTTCTTGCTGTGAGGCGACAGTGCCACCCACCAAGCCCCTGTGCCACCCTATTAGTAAAACTCTTGCGCTATATTTTATAATTGCTAGTCCTGTGGATGTCCTTTACTGTCTGTATTGTTTTGTACCAAAGATAACAAGCCAAATTCCTTGTACTCATTTGAGCTTTGATTAAAAGCCATGTCTAAAATAATCTTACATTTTGACTTTTATTTTTATTAACTGGGGTAAAATAAACTATAAATGCCAGAATCTCAAACGGCGATGGAAATCCAAAATGACTTAATGGTGGTAAAACTGTGCAATGTAAAAGATAAAGAAGCCATTTGCCATATCTAGTGCAGTGCACTGATTGAAACTTAATTAAGGTTTTATCATAGAATCAAACATCTACCATGGAAAACATCATGTATTTTGCCACAGAATGTAGCAAAACTGTTATCACTGACATTTTATTCCCCTAATTTACCAGTAAATGCTGCTAGGCGTTCACATGGCACTCTAATGGTACTTTAATAATGTAATCTGCCTGTACGGCAGTGAAATTGCATGTACATCACTTACACCAACTGAGAATAAACTAAGAATAACTGTACATATAGTTGTACTAATAACTGATTATATTTACAACCCCAAATCAGAAAAAGTTGGGACAGCATGGAAAATGCAAATAATTTACTTTGACTTTTACTTGATTGCAGACAGGATGAACCTGAGATATTTCATGTTCTGTCTGCTTAATCTCATTTCATTTATTAATAAACATCCATTCCTGCATTTCAGGCCTGCAACACATTCCAAAATAAGTTGGGACAGTAAAGCATTTACCACTTTGTAACAATTCCATTCCTTTTCACCACACTTAAAAAACGTTTCGGCACCGAGGATACCAAGTGATTTAGTGTTTCAGCTTTTATTTTGTCCCGTTCTTCCTGCAAACACGTCTTAAGGGGTCGTCATTGTTGCTTTTTGTGCACAGTAAAGTTTTAAGTGGCATTTGTGCATGTAACTCTGTATTGTAGTGCTTGACAAAGGTTTGCCAAAGTAATCCCTTGCCCATGTGGTTATATCAGTTATTGTTGAGTGGCGCTTCTGGATGCAGTGCCGTCTGAGGGATTGAAGATCACAGGCTTTCAGCTTAAGCTCGCGCCCTTGGCCTTTACTCACTGAAATTTCTCCCGATTCCTTGAATCGTTTGATGATATTAAGCACTATAGAGGGAGAAATTTGCAAATCCCTTCTAATCTTTCTTTGAGGAACATTGTTTTTAAACATTTCAATCATTTTCTCACACATTTGTTGACAAACTGGAGATCCTCTGGTTATCTATGCTCGTCAAAGACTCAGCTGGATGCTGCTTTTGTACCAAACCATGATTACAATCACCTGTTGACATCACTTGTTTGGAATCACATCATTATTTAGTTTTTTCACATCATTACTAGCCTTTTTTTGGAATGTGTTACAGGCCTGAAATGCAATAATGGAGGTTTATTTTTAAATGAAATGAACTTAAGCAGACAGAACATGAAATATCTTGGGTCAAAGGAAGTCAAAGCAAAGTAAATGTAAGGAACACTGCATTTTTATTTTATTTGAATTTCTATACTGTCCCAACCTTTTCTGATTTGGGGTTGTATATTTCATATTATAATTTTGCTGTAAAATTACTTCTGCTGGTAAATCAGTGGAATTATACCTTATGACATGTTGAATGTGATGACAGTTCTGCTCAATTTTGCAGCAGAACTAGTACAGTAGTACAGAACTGCAAAGTAGCAAAGTACAGTAAAATTACCAGCGTGGATGCTTGACTCTGTGGTAAAAACCACAATTTTATAAAAATATATATAATAATAAATAAATCAATAAATCAATCAATAAAAATGCATAACCTCTTTGATTAATGTAATATCATGAATCCCTAAGTGAAAGAAGAAGAAATAGAAAGAGACTGACCCTATGGAAGTCGACGAGGTCTGCTAAGGTGGTGTGCCGATTCTGATCCACCCCGAGGAAGCTGTAGAAATCACCTGAAGCATCAATAAGGAAGTGTTTATAGCCAGAGGCTGTACGGTAGGACAGAGTGTATCCCCAGATCCTCTCGCTCACCCTGACTAGGAAGGAGCCCTCAGAGGCGTTCATTAGCAGGGACTCTGACTCCTGACGTGAGATGATCCCTGTAGGAGTATGAAAAGAAATTCAGTAAAATTCTGTGGTGATCTGTGGGGTGAGATGTATTGCTGGGAGAGAAAAGAAGAGCAGGGCACATTTTTAATGAAGAAAATCCACCCAGAGCAGATATAAGTTGTAGCAGGGTTGACAGAAGAAAGACACTGAGTGATGGAGAATGGGCTGTACGTGCTAGGCAGCCCAGATCCTTTGTGCACCTCAGTCGTGACACTGCTGTCAGTGTTGTGTTGCCATGGAGGAATGGCATCACTCTGACGCTTGTTAATCTTATCATCTCTCCAATCAGGTAGAGTAATGGTGTAACCCTAATCAACCAAACTCAAGCTGTGAATTATTGAGCTTTACTTTTCCTTTTTACAGCTCTTGACCTTTGCTATTGTGTTTTCTATCAGTGTACCAGTCCTGCACCATGTCATCTGTTTCCTCTCAGCCCTTATACTCTGATTTAGTGTAATTCTCTTTTTTTGTCCAATCGATACCGTTCTCTCTTACGGAAGCATTAAATTAGAGTCCTGTAACACTGAACTGCCCATTACCTTACCTTAGCAAAGTACAAACTAACCTAATTCCTTATTGTCAAACTGTGACCTTCATTTAATAAATAACACCTCCCTCCAATTTGTGGTAAGTTTACCCTCTTCACAGTGTCACCTCAAATGTGCCATAACATCTTAACTCACTTTCCATTTTATCAGCTCCACTTTTAAATACCTTGTCCACTCACTGTCCACTCTATTAGACACTCCTACCTAGTTGGCAATTTTGAATCTTCAGTTCATCCAATGTGGCGGCACGGTGGCTCGATGGGTAGCACTGTTGACTCACAACAAGAAGGTCCTGGGTTCGATCCCCAGGCGGGGCCCTTCTGTGCGGAGTTTGCATGTTCTCCCTGTGTCTGCGTGGGTTTCCTCCGGGAGCTCCGGTTTCCTCCCACAGTCCCAAAACATGCAGTCAGGTTAATTGGAGACACTGAATTGCCCTATAGACGAATGTGTGTGTGTATGTGTGTCTGCCCTGGGATGGACTGGCGCCCCGTCCAGGGTGTTACTGTGTACCTTGCGCCCATTGAAAAGCTGGGATAGGCTCCAGCAACCCCCTGCGACCCTAATTGGATAAGCGGTTAAGAAAGTGAGTAAGGGAGTGAGTTTATCCAATGTACATGTCTGGAGGACACTGGAGCTCCCGGAAGAATCCCACGTAGACATGGGGAGAACATGCAAACTCCACAGAGAAAAGACCTGTACTGCTTAACCTGGGAAATGAACCCAGGATGTTCTTGCTGTGAGGTGACAGTGCTACACACCGAGCCACCGTGCTGCCCTTTGAGATATATGAAATCCACTTTTTTGCTATGCTATGTCACAAATGTATTCCTATTGGCTGTATTCTCACTACACACGGGATGAAACAATGACACTGTAGAAGGGACAGTAAATGACACACGTTTGCACAATCCTCTAGTGTCACTAATAGTAATTACACTAATTGTCACTAAATCACTAAGTTTTTGCTGCAATATCACCAGGCCAACATACTTGTGTTTAATGTTCAGTAGTAGCCCTGTGAAGAGGACATTAATGCAAATATCATTATTGTTATGTAATAAAACAGATAAATTTGCATTCCATTAGTGGAACGCTCATTTATACCAGAAGTCACCACTGCATGTCCTCCAAAAAACGTCCTTTATTATTACAGGCACAGCTGTACTTGCATGGTTGTTTGTTTGTTTATTAGGATTTTATCGTCATGTTCTACACTTTAGTTACATTCATGACAGGAATGGTCGTTACTCATTACACAAGGTTCATCAGTTCACAAGGTTATATCAAACACAGTCTTGGACAATTTAGTGTCTCCAATTCACCTCACTTGCATGTCTTTGGACTGTGGGAGGAAACCGGAGCTCCCGGAGGAAGCCCACACGGACACGGGGAGAACATGCAAACTCCACACAGAAGGGACTCGGACCTGGGGATCGAACCCAGGACCTTCTTGCTGTGAGGTGACAGTGCTACCCACTTAGCCACTGTGCTGCCCATACTGTCATGTAGATGAAAAGTAAAAACAGTCAGAGTATGATTACGATTACTAACTGTATAATACAGGGAAATCAGATCAGAGTTGATGCATTCTTTACCATGAAACCATGGGGCGATGGTGTTACTGCTTCTCTCATATCCTGCTCTTCTTGGTCTCTGCTCCTCCTTAAACCAGCGTATGATGGAGTCACGAGACGTTGGCCTAGTTGGCCGAATCCACGTTGAGCTTTCAAGGAGAATAGAGAAGACTATTAGCATGATTATACTAATCAAATAAAAAGAAGATGTACACCCACAAAGTGTTTATTTATAAGCTTTAAGGGCCAAAAGGTAGTGACATTCATAAATAGCATCACCTGATCAAGTCATACTCTTAAAAGTAGCATTAAATATGAAGAGCTTTGTGCAGACAGGTTGCAAGAATAATATCACAGAGTGGCAACATGGTGTTACATGATTTGTTTAAGTAAAATCAATCAAATAAAGAGTCTGTATTCAATCATGTTGCAATAAACTGTTCAAATGTGCATGTGGACAAAGATCATAATACAAATGTCAGGGATTTGTATTATTAAGTACAGCCAAAGGCCATTGTTCAAGGCCAGTTCTCACTGCTGGATTTCATGCTTACTGGCTGTGTACTGATTGCAAACAAGACAGCAGTTTTGTTTTGTGTTTAGTTATTGTGATTGTGAGCGGAGCTGTGAAGAGACTTTTGTTTTGTTAACCTGCCAGAAGTGCTTCTGTTATTGGACTGTAGATAACTGGAAAACCGTGATATAGTTAGATAATCTATAGTTTTGCCTCTACCTAGTCTTGGTTTTGATGCGTGGTGAATGATTTACTAAAAGTCTGAAGCATTTCATCCAGATGTGTTTCAGGTTTTGTGTGTCACTTCATGTAGAGGTGTTTTCACTGCATTGATGTTGGATTTTTTGTTGTAATGAATGGGTGTAATGAATAATCATGTGATGGTTGTGATGGTGCATTAAGCATCACATTATTATTAGATTTGTTGCATATACACAGATCAGCCATAACATTAAAACCACCTCCTTGTTTCTACACACACTGTCCATTTTATCGGCTTTACTTACCATATAGAAGCACTTTGTAGTTCTACAATTACTGACTGTAGTCCATCTGTTTCTCTGCATGCTTTGTTAGCCCCCTTTTATGCTGTTTTTCAATGGTCAGGACTCCCATGACCACTACAGAGTAGGTATTATTTGGGTGGTGGGTCATTCTCAGCACTGCAGTGACATAATGGTGGTGTGTTAGTGTGTGTTGTGCTGGTATGAGTGGATCAGACACAGCAGCGCTGCTGGAGTTTTTTAAACACCTCACTGTCACTGCTGGACTGAGAATAGTCCACCCATCAAAAATATCCAGCCAACAGCGCCCCATGGGCAGCGTCCTGTGACCACTGATGAAGGTCTAGAAGATGACCAACTCAAACAGCAGCAATAGATGAGCGATCGTCTCTGGCTTTACATCTACAAGGAGGACCAACTAGGTAGGAGTGTCTAATAGAGTGGACAGTGAGTGGACACGGTGTTTATACACTCATACCAAGACAACACACACTAACACACCACCACCATGTCAGTGTCAGTGAGAATCATCGACCACCTAAATAATACCTGCTCTGTGGTGGTCCTGTGGGGGGTCCTGACCATTGAAGAACAGGTGAAAGCAGGCTAAAAAAGTATGCAGAGAAACAGATGGACTACAGTCAGTAATTGTAGAACTCCAAAGTGCTCCTATATGGTAAGTGGAGCTGATAAAATGGACAGTGAGTGTAGAAACAAGGAGGTGGTTTAAATGTTATGGCCGATCAGTGTATTTTTCACTCAGGTAGCTTATAAAAGAAAGGTTTTGGATTTACCCCTGTGTTATCGACTGTGTTGCTGGGCTGCTATATCTGCGGTTCTGTCTGCGTCGGCATTGGACAGTCGCGGATGCACTTCCAACAGAAGCTGGTGGTTGGCTAGCTTCAACAGGAGAAGTGGGTAACTGTTCGATGACGGCACTTTGGCGTCGTTTCTGACCCGAGCCGTTTCGATGTGTCCTCTGGAACAGTCCACTAATTCCTGCCACTAAACCCTTCTCGATGGCTCGCAGAGACTGGCGTTTGTATTCATCTCTGGCACGACGAGCCTTGCACTTCATTTGCTCATCAGCCGCTTTGGAGCGGCGCACTGTGAAGCGCAAAACGATTTGAATGCATTATAATGGGACCAGTCCGGATTTTCATTTTTTCTCTCATAATGCAGTTGTTTACTCACATTGTTCATGCCATTGTTCGTCATCCCTCTCACTTTTCTTTCCCTCCTGCTTCAGAGAGATGAACAGCTCCTTCGCACGTCGCTCCTCTGTCTGTCTGATTTCCTCCTCGCCTTTCTGCCTCTCTTCTTGTTCACATTTCTGGGAGACAAAAATGAAATGATTTTCCTTTTTCTCAACTCTAATCACTACATTGTTTACACAGTAGGAGAGGTTGATGAAAACTCCTCTGTTGGTATTCTCATTTTCAGTTTCATTAGCAGCCTGACTGTGATGATTAACTCTAAGGATTGTGTCATTAGTACAGACTTCATGCGTTTAACTCTATGCATTAAAGATCAGACTTACAGTCATTGACCTTGACTTTCAAAGATGACTATCTTTATTGTCCCAGGTTGCCAGGTTTTTAATAATTCAACTTGACCTTAAAACCCAGTGATAAGATCTAATTAAACTCGGCCACTATTGGAAGCTGGTAATTAAAGACCTGAGAACAGAAGGAAAGATTCTGAGTCTGTGGAATTAAAGTAATAGGATTGAACAGTGAAGTCATGCTCTACTCGACTTCGGTCACTGAGGTGTAATCTCTTTAAGAGGTGCTCACCCACTGCACACCCACCTTTAGCTCCTCTCGAATACGATCCTCTTCCTCCTCTTCGTGCTTGGCTGCCTTTCTGTCATCCATCTCCTCCTTCCATTTTCCTGCTATAAAGCGTGCCTTCTCTTTCGCCATGGCGTCCCGAAACTTCTTTTCAATCTCTGCTTCCTTCACACGCCTTAAAGATTACACAGAGTATGATTGACACACCGGCCTTCTATATTTATCTTTGGCTTCTGCATCATCTCACTTTTAGTTAGTCTCTGTTGCTCATGTACTTCCTCCTGTTTTTAACTGAACCACATTGGTCTGTTTTCACACTTTTTTTACAAAGCAAAGATAAATAATGTAGTACATTGGAGTACAATTTGGTGTTTTAAGTAGGGCTTTTTCATGTCCGATACCGAAACCGATACTGCTAATTGAGTATCTGCCGATACCGATACCAATCTGATACCGTCATTTCTCCTCTCAAACAACTAAGCAGTAATAATACATGTCTCAATGCACCATGGTTAAACTAGCTATCTAAATAACAACGCTCAGACTGTGAAACAAATATTCTAAAGGAATAAATACAGAACCTACAACATCACACTTATACAAAACTGCTGTTTTTATTTTAACTTTTACACACAACATTTAGCAGCATTTTTGGTTTCACTTACGTTCGAGCTGTTGTTCACGTGACACATCTCGCTTTACAGCGTGTCGTCCAAAGTGTCTACAGTTGGAAGATGTGGATGTCAATCAAACGTGATGGACCAATCAGAATTGACGCAGGGTTGAGATTTTCCATTAAAGTTCTGTCACGTTTTTAGATGATTAAACCCTGCTGGATTTTGAAGAGGACATCTGTGGCTAAACGGGAAACGGTGTCCTTTGTTTTATTTCATAACACTAATGGATTAATCGTTGAGGGGTGAGGGATCTCCAAGCCAGGATTTATCATTTATAAAGTGATTTTTATTGTGTTTAAACAGTGTTTTTAGATGTGGCAGTAGTAGATGATTTTTTAAAATGCTAATTAATTCATTCATTTCTGAATGGCTGTTGCGGATGAGTTGTAGATCACATGTTAATGATGTCATCAAGATGCACCTTGTTACAGCAGTTGCCAAGTGAGCTGGCAATAAACGGCACTCTGTTGGAACGTATCTTTGTGTGTTATTTGCTTTACACACAAACAATGGCCTTATTTACATTAAGTGTTATTTACATTAAGTGTTATTTATATTGTGTTATGTACATTAAGTGTTATTTACATTAAGCAACAGTATTGGATCGGATTACACATTTTTTCCTTCCGATATCCGATCCAGTGATTTGGGCCAGCCCTAGTTTTAAGCTAGATTTTGTCAGAATACAGATAATTAATCTTACAGTCCAAATACATGTAAGTTACTGTGGATACAAAATTGTCACTAATGGTGTCTGATATTTAACTTGAACTGGTAAATCATGTGTAACCGGTAACTACCTGTCCTGTCATGAATGTAACCAGAGTGTAAAACAAACGAACAATCCCTAAACCCTTCTTCGTAACACCCCTGTCTTAAGTTCCTTTGAAGCCTCTTACCATAGCTCCATTGCTTCTAACTGGGCTTGCTTCCTGGCTCTCTGTTCCATCAGCTTTTCCACAATGTCATCATAAGTCTTGTCTCCTGGGGCATCCCCCATTACCCATACCCACACCTCACCATCAACACCAAGCAGCCACTGGATGCCTCTACGCCCACCTGGCCAGAGAAAATGGACATTTACATTAATGAGAACAGGCATAGCATCCCTCCATAGACATGAATAAGATAAACACTAAAACACAACCCATGGAAATGTTATTTAGCTAGTAGTGCAATCTACAGCCATGTTATTTACCTGCCATTACACCTGTCACGTCTACAGCAACTACAGCTATTATTACTCGTCAGAATAAATGACTAGTAGACATGTTGCCCAACAGCCAAATAGTTGAAAGGTGAGGTAAAATACCAAACCTTTATTTACATTTACACCGATCAGCCATAACATTAAAACCACCTCCCTGCTTGTTTCTACACTCACTGTCCATTTTATCAGCTCAACTTACCATATAGAAGCACTTTGTAGTTTTACAATTACTGACTGTAGTCCATCTATTTCTTTACATACCTTTTTAGCCTGCTTTCACCCTGTTCTTCAATGGTCAGGAGCCATTTAGGTGAGGTCAGAGTAGGTATTATTTAGGTGGTGGATCATTCTCAGCACTGCAGTGACAAGGACATGGTGGTGGTGTGTTTGTGCTGGTATGAGTGGATCAGACACAGCAGCGCTGCTGGAGTTTTTTAATACCGTGTCCACTCACTGTCCACTCTATTAGACACTCCTACCTAGTTGGTCCACCTTGTAGATGTAAAGTCAGAGACGATCGCTCATCTATTGCTGCTGTTTGAGTTGGTCATCTTCTAGACCTTCATCAGTGGTCACAGATGGCTGGATATTTTTGGTTGGTGGACTATTCTCAGTCCAGCAGTGACAGTGAGGTGTTTAAGCGCGTTGTTCAGCGCTGCTGTGTCTGATCCACTCATTCCAGCACAACACACACTAACACACCACCACCATGTCAGTGTCATTGCAGTGCTGAGAATGATCCACCACCTAAATACCTGCTCTGTGGTGGTCCTGTAGGGGTCCTGACCATTGAAGAACAGGGTGAAAGCAGGCTAAAAAGGTATGTAGAGAAACAGATGGACTACATTCAGTAATTGTAGAACTACAAAGTGCTTCTATATTGTAAGTGGAGCTGATAAAATGGACAGTGAGTGTAGAAACAAGCAGTTGGTTTTAATGTTATGCCTGTTTGGTGTACAGCATCTAGCAGATGCTCTTATTCACAGCAACTCTCAGAAGTGCTTCCTCAGTAAACATTTTCTCATGCTAGTGCAAACTGACAACAGTCTGAGAACACAAATCTGCTGAAACCCTGTTAGAACAAAGGTAGAAGTAGATTTTAAAGGATAGGGACGTTATTAGGTTCAAAGTTGGTTACTATTTAAATGCTTAGTAAAGAGGTAGGTCTTTGTCATCTTGTAAATATGGCATGAGACTCTAAAGATAGGGAAACTTCATTCCACCGCCTGGGTGCTAGTACGGAGAAGAGCTTTGATGTCTGTCTTGTTGGAGTTCTGATTTGTGGATCAAGATGACAAGCATCATTTTTTTAAATTGAATGCAGACAGCTAGAGGAAGCCAGTGGAGAGAACACAGCAGTGGGGTGAAGTGGCAGCGCTTGGGCTGATTGAAAACCAGGCGGGCGCAGAATTTTGAATCAGTTGCAAAGGACTGATAGTGGACATGGGAAGATCTGCCAGGAGGGAGGTGCAGCAGTCCATCTTTGAAATGATGAGAGACTGGACAAGAATCTGAGTGGCTTCCAGAGAGAGGAATGGTTGATTCTCATTGATGTTGTATAGGAAGAACCAGCATGATTTTGTAAGGCTAGCATAAGAGGGACATTGGACATAGACGTCAAGAGGGACATAGAACATAGATTTTTTTTTGTTATATTTTTGATGCCGATCCCTGCCCTGATTGAGGAGAGCGAGACTGACACACGCCCCCTCAGACACGTGTGCAGTAGCCGACTGCATCTTTTTACCTGCACGAGGCGAGTTCATATGAGGATCAGCTTTGTGTGTGGAGAGCCACACCCTGATCATCGCGTTATTCCTTGACTCTGTGCAGGCACCATCAATCTGACAGCAGAGGTCATAGTTGCAGTTATGAGGTCCCTATCCGGCTCCCACCCTGTATGAACAACAGCCAGTCGTTGTTCATGTAGGCGCCCAGCCCAGTCGGATGGCAGAGCTAAGTTTTGAACTGATCCGTTTTACCGCTGCGCCACCTGAGCACCAAACATAGATTTTTACATAAAAAATAAATAAACGCCCAACCCCCGCAAACCCATTTCATGATTTTCCTTCCTCATCACTTAGCAACTACCAACCTGTCAACATGAATGCTAATGTGAAATGTCATTGGTCATCTTAAACACGCCTCCAGGTAAAGTACCAATGCCCACAATTATCTACTGTCACTTTGATTAATAGTGAAACCTGCAGGATCATTTTTGGTATGATAATCTGGTGATTTAGGGCATATTTTTGATACATTTATTTTATAGAAGAAAACAAATTAGTGTGATATGTTTTATATATTAAATAGACAAACAACACCATTAGTCTATCTATTTCTCTATTTTAGCCTGCTTTCACCCTGTTCTTCAATGGTCAGGACCCCCACAGAACCACCACAGAGCAGGTATTATTTGGGTGGTTTATCATTCCCAGCACTGCAGTGATAATGACATGGTGGTGGTGTGTTAGTGTGTGTTGTGCTGGTATGAGTGAATCAGACACAGCAATGCTGATGGAGTTTTTAAATACTGTGTCCACTTACTGTCCACTCTATTAGACACTCCTACCTAGTTGGTCCACCCTGTAGATGTAAAGTCAGAGACGATTGCTCCTCTATTGCTGCTGTTTGAGTTGGCCATCTACAAGAACTTCATCAGTGGTCACAGGACGCTGCCCATGGGGCGCTGTTGGCTGGATACTTTTGGTTGGTGGACTATTCTCAGTCCAGCGGTGACAGTGAGGTGTTTAAAAACTCCAGCAGCGCTGCTGTGTCTGATCCACTCTTACCAACACAACACACACTAACACACCACCACCATGTCATTGTCACTGCAGTGCTGAGAATGATCCAACATCTAAATAATACCTACTCTGTGGTGGTCCTGTGGGGGTCCTGACCATTGAAGAACAGAGTAAAAGCAGGTCTACTACAGTCAGTAATTGTAGAACTACAAAGTGCTCCTACATGGTAAGTGGAGCTGATAAAATGGACAGTGAGTGTAGAAACAAGGAGGTGGTTTTAATGTTATGGCTGATCAGTGTACAGTGTATTCAGAAGTATTTAGAACTCTTGAATTATTGCACACTTGATTGTGTCGTGTATTTAAATTGAAATTTTTTATGCATCCGTTTAAAACATGCTTATGGAGCGTTTTAAATTACTGGACATGGCTTGGAATGGCACACACCTGGGTCTTAAAGGACCCACAATTTATACCTCATTGTCAGGACAAAAAACAAGCAATGAAGTCCAAGGCATATCTGATAATTTCTTCAATCAAATTGTAGTCAGGCATAGATGAGGGTAAGTATATTAAAAAATTTCTTCAAATTCAGGTATACAAAGCTTTGAAGAGATGCAATTGAATATTGAATGAATGCTCTGAACACCTTTGTGAATAAGAAATTAAATTAATTTTTAAAAATACCTTCTAAAATGCACCACACATTTCAACGGGAGGCAGGTCTGGACTTTAGGCTAGACTACCACATACACTCTGTAACTACAAAGCCAAGGTGTTCTAACACATGTAAAACATGGCATGGCATTGTCTTACCAAGGAATAGCATGGGCATTCCTAAAAACATTGTTTAAAAGACATTTTAGAAATTTAGAAATTTAGAAATGTTGGTGTATATAACTCAACAGTAATTTTGCCCACGCTATTGGCACTTACACTCTCCAATACCATGACAAATGCTGGTGCTGGTTTTTAAACTTTGCTTCAGAAACCATCAGGATGGTCTTTTTTTTCTTTTCGGGCTCAAGACCACAATGTCCATTATTCAAAAAAACAGTTTGAAAGGTGGATTTGTCAGACTGCCATTTCTGGATGTTGTTGATACGTATATAGATTTTATTTGCATTGTGGAGTTCTAACTTGCATTTGTAGATGCAGCAATGTAAGCAGTGCTTTCTGAGGGGCAGTGGTCACAGCATTTAATATTGTCGAAGGAGCTGAAAATACTTTAATAAAACCCACCCAAGAACGTCCCATGCATACAGTACTGAACCTAAACTCATAATGCCAGAGCTGTGTGGCACCAGCTGCACCACAATGCCAATATTAAATTTAATTACACTTTATTTACCTCCCAGGTAAAAGGTACATACTGAAGACAGAAGACCCACTATTAAGGGTACTAATAGTACTTAAAATTCTTAATAATATATTATTAATTTTGAATAACAATATTATATAATGCACATGTAAATAACAGTATTGATGCTGGAATTCACTAAGCAGGTCACATGATTAGTGGACTCACTCTTCCTTTGGATGGGGTCTCGGCTCTCCCTCTCGTTCCATCTGCGCACCTGCTCCTCTCGGATCTTGTAGAAGAGGATCTGCTTCTGCTCCTCGTTCAGCTCGCTAAGCAGGTCTGGATCAATGTACATATCTTGTAGAATTTGCTGCATCATACTGACGGCTTGATAACGATCACAGAGTAGGGTCCTAGTCCTAAGCTTTGGTTCTTCTATCACTAGGTAGTATTCTCTGGGTGAAAAGGTCTCAGGTACTCAAATGGCAAGGAGTGCCCAAATAATGCTCTGTCTAATGCAGAGTAAATATATGTCACCTAAATGCCACATGCTGACCAGTCTAGCCCCTCCTTACCTCTGGACCTTTCTAAATTTTGCAAAATGCTTTTCCTATTCTGTATTTCCAGAATTCTCCTGCTGTCTCTTTTTCCACTACTCCATTACTTCCAGTAGTGCTTTCGCTACATTGTTAAGCCTCTCCAGGGGTTTTAATTTCACCCCTCCTTCTGTGATGCTCTTTCTTCTCTCTCTCTCTCTACCCCTCTCTTTCAGTCTCTTGCTGTGAGCCCACAGTCAGGTGCCTTTGACACCAAAGTCTCTGTGTGACAGACATCACTATGTCATCTTTGTGATGTGTAGTTTTAGGATGATTGATGCAAAATTTTGGTCGTTTTTGGGGTGTAATTATGGCTTATGTGCATGTGGCAGAGGAAACCATGCATTCATTTGTGTTATCTGACCTGACCATTTCTCTCCTCTTTTCCATAGTGGAACTTTATCCTGGCTTCTCATGTTGCTCTAGCACTGAAGCAGATGGTGTTAGCTCTCTTCCCTTTGCTCTGCTCTCCAGGTAGCCCTTGAACTTCAAGGACACCGGTTCCTCACATCTCATTACAGCTTAATGCTCTATAAACACTGATCACCACCAACCGGCCTTCTAATGGACTTATTTTTCTGTAGATGAATAGCATTTTTTTGTTTAGGTACATTATGTTTTTTTTAATTGACAAACTTTACACATGTTTGCATCCCCACATGCAACATATCAGGCAGTGTTACTCTTTGACCAAAGTCAATGTTGTGGTAGCTGGGCAGTTAAGCTACTAGACTATTTATGCTGAAAGTAAACCTATCTAGATAGTCAAAGAACCACCAAAATTTCTGATGTGATTTAGAAGCTGCTAAAACAACAAGTGACACTTTCCACATCCAAGCAAGCTTTACATCTACATGACCTTTAAAGGGTAAGTGTTGCCCTCCAGAGTAGACTGTAGAAAAACTGGGCACCATACATCACATGTGTGAACCTAAAATGCAAATGCAATTCAGTAAAGTACAACCCCAAATCAAAAAAGTTGGGACAGCATGAAAAATGCAAATAACAAAAAACTTTTTTTACATTTACTTTGACTTATTTCATTGCAGACATGATGAACCTGAGATATTTCATGTTTTGTCTGCTCAACATTATTTAATTTATTAATGAACACCCATTTTTGCATTTCAGGCCTGCAACACATTCCAAAAAAGTTGGGACCCTAAAGCAATTACCACTTTGTAACATTGCCATTCCTTTTCACCACACTTAAAAGACATTTTGGCACTGAGGATACCAAGTGATTTAGTGTTTCAGCTTTTATTTTGTCCTATTCTTTTTGCAAACACGTCTTAAGATGTGCAATAGTACGCGGTCGTCAGTGTCGCAGTTTTTGTTTCAAAATTCTTCACACATTCTCTATTGGGGACAGGTCAGGACTGCAGACCGGCCAGTCCAGTACTCGTACCCTCTTCCTCCGCAGGCATGCCTTTGTAATGTGTGCAGCATGTGGTTTTGCATCGTCTTGTTAAAAAATGGCAGCATATGTTGCTCTAAGATCTCAATGTACTTTTCTGCATTAATGCTGCCATCACAGAAATGTAAATCAGCTATTGTCGAGTGGTGGTTCTTGATGCAGTGCCGTCTAAGGGATCGAAGATCACAGGCGTTCAGCTTAAGCTTGCGCCCTTGGCCTTCACACACTAAAATTCCTCCAGATTTTCTCACGCATTTGTTGACAAACTGGAGATGCTCTGATCATCTTTGGTCATCAAAGACTCAGCCTTTCCTGGATGCTGCTTTTGTACCAAACCATAATCACTATCACCTGTTCACATCACCTGTTTGGAATCACATCATTATTTAGTTTTTTCACCTCATTACTAGCCCTAAATTGCCTCCGTCCCAACTTTTTTTGGAATGCAGGAATGGATGTTTATTAATAAATGAAATGAAGTTGACCAGACAAAACATGAAATATCTCAGGTTTATCTTGTCTGCAGTTAAATAAAAGTCAACGTAAACTGTGTTTTTTTTATTATTTGCATTTTCCATGCTGTCCCAACTTTTTCTGATTTGAGGTTGTAGAAAAATGATTAATGATAAATCAGTGATCACTAAGAAACAGGTTCAAATTCATATGCAGTAAACTTCAATCCTAATACAGTTCAAACACTACAGCTGTCAAAGGCCTGGAGTCAGCACTGCTGTACCTCTGTACCTGTTGTCTTGGAGGTGGGTGGTATTACTGTTTCTAATATTAACTGTCTGGCTTACTGGTGTACTTTTTTTGCAAATGACAACTATGCCTCCAAGGCTTGCTATGCTTAAAGACTACATAATTTGGTAATTATTGTTCTGGTCAAATGTGCTCATATTTTGAGGAATCTGCTTCATCAACCTGGCAGGTGGGTAATAGGAACACTGGAAGTCCTTCTCTTTGTGCTTTAGCTTTTACCTTCTCTTCCTTTGCATGCTTCTCTCAATTACAAACTCTGAATTCTGGCTGCTGATCCGATGGTTTAATTTTCTATAAATAAAATATGAATTATGAAGTCATTGCATCCAGATGCATTGCTATTGTTACAGAATTAGTTCCAAACATTTAGCCCTGTTGTAAAGGACCTTGTCTAAAATTCATTGCCTGTTTTACCACCACCCATTCCAGGTCGCGGTGGGTACAATTTATTGGGCTAAAATCAGGAAACGCCCCAGACAGATCTCCAGTCCAAACACACACACACAAACATTCACATCAAGGCCAATTCACAGAAACGACCCAAAGCACTCCACCTGAGAATCGAACCCAAGACCTTTTTCTCGTGAGGTGACAGTGTACCCACCGAGCCACTGTGCTGCCCTGTCTATATATATTTTTTTCTATTTTATTTGTCCATTTTCTCCCAATTTAGCATCGTCAATTTGTCTTCTGCTGCTGGGGGATCCCTGATTACAGCTCCTTCGACCCGTGCGCAGCCCTTAGTGGAGCCCGTTTTCACCTATGCACTCTGCAGGGGTGCCTCTTTATCTGCCAATCAGGGTCCTCACACAGCGTTTGAAGATCCCACCCACATAGTCCGGTCATCCCGCCCTAGCAGAACCGTGTCTGCTGCAGGCACTGGCAATTATGCCTGCTAGATGACGCCCAGCTGACCGGTGGGAACGGCGAGATTTTCGAGCCAAGGAGTTCAGAATCTCAGCGCTGGTGTGCAAGCAGAATATCCCACTGCGCCACTTGGGGGCCTCCTGTCTATAATTTAATTAATGGCTATTTATCAAGACTGTGTGATAATTAAAATAATACACTATAATCATCCATTACTGAAAGTCCGAGTGAGAGTAACTCGCCCTGCTCTTAGGGAGCAAGTGATCGTCTGCTTGTTTTCCTAATTGAGTAAAGTGACACTCATCAGTAAGCTTCTGTATAGAGAATGACACATTAAGCATGAGCTGGTTGCAAATTCTGCACCCAAGATCACAGTAATTCCACAACTACTCTGTGTGAGTAAAAATGGCAAAAATTTTTACATTTTGATTCATTAATTTTTGCCTGGAAAAGCAAGATGTCTTTGCTGTGTTGTAATCTGTAGAGCTAGAGGTTTATGCTGATACACAGTTGACCCAAACTGATAATTGTGCTTAATAATAATGTTTACTGACTGAGATTTAATAGAGTATCATTACACATGACCCAAATTATTTTATATTAACGTAGCAACATGATTCACAGTCAGTGGAGAGATGGAATTAAATGAGTCAGAATGTGTAAGTGTCTTGGTTGGTTGTTGCTTTTTTTTGCAAAATAGCTTAGCTGGTTAACACCAACTGTGACAGGCAGGACAAATTGTCAACAAACTCTCAATGTATAAAACATGTTCACGTTTGTCTCATCAAGTTAATGAAATGACTTTACATTTCACTTATAGAGCCTGCAAAACCTGAATGAACTTTCATGTTACAAGTTGGACACGGTTAAAATGCTAAATAACAGCTTTTATTAAATAACAGAATTATTATTTCCAGTTAAGGTCTGTCAGCCTTAGCTGGATTATTTGCCAATGTTATAAAGTAATGCAAACCGTTTCTGGTTTCTTTTTTATTATTTTGCTGTTGCTTGAGTTGCTTTTCTTGTACAGTTTTGTTAATCCCCAAATAATGATGGCTTTGTGAGAGTTTCCCAGTTGGTATGGGTCACATCACTGCATTCTGTCCTCATTAGAAGCCAGTCAGAAAAGAAGGTTATAATCCTACTTTGATAGTTGTGCAAACATTTTATTACACACATTATTCTATAAATAATCATTTTAAAATTAGATGTGTATGGATCAGACTGCTTTTAATTATCAGCTAAGGTACACTATATTGCAAAAAGTATTCGCTTGTCTGCCTTCACACGCATATGAACTTGAGTGACATCCCATTCTGAATCCATAGGGTTTAATATGATGTTGACCCACCCTTTACAGCTATAACAGCTTCAACTCTTCTGGGAAGGCTTTCCACAAGGTTTAGGAGTGTGTTTATGGGAATTTTTGACCATTCTTCCAGAAGCGCATTTGTGAGGTCAGACACTGATGTTGGATGAGAAGGCCTGGCTCGCAGTCTCCGCTAATTCATCCTAAAGGTGTTCTATCGGGTTGAGGTGCAGGCCAGTCAAGTTCTTCCACACCAAACTCGCTCATCCACGTCTTTATGGACCTTGCTTTGTACACTGGTGCGCAGTCATGTTGGAACAGGAAGGGGCCATCCCCAAACTGTTTCCACAAAGTTGGGAGCATGAAATTGTCCAAAATCTCTTGGTATGCTGAAGCATTAAGAGTTCCTTTCACTGGAACTAAGGGGCCGAGCCCAACTCCTGAAAAACAACCCCACACCATAACCCCCCTCCACCAAACTTTACACTTGGCACAATGCAGTCAGACAAGTACCGTTCCAGATGGAAAAGCGTGATTCGTCACTCCAGAGAACACATTACCACTGCTCTAGAGTCCAGGACGGCGTGCTTTACACCACTGCATCCGACGCTTTGCATTGCGCTTGGTGATGTAAGGCTTGGATGCAGCTGCTCGGCCATGGAAACCCATTCCATGAAGCTCTCTACACACTGTTCTTGAGCTAATCTGAAGGCCACATGAAGTTTAGAGGTCTGTGACCTTTGTGCACTATGCGCCTCAGCATCCGCTGACCCCGCTCTGTCATTTTACGTGGCCTACCACTTCGTGGCTGAGTTGCTGTCGTTCCCAATCGCTTCCATTTTGTTATAATACCACTGACAGTTGACTGTGGAATATTTAGTAGCGAGGAAATTTAACAACTGAATGCTCTTCCTGACGAAACCTTCCTTATTTTTCTGTGTTTAAACCAGCATTGAGATGCATTGACAAGAGCACCTCCTATCTAGATTCAAACCCCGGATCTTAGTGGCTGTGGGGTAGTAAAATACCGGTGTGACCGGTGTCTGGCATAGCATAATGACCACCTTCCAAATATTGTGTTGGTCTCTTATTTGCTGCCAAAACAGTCCTGACCCGTCAAAGCATGGACTCCACTAGACCCCTGAAGGTGTGCTGTGGTATCTGGAACCAAGATGTTAGCAGCAGATCCTTTAACTCCTGTAAGTTGTGAGGTGGGGCCTCCATGGATCGGACTTGTTTGTCCAGCACATCCCACAGATGCTCGATTGAATTGAGATCTGGGGAATTTGGGGAAACTCATTGTTGTGCTCCTCAAACCATTCCTGAACCATTTTTGCTTTGTGGCAGGGCGCATTATCCTACCGAATAAGGCCACAGCCATCAGGGAATACTGTTTCCATGAAGGGGTGAACATGGTCTGCAGCAATGCTTAGGTAGGTGGTACGTGTCAAAGTAACATCCACATGGATGGCAGGACCCCAGGTTTCCCAGCAGAACATTGCCCAAAGCATCACATTGCCTCCGCCGGCTTGCCTTCTTCGCATGTGCCATGTGTTCCCCAGGTCAGCGACACACAGGCACCCGGCCATCCACATCTTCCATTGCTCCGTGGTCCAGTTCCGATGCTCACATGCCCATTGTTGGCGCTGAACAGGGGTCAGCATGGGCACCCTGACTGGTCTGTGGCTATGCAGCCACATATGCAACAACTGATATGCAACATATGCAATTTGAGCTACAGTAGCTCGTCTGTTGGATCAGACCACACGGGCCAACCTTCGCTCAAATCCTTACTCTTGCCCATTTTTCCTGCTTCGAACACATCAACTCTGAGAATAAAATGTTCAATTGCTGCCTAATATATCCCACCCACTAACAGGTGTCGTGATGAAGAAAGAATCAGTGTTAGTCACTTCACCTGTCAGTGGTCATAATGTTATGCCTTGTCGGTGTATATTATTTACCCCTAAGCATTGTTTAATTCTGAAACTTTACAACTGTTTTTATGTTTTATCGTACTGCTTTTATGGAGGTAATTGCTGTCATGGAGGTGGAATTTTTTTTGTGCTAAATTCATAAAGCCAACTCCAAAATAAACACCAATTATCCCACTGATGTTATAATCATGTCTAACAGTGAAACTCATTATCAAATGTAATTATTCAAAAACAAAAGCCTGTCAAGTCCTCTAATGGCTGTATTGTTTATTATAATTATTATTTTATTGTGCGTGAATTTTAAGACAGATCAAAACAAATTAAGTAATTGGCTTCTCCTACTATGCAGCACAGAATATACTGTGTATGTATTTCAATCTAGAGTCTTAATACTAGGTGAAACATTTTTTATTCTTAATTATGTAATCAGTATTACAATTTACACCGATCAGCCATAACATTAAAACCACCTTCTTGTTTCTACACTCACTGTTCATTTTATCAGCTCAACTTACCATATAGAAGCACTTTGTAGTTCTACAATTACTGACTGTAGTCCATCTGTTTCTCTGCATGCTTTGTTAGCCTCCTTTCATGCTGTTCTTCAATCGTCAGGACCCTCCCAGGATGACCACAGAGCAGGTATTATTTGGGTGGTGGGTCATTTTCAGCACTGCACTGACACTGACATGGTGGTGGTGTGTTAGTGTGTGTTGTGCTGGTATGAGTGGATAAGACACAGCAGCGCTGATAGAGTTTTTAAACACCTCACTGTCACTGCTGGACTGAGAATAGTCCACCAACCAAAAATATCCAGCCAACAGCGGCCCGTGGGCAGCGTCCTGTGACCTCTGATGAAGCGCCAGAAGATGACCAACTCAAACAGCAGCAATAGATGAGCGATTGTCTCTGTCTTTACATCTACAAGGTAAACCAACTAGGTAGGAGTGTCTAATAGAGTGGACAGTGAGTGGACACGGTATTTAAAAACTCCAGCAGCGCTGCTGTGTCTGATCCACTCATACCAGCACAACACACACTAACACACCACCACCATGTCAGTGCAGTGCTGAGAATGATCCACCACCTAAATAATACTTGCTCTGTGGTGGTCCTGTGGGGGTCCTGACCATTGAAGAATGGAGAAACAGATGGACTACAGTCAGTAATTGTAGAACTACAAACAGCTTCTATATGGTAAGTGGAGCAAATAAAATAGTGATTATAGAAACAAGAAGGTGGTTTTAATGTTATGGCTGATCGGTGTATGGTACAGCACACGTACTGTACTGAAATGTAATGTGTGTTTATGTACAGTACAGTACTACTGTGTATTGTTGTTTGTTATTGGTTATTACAGATAGCTCTATTCTATAATTTAAGATTTAAGGGAAAATATACTTGTATTTATAACAAAAAAGACCATTTAAGACATTAGAAAGGTTAGGTAAGGGGGTGGTTTGGGAGGTCTGGCACGGATTAATTCCATTTACATGATTTCTTATAGGAAAAATAGGTTTAACTAACAAACATTTTGACTTAAGAACAGCCCTTCGGAACCAATTAAATTCGTAAGTCAAGGGTCCACTGTATTATTATTATTATTATTATTATTATTATTATTATTATTATTATTATTATTATAGGTATTATTATCATTATTAAGCCCTGAAAAATTGGAAGTCTCTGCTTTATAGTCTGTAGATGAAACCCTCTGCTTAGAGCTAGACTTAAAAAAAAAAAAAAAAAGACAGAACCTGTGATTCCACCTTTAATCCTAGATCTATTTCATCCAATAGGCATGTGAATGGAAATTCAGAACCACAGGTCTCAGTGAAAAAAGGGGATGAGAATAAATCAATTTTAAACTCACAGAGCTTGGAGCCACAGTGATTGTTCATTTCAAAGGCAAGCTCCAAGCCAAGTTCAGAAACAGTTCTCCCCTCAAAAAATGAATCTACAGTAGTCATATGTATTCTTTGAGTAGTCAAGCCTGTCTGAACAAAGGAACTAGACAAACAAAGATGCATGCAGGAGGAACATTGTTATAGAGAAGCAGGAATTGTTTCATGTACACGAAAATATATTGCTTCTCATATAGAAATCTAATTTCTTTTCTCTTTTCTTTATTTCCTTATAAGTTGTTTCAATATAAATTCTGCCTACAAACTGCTCAAGTTGCTTGATTCTAATCGTGGAGGCTATAGACCCATCTAGAAACCCTGGGCAAGGTTTGTTTGTTTGTTTAGTAGGATTTTAGGATTTTAACGTCATGTTTTACTCTTTGGTTACATTCATGACAGGAACAGTAGTTACTCATTACACAAGAGTCATCAGTTCATAAGGTTATATCAAACATATAATTATATCATGGACAATTTTGAATCTCCAATTCACCTCACTTGCATGTCTTTGGACTGTGGGAGGAAACCGGAGCTCCCGGAGGAAACCCAGGCAGACAGAGGGAACATGGAACAGTTGTAGCCTAGTGGATAGAGCTTTGGGATATAAACTGGAAGATTGGTGGTTCAAATCCAGGCTCTGCTATGCAGCCACTGTTGGGTCCTTGAGCAAGGTCTGCTCCAGGGGCGCCGTACGATGGCTGACCCTGCGCTCTGACCCCAGCTTCCAAACAAGCTGGGATATGCGAAGGAAGAATTTAATTGTACTGTACACCTGTATATGTGTATATGACAAATAAAGGATATCTTATATCTCTTATGCAAACTCCACACAAAAAGGACCCGGACTGCCCCACCTAGGGATCGAACCCAGGACATTCTTGCTGTGAGGCGACAATGCTACCCACTTAGCCACCGTGCCGCCCTCATGACAGAAACGGTGGTTACTCGTTACACAAGATTAATCAGTTCACAAGTTAAATGTCAAACACAGTCATGGACAATTTAATATCTCTAATTCACCTCACTTGCATGTTTTTGGACTGTGGGAGGAAACCGGAGCTCCGGAGAAAACCCATGCAGACACGGGCAGAACATACAAACTCCACACAGAAAGGACCTGGACCCCCCACCTGGGGATCGAACCCAGGACCTTCTTGCTGTGAGGCAACAGTGCTACCCACTGAGCACTGTGCTTCATGTACTCAGTTTAGAGTAGCCAACTCACCTTTTTGGGGTAGCTAACTAGAGTACCTGATGGATTTTTTTCTTTTGTTATAATACTATCCAGAGACACTGCCTGTTTGTAAAGGCAACCACCATGCTTGCATTTGTTTGCATTTTTAAGCAGTTATAATATATATAAAAGGGTGTCCCAAAATTCACGCAAGATTTGAATTTGGCGCCATTTGTGCGGTACAGTGTTGCCAACAAAAAAAAAAGACAGCGTGACAGCTCACAGTTCAGGGTTATTAAAAATGGAGCGCTACACGAAAGAACAACGCGTTTTCATTGTTGAGCAATATTTTAAAAATAATGAAGGTTTGGCAGCTACAGTTCGCAATTTTCGTACAAAATATAGTCGGAATAGTGATTTAACTTCATCAACTGTGAAGAGATTAATTAAAAAATTCAGGGAGACTGGATCAATTAGTGATCTTAGACACTCTGGCCGTCCTTCAACAAGTCGTTCAACACAAAACATCAAAGCAGTTCGTGAGAGTGTTGCTGAGAGTCCAGGAACATCAATTCGGCACCGTGGTCAAGAATTGAACATTTCCAGAAGCTCTCTACAGCGTATTCTCACGAAAGATTTGAATCTTCATGCTTACAAAGTTCAATTGAGTCAAGAACTGAAGCCTACTGACCACGCACAGCGAAGAGAGTTTGTTGAATGGATTTTGGAACAACAACAAGTGGATGCAGATTTTTCGAACAAAGTCATCTTCAGCGATGAGGCTCATTTTCATCTTGATGGCTTCATTAATTGTCAAAATTGTCGCATTTGGGGTTCAGAAAATCCACGAGTGATTGTTGAGAAACAAATGCATCCACAACGTGTCACTGTTTGGTGCGGATTTTGGGCTGGAGGCATCATCGGACCATTCTTCTTCGAAAATGCGTCTGGTCAGGCAATAACAGTTAATGGTGCTCGCTATCGCGACATGATAATCCAGCTTTTTGTGCCTAAATTGCAAGATATGGATGTGGACGACATGTGGTTTCAACAAGACGGTGCCACATGCCATACAGCCCGAGAAACAATTCAATTACTGCATGAGTCATTTCCTGGTCGTGTAATTTCCCGTTTTGGTGATCAGAATTGGCCGCCCAGATCATGCGATTTAACGCCGTTGGACTTTTTTCTTTGGGGTTTTTTGAAGTCTAAGGTTTATGCCATCAAGCCCACGACCACCCACGCCTTGAAGGAGGAAATTGTGCGCTGTATCAACGAAATTCAGCCACATTTATGCAAAACGGTCATGGAAAATTTCGACAAAAGAGTGCGTATGTGCCAGCAAAGCCGTGGAGGCCATTTACCCGATATGCTATTCCATACATAACCCTATACTGTATACTTTATGAATCAATTAAAAATGTACAATTTTTAATTAAAAACCTGTGTTCTCTATCAAAATTACTTCTTGCGTGAATTTTGGGACACCCTATATATACAGTGTATCACAAAAGTGAGTACACCCCTCACATTTCTTCAGATATTTAAGTATATCTTTTCATGGGACAACACTGACAAAATGACACTTTGACACAATGAAAAGTAGTCTGTGTGCAGCTTATATAACAGTGTAAATTTATTCTTCCCTCAAAATAACTCAATATACAGCCATTAATGTCTAAACCACCGGCAACAAAAGTGAGTACACCCCTTAGTGAAAGTTCCTGAAGTGTCAATATTTTGTGTGGCCACCATTATTTCCCAGAACTGCCTTAACTCTCCTGGGCATGGAGTTTACCAGAGCTTCACAGGTTGCCACTGGAATGCTTTTCCACTCCTCCATGACGACATCACGGAGCTGGCGGATATTCGAGACTTTGCGCTCCTCCACCTTCCGCTTGAGGATGCCCCAAAGATGTTCTATTGGGTTTAGGTCTGGAGACATGCTTGGCCAGTCCATCACCTTTACCCTCAGCCTCTTCAATAAAGCAGTGGTCGTCTTAGAGGTGTGTTTGGGGTCATTATCATGCTGGAACACTGCCCTGCGACCCAGTTTCCGGAGGGAGGGGATCATGCTCTGCTTCAGTATTTCACAGTACATATTGGAGTTCATGTGTCCCTCAATGAAATGTAACTCCCCAACACCTGCTGCACTTGCAGCCCCAGACCATGGCATTCCCACCACCATGCTTGACTGTAGGCATGACACACTTATCTTTGTACTCCTCACCTGATTGCCGCCACACATGCTTGAGACCATCTGAACCAAACAAATTAATCTTGGTCTCATCAGACCATAGGACATGGTTCCAGTAATCCATGTCCTTTGTTGACATGTCTTCAGCAAACTGTTTGCGGGCTTTCTTGTGTAGAGACTTCAGAAGAGGCTTCCTTCTGGGGTGACAGCCATGCAGACCAATTTGATGTAGTGTGCGGCGTATGGTCTGAGCACTGACAGGCTGACCCTCCACCTTTTCAATCTCTGCAGCAATGCTGACAGCACTCCTGTGCCTATCTTTCAAAGACAGCAGTTGGATGTGACGCTGAGCACGTGCACTCAGCTTCTTTGGACGACCAACGCAAGGTCTGTTCTGAGTGGACCCTGCTCTTTTAAAACGCTGGATGATCTTGGCCACTATGCTGCAGCTCAGTTTCAGGGTGTTGGCAATCTTCTTGTAGCCTTGGCCATCTTCATGTAGCGCAACAATTCGTCTTTTAAGATCCTCAGAGAGTTATTTGCCATGAGGTGCCATGTTGGAACTTTCAGTGACCAGTATGAGAGAGTGTGAGAGCTGTACTACTAAATTGAACACACCTGCTCCCTATGCACACCTGAGACCAAGTAACACTAACGAGTCACATGACATTTTGGAGGGAAAATGACAAGCGGTGCTCAATTTGGACATTTAGGGGTGTAGTCTCTTAGGGGTGTACTCACTTTTGTTGCCGGTGGTTTAGACATTAATGGCTGTATATTGAGTTATTTTGAGGGAAGAATAAATTTACACTGTTACATAAGCTGCACACAGACTACTTTTCATTGTGTCAAAGTGTCATTTTGTCAGTGTTGTCCCATGAAAAGATATACTTAAATATCTGCAGAAATGTGAGGGGTGTACTCACTTTTGTGATACACTGTATATTTACACACCTATTTTAGTAACACTGTTTTAACATGGCACATGACTTAAGGGAATCAGAATTCACTCACTTACTCACTGTCTTAACCGCTTATCCAATTAGGGTCGCGTGGGGGGTGGGTTGCTGGAGCCTATCCCAGCTTTTCAATGGGCGCAAGGCACACAGTAACAACCTGGACGGGGCGCAGGGCAGACACACACCCATTCACCTATAGGGCATTTTCAGTGTCTCCAATTAACTTGACTGCATGTTTTTGGACTGTGGGAGGAAACCCATGCAGACATGGGGAGAACATGCAAACTTCACACAGAAAGGACCCGGACCGCCCCACCTGGGGATCGAACCCAGGACCTTCTTGCTGTGAGGCGACAGTGCTACCCACTTAGCCACCGTGTTGCCCTATACACTTATTTTAATAACACTGTTTTAACAAGCCACATGACTTAAGGGAATCAGTATTGAGGGATCCCTTAACTACATCTAATGTTTTTTTCACCCATCTTTAACCAAATATATGTGCAAATAAGCTTAAATTTATAATTTGAAATGTTAACAAATGCAGTTGACTGGACTGGCACTAGACATGACAGCTGTATGGAAAATATTATAGCAATATAAAGTAGGAACGAGAAAGTAATATACCCTTGGAAAAAATGTATTAAATATTTAGCTGTATAACAATTTTATGTCTATCAACCAGATTTTTTAACCTGCTACTACATAACAAGAATCTGTGCTACTGTTTAGTAAACTTAAATAAAGGCAAAATAGGTTAAAGGTGTTAAACTACTTATAATTCGCACAGTAATTTTATTTGTGTTGAGATTTCATTAAATGTAGTGCTTTTATACAAGTTATAATTCTTACAAAGATCTTGTATATTAATCCTACATCTTCATGCTTGATTTTAGGTCTTATTTTCATTAAAGGAAATCTGAAAAAACCCTAACTTCCTTCTCTTTAACTATGACACTATTTGGCCGCTCAGGTGGTGCAGCGGTAAAACACACTAGCACACCAGAGCTGACATTTTTAAACCCATCGGTTCAAAACTCAGCTCTGCCACATGGCCATACGACCGGCTGTTGTTCATACAGGGTGGAAGTCAGATAGGGATCTCATAACTGATGCAATTATGACATCTGCTGGCTGATTGGTTGAAAAATAATATGATTAGGGTGTGGCTCTCCATGCACAAAGCTGATCCGCATATGAACTTGCCTCATGCAGGTGAAAAGATGCAGTCGGCTACTGCACACGTGTTGGAGGGGGCATGTGGCAGTCTCGCTCTCTTAATCAGGAGTGGAGATCAGCATCGATAAAAAGGAAGCATAATGCAATCGGGTAATTGGATACGACTAGATTGGGAGGAAAATCCCCCAGCAGCGGAAGACAAATTGACTACGCTAAATTGGGAGAAAATGGGAGAAAATGCATGAATAATATATATATATATACACTGATCAGTCATAACATTAAAACTACCTCCTTGTTTCTACACTCATTCTCCATTTTATCAGCTCCACTTACCATATAGAAGCACTTTGTAGTTCTACATATGAGCTCGCTTCATGCAGGTGAAAAAATGCAGTCGGCTACTGCACACGTTTTGGAGGGGTGTGTGGCAATCTCACTCTCCTCAATCAGGAGTGGAGATCAGCATCGATAGAGAGGAAGCGTAATACAATCGGGTAACTGGATACGACTAGACTGGGAGGAAGATTGGGAGGAAAATTGGGAAAAATGCAAAAAACAACTCTCAGTGACACTATTTGGTCGTTTCTAAATGGATGCCTATAATAGATCATTAATAAAGTTACTGCCGAACCACCAGAGGCTGCTCATTCTTAATGGGTCTGGAAAAAATAGAATTCTCTCTTATTTAGTCAATGTGGACAATTGCTTTAAGCTTTGTTCTGTAATCCTCATCATAGCACATATTTACTGCATCTAAAATTGGCTGATTTGAGCTAAGGTTGCTTGTATTATTCCCTTTGTGTGAGTAATAATAGCTGAGGTTAAGAAACTGTACCAGTGGCCAAGGGAGTTCCATTTCCAGGACTGGCATATGGTTGACTGGAGTAAACCCAACACCATGGATGCCTCTTTCCTGGTAAGAAATTTACTTTCACCTGCCCCAGGGTGAGTCTGAGACTGTGTTTTCTTCTAATTTGAGTAATTACAACCCAAATCTTACATCCAAAACTTCATTTCATTTATTAATAAACATCCATCCCTGCATTTCAGGCCTGCAACATATTACAAAAAAGTTGGGACAGTAAAGCATTTACCACTTTGTAATGTTGCCATTACTTTTCACCACACTTAAAAGACGTTTCGTCACCGAGGATACCAAGCGATGACGTCTTGAAGGCAGCATATGTTGCTTTAAGATCTCTATGTACTTTTCTGCATTAATGCTGCCATCACAGAATTGTAAATGACCTTTGCCAAGGGCACTGACACAGCCCCATACCATGACAGATCCTGGCTTTCAGACTTGTTGCTGATAACAGTCTGGATGGTCCTTTTCGTCTTTGGTCCGGAGCACATGCATCCATTTTTTCCAAAAAAGACCTGGAATGCTGATTCATCTGACCACAATACACGTTTTCACTGTGTGATGGTCCATCCTAGATGCCTTTGAGCTCAGAGAAGTCGACGCCACTTCTGGACATGGTTAACATAAGGCTTCTTTTTTTAGCACAGTAAAGTTTTAAGTGGCATTTGTGCATGTAACTCTGTATTGTAGTGCTTGACAAAGGTTTGCCAAAGTAATCCCTCACCCATGTGGTTATATCAGCTATTGTTGAGTGGCAGTTCTTGATGCAGTGCCGTCTGAGGGATTGAAGATCACGGGCGTTCAGCTTAAGTCTGCATCCTTGGCCTTTACACACTGAAATTCCTCCTGATTCCTTGAATTGTTGAATGATATTATGCACTGTAGAGGGAGCAATATGCAAATCCCTTCCAATCTTTCTTTGAGGTTCATTGTTTTTTAAACATTTTAATAATTTTCTCACACATTTGTTGACAAACTGGAGATCCTCTGATCATCTTTGCTCATCAAAGACTCAGCCTTTCCTGGATGCTTGTGTACCAAACCATGATTACAATCACCTGTTTGGAATCACATCATTATTTAGTTTTTTCACCTCATTATTAGCCCTAAATTGTCCCTGGAGGAATGGAGGAATATTAACAAATGAAATTGAGCAGATAAAATAAAATAAAGTAAATGTAAGGAGCACTGCAGTTTTATTTTGCATTTTCCATACTGTCCAAACTTTTTCTGATTTGAGGTTGTAAATATGTGAAGAGAAAGCACACAAAAAGTAGTGAATGTGGGATGAAATAATAATAAGTTGGCATAAAGACAGATTAAGCATGACTTCAGAAAGTTCCTGTGAATGTCGCTAATTGTGTTTTTTCCTCTTTGTTTCATTTCACCTCACCTTCCTCAGATCAACATCCTGCCAGTTGCTGAAAGTACATTCAAACCACCAACCATCTGCCATCCGAATGGATTGCAGAGTGTTTAGTTTCTCCACAGAGCCCTGCCTTCCTTCTTCTCAGCCTGTCAGAGGACGTTTTCACACTCTAGCTCACTCTGCTGGTGACACCTCCCATGCTGCCTGTTAGCCGAGCCAGATGTCCTGTTAAGGAGCTAGTACACATATGAAAAGCCTTACCGGAGCTCAGCCATCGGACTTGACACAAATAGGGTAAGAGCAGGTAAACAAACCCTGAGGAACTGTAACTGTCTGATATTATTTCTACATCAGATTTTTAGGGATACACTTATATGGACAGCCTTATGCCTAGTTCACTAGTGGTGTGCGATACCACAAAATTTGGTATCGATCCGATACCAAGTAAATACAGGGCCAATATCGCCGATATCGATCCGATACTGATACTTGTTAATAATTAAGGTAGATGCATCTTCAAATTGCTAAATCTGAATGAATTTTCATGACCTTTAAGTGTATTATTGTAATACATTCATTTTTTGTAAGTAGCTGCTCTCAGTAGGGTTGTAAATAAATTTAGTTGTTTAAAGTGGTCCGATGTCTTGTTTCTGGTGCTTTACTTTCTCACAATGTTACCATCATGGCATATCACCACCAAGCGGCTAACTCATACCACATAGTAGTGTTTGCTTGGTAAATACATTTGTACATTTTTAATAGTGACCGAATACATGGGTCCTTTAAAATAAAAATTAATTTAAAATAAAAAAAAATCAATGCTATTCTACATTTATAAGCACAAAGTCAAAAGAAAAGAGCTCTCATTCACCAAAACACGAAATAAGAGCCTCACTACATGCTCCGATTGATTTGCATAAGGTGCGCGAAGTGCGTAAGGTGCATCTGTACTTTACGTACGTATAGTTTACATTATTACTTCCATAAAATTGCCTCTATTTTTGTATCTGCAAAGCAAAGTATTCAAAAACTTACAATCCTCAAATGCCTACCAATGTACTGATGTCTGTTAGGATTTTAACAACATAACGTGACGGTACCACAACAAAACACAGCAGAGCAGGAGGGGAGGAGCAAGTTGTGCATGTAAGATGTGAGAGGAGCGAGTCTGTACAGACATGGTCTTTACTTTCTGGTGAAATGGGAGAAACGTAATGAATGTATCGGAGAAAAAGTAAAACTAAAGTATCGATCCCATCACACTAGTATCAATCCGATACCAATACCAACGTTGGTATCGATAATATCGATATTTGGATCGATCCGCCCACCACTATAGTTCACACCACACTACATGATTTTCGCTAGCTGACTGGTCGCCGCTAGATGTGGCAGCTCGGGAGCAACTCGACGTTCACTCGGCGATGGAAACTCGGCTCTCAATTGCTATGTGTGAACTACTCAACAACTCGATCCGAGCGGACTGAAGTTATATATCTAGCTTGTCAAAAATCTGGATCTGAGCTGCCCGACTGGCAATGAACGCAAGATACGGTGTGAGGAGAAACGTAGGGGAGGAGTCTTAAAAAGGTGGGATAGGGGCATAATATTGTTTATATCAGAATACATTGGCACACGCACAAGTTTTTTTTTTTTTATATTTTGTTAATGCATTTTCTCCCTTTTTCTCCTTTTTTAGCGCGTCCAATTGCCCCATTGCATCATGCTTCCTCTCCACCAATGCCGATCCCTGCTCTGATTGAGGAGAACTTAGCTAACCCACGCCCCCTCCGACACGTGGGCAGCATGCCGTATGCATCTTATCACCTACACTTTGATGAGTGCAGTGCAGCTCAGCGTTGTGTACCGAGAGAACACACCCTGAGAGCACTCTTTTTCTCATCTCTGTGCAGGCGCCATCAATCAGCCAGCAGTCGTAATTGCACCAGTCATGGGAGAGAGAGAACCCATCCGGCTTAGTCCCGCCCATATCTGAACAACAGGCCAATCGTTGTTCATGTGGCCGCTCAGCCTTAGCCGGTAGGCAGAGCTGAGATTCGATACGATGGATTCGAGATCCCAGCTCTGGTTCCAGCGTGTGTTTTTACCGTTGCGCCACCTGAACGGCACACACACAAGTTTTACAGTATTTCTGACCTTATCGTTCTTTACAAAACACAACACCAACGTTGCACTGCAAAAATATTTATTAACCTCCAACTCACTATAGAACAATTCATGCTGTTCGCGTTGCCAAATCCACTCAGATTAATTTATTGTTTCTCCTTGATTTTACGCTGCACATCGGCGCACAAACTTTGATCGTTCGCTATTTGTTGACGTGCATTTTTGGACGTAGTTTCATTACACCTTTTGTCACTGTTTTCATGACAAAATGTAGTTTGGGAGACCAGAGAAGCTCGCCTGCGATTCCAGTTGGTGATAGATGGTGTATTGTGAAACCACCTATCGCCGATCAGTCGTGTAGTGTGAAAGCCACACCGACTTGAAAGACTCCCGATTACAAGAGATCCAGTCGTGTAGTGTGAACTGTACAGCGACCTGACGACTTGGAAAGTCGTGTAGTGTGAACTCGGCATTACTGCGACTGCCCATCTGCATAGTAAAACAGTGTAGTGGTAGCTCTTAATTGCTTATATTGCATTCAGCAACGACTTTAAGTTGCCCAGTCATAAATGTAGGCCAGGACAAATATTCAACCCCGGGGAATCCCAGCTGTTGGAGATTATCTACTGTATATAATATTTCAATAAATATCCATAATATCATGCCCTTTTTAAATGGAGCTGCTAAATCAGAATTAAACATTCATCAATTACAGTACAGTTCCAAAAATAAATTATGCACTCTGCTATTAAATGCAGTTAAGCTGCAGTTAATCAGAACATCAGAACCACTTCAGACTGCCAGGCACTGAAAATACAAAAAGAAAGGTTGATGAATAATTCAGTCTGCTAAGTCTTTCAATTATCATGAACGCTATTACCTGCTCACTTGCTTTGTGGACATTTTTTTTACATTTGGGACAGGGAATAGTTCATACAGTCTTCATTATTAGCTAACTTAATGAAGGATAGGATTAAGTCCCTTTGAAACGCAGAATAACTTACTAGGGAAAGTTAATACCAGGATAATCAATTGTCCACAATTTCTATATACACTGATCAGCCATAACATTTAAACCACCTCCTTGTTTCTACACTCACTGTCCATTTTATCAGCTCCACTTACCATATAGGAGCAATTTGAAGTTCTACAATTACTGACTGTAGTCCATCTGTTTCTCTACATACTTTTTTAGCCTGCTTTCACCCTGTTTTTCAATGGTCAGGACCACCACAGAGCAGGTATTATTTAGGTGGTGGATCATTCTGAGTACTGCAGTGACACTGACATGGTGGTGTGACACAGCAGCGCTGCTGGAGTTTTTAAATACCGTGTCCACTCACTGTCCACTCTAATAGACACTCCTACCTAGTTGGTCCACCTTGTAGATGTAAAGTCAGAGACGATCGCTCATCTACTGCTGCTGTTTGAGTTGGTCATCTTCTAGACCTTCATCAGTGGTCACAGGACGCTGCCCACAGGGCGCTGTTGGCTGGATATACATTTTTGGTTGGTGGACTATTCTCAGTCCAGCAGTGACAGTGAGGCGTTTAAAAACTCCATCAGCGATGCTGTGTCTTATCCACTCATACTCTTGAATTTCTTCCATGGGGATCAATAAAGGAATCTTATACCAGCACAACACACACTAACACACCACCACCATGTCAGTGTCACTGCAGTGCTGAGAATGATCCACCAACCAAATAATACCTGCTCTGTGGTGGTCCTGGGAGAGTCCTGACCATTGAAGAACAGCACGAAAGGGGGCTAACAAAGCATGCAGAGAAACAGATGGACTATAGTCAGTAATTGTAAGACTACAAAGTGCTTCTATATGGTAAGTGGAGCTGATAAAATGGACAGTGAGTGTAGAAACAAGGAGGTGGTTTTAATATTATGTCTGAATATGTTTATTTGGACAGAAAAATCTGATTAGTGCAAGACATTTGTTTTATGTCATTTAAAAATGTATTACTGAGGTCGCTCAGGTGGCGCAGCGGTAAAACACTCTAGCACACCAGAGCTGGGATTTTAAACACATCGTATCGAATCTCAGCACTGCAATCCGGCTGGGCTGGGCGGCCACATGAACAACGATTGGCTGTTGTTCAGGGTGGGATGAGCCAGACCAGGGTTCCTCATAACTGGTGGAAGTACGACTTCTGCTGGCTGATTGATGGCGCCTGCACAGAGTTGAGGAATAATGCTGATCAGGGTGTGGCTCTCCGTGCACAAGGCTGATCTGCATATGATATCGCCCCGTGCAGGTGAAAAGAGGCAGTGTCTGAGGGGGCATGTCAGTTTCGAAGCTCCTCAGTCAGCAGTGGAGAGTTGTGTCAGTAGAGGTGAAGCGTAACGCAATCAGGGTAATTGGATACGACTAGATTAGGGGAGAAAATTGAAAAAGAGGGGAAAATGTATTAGTGAAATAGTGGGAGGCAGGTAGCACAGCAGAAAGTGCTGATGCCTTACAGCTGTAAGGTCTGGGATCACTGTTAATGTGGTATTCCTCTGTGTACTTAATTTACAATTTAAAAATGCACTAGTAGGTGTTGTGGCTTCTCCTAATTGCCCACTAGGCAATTAATGATGTGATTCACTGTGGTGTTGTTGTCCTGTGAGTGTATTCCTGTTTGGCCATGGTATTCCTGGGATAACCATTATTTCTTAAAACCAGGTAAGCAAAAAGATGTAGTTAAGGATGGGTTTAAGCCCTAGATGTGCCCTCTATCAACAGTGCTTTATATGGAAAGAAGGACCTGACGTGATGGAGTTTACTGAGACATGGCTGGTCTAGGTTTACCATAGAAAGTCAGTTATAGCTTTAATTACAATTGCGTCAATGCTCTTGTGTGTCCCGTCTGGTGCAGTACTGGTTGTTTATAGAGTTTTTGCCTGAATAAATATTGAAATGCCAGAAATTATGTATAATTACAGTGCTGGCATAATTCTTAATTAAAGATAATAATAAAACTTGCCACATACACTGATCAGCCATATCATTCAATTCAATTCCACTTTATTGTCATTATACAATACAGGGTTGTACAGTATAACGAAACACTGTCAGGCTACATCTCCAGTGCAGACAACGAAAGACAATAGTGCAAAGACAATGGGGGAGGGGATGGGGGAAGTTACCAAAAATGACCAGACAAGGTGCAAGAACAAAACAAGGTGCAAGAACAAAACAAGGTGCAAGAACAAAACAAGGTGCAAGAACAAAACAAGGTGCATAGACAGATTGAGGTAGTGGATTTGGATTTAGCAGCTAGGTTTAGGTAAACAACATTTGAGGTAGTGGATTTAGCAGCAAAAGTCCAGTAAAAGTGCGAGTGCGACAGTCACAGAGGTAGTTATGTCCTGGTAGTTGTTGTAGGAGTGACCAGTTTAACCGCTCGTGGGTAGAAACTGTTCTTAAGTCTGGTGGTTCTGGCTCGAATGGTCCGGTACCTCTTCCCAGATGGCAGTGGCTGGAACAGGAAGTGGCTGGGGTGTGTGGGGTCAGAGGAAATGTTCCTGGCTTTCCTCAGACATCTTTTATTGTAGATGTCCAGTATGGGTGGGAGTGCAGTTGCAGTAATGTGCTGGGCAGTTTTCACCACCCTTTGAAGAGCCTTGTGTTCAGCAGCTGTGGCACTGCCGTACCAGACCGTGATGCAGCATGTCATGATAGATGTTGTTGTGCCTTTTTGATGACGTGTGATGTGTTGAGTGACCAGGTGAGATCCTCAGCAAGGTGGACGCCGAGGAACTTGAAGTTGCTCACTCTTTCCACCGTTGTCCCCTCAATGCTCAGTGGTGTGTGCACTCTACTCCCCCGTCTGAAGTCGATGACCATCTCCTTGGTCTTGCTAACATTGAGGGAGAGGTTGTTAGCAGTGCTCCACTCTGTGAGCATCCTCACTTCCTCCCTGTACAGCCTCTCATCAACGTTGGTGATTCTGCCAATTATTGTGATGTCGTCGGCAAACTTGATGATGGTGTTGGAGCTGTGATTTGTGATGCAGTCGTATGTGTATTAAAACACTGATCATTAAAACCACCTCCTTGTTTCTACACTCACTGTCCATTTTATCAGCTCCACTTACCATTTAGAAGCACTTTGAAGTTCTACAATTACTGACTGTGGTCCAGCTGTTTCGCTGCATGCTTTGTTAGCCCCCTTTCATGCTGTTCTTCAATGGTCAGGACTCTCCCAGGACCACCACAGAGCAGGTATTATTCGGGTAGTGGATGATTCTCAGCACTGCAGTGACACTGACATGTTGGTGGTGTGTTAGTGTGTGTTGCGCTGGTATGAGTGGATCAGACACAGCAGCACTGATGGAGTTTTTAAACACCTCACTGTCACTGCTGGACTAAGAATTGTCCACCAACCAAAAACATATCCAGCCAACAGTGCCCCGTAGGCAGCATCCTGTGACCAGTGATGAAGGTCTAGAAGATGACCAACTCAAACAGCAGCAATAGATGAGCGATCTTCTCTGACTTTACATCTACAAGGTGGACCAACTAGGTAGGAGTGTCTAATAGAGTGGACAGTGAGTGGACACTGTTAGAAATTCGGCATACAGGAGTCAGGAGACCGGGTCTTCAGGGTAGAGTAGTTTATTAACACATTCAGATGTATGGGCGCAGCTTGGAAGACCAACAGAATCTAACTAGACATATTTTGGGAAGACTTTATCTACACAACAAATGAGAGGAGGAATTAGGAAAAAGAGGAGGAGGTTAAGGGGTATGGAAATGACAATGGAGAGGGGGACTACAAAGGTGAACAAAGATTGGGGTAGTGTGATAAAAGGGGTGTTGGTTTTATAACGGGTAATACAAGATACAAGAGGGGGGTCAGGATACAAGATGACAAAAGGTGTGAGGAGAAAGGACTAGGTGTCTGTAGGAGACAGGAAAAGGGAGTAGGTGAGGGGTGAATCTCTCAACACGGTATTTAAAAACTCCAGCAGCGCTGCTGTGTCTGATCCACTCATACCAGCACAACACACACTAACACACCACCACCATGTCTGTGTCACTGCAGTGCTGAGAATGATCCACCACCTAAATAATATCTGCTCTGTGGTGGCTCTGTAGGGGTCCTGACCATTGAAGAACAGGGTGAAAGCAGGTTAAAAAAGCATGCAGAGAAATAGATGGACTAATTGTAATTGTAGAACTACAAAGTGCTTCTGTATGGTAAGTGGAGCTGATAAAATGGACAGTGAGTGTAGAAACAAGGAGGTGGTTTTAATGTTATGGCTGATCAGTGTATGTAAATTAAACCAAGGATGGCAATACGCTAAGTAAAGAAAAAATGATACTTTGGTATAAGCTACTTGAGTATCAGTATTATGACTTCACTACATGTGAACTACAACCATACCAAACAGTATGTCAATTTAGTAGCCATTAGTAGTGGTGTTTTTTTGAATGTACTATTCAGCAGGCGGTATAAGGTTTGGGACACAGCCTGTATAAGCCTGTAGGCAGCAGCAGCCCTGCTTCTTTGTTCCATGTACTTCTGTGTGTTGCAAAGAGACTTGGAAACTATACCCAACTGTAGACTGTTCCTCTAGACTTTATATTCCACACAGTTATTTATAAATCCTTACTTTCTAAGTCTCTCTAGCCAATCTCTCCTTCACATTATTACAGGTCATTATTTTGAATGATTTCCGCACTAGGATTTGTAAAAGCAACTATAGAAAATTGCTCAGACTTCATTATTGGCAAACAGCAGGATCTTGCGATCAGACTCTTTGTGCTAGCGAGCCCTCCAGGTGAAAGACTATGAAGTGTGTGAGCCCTGTCTGTTATCGACTGTGTTGTTTGTGCACCCATGTGTCCACAAGAACACTGATTTCATGTGTTGTGTGGGTGGTACAGTGATTCTCTGATTTTAATGTCATGTAGTGTGGACTAGGCTATGGGTAGCATGACATCAGGAGAGGTGCATTCTTTTTTAGGCACAGACTTTGAATGAAAGTGTAAAGCAGCAGCAGCAGCAATAAATAAAGTGGGAACAGTATATGTAGGGCTGTGCTGCTGTGAGGGTGAGGCAATTTTAAATTAATATATTGTAGTTTATAGTCTTTGTTTTTCAAAAATGCAACAACAAACACTACTGGTACAGCATTAAGTTTTCAAAAGACATTGTGAAAGGAGTCATAATCAGTAAGTACCACTTTGAGCTAACAAGCTAATTACTATCAGTTGTAAACTAAGCTTGTTGGCTTATTAGCTAATTCTAAATCCAAAAGTGCCCACTAGATATGAAATAATATGTCTAATATACACTGATCAGCCATAACATACACTCTGTCCACTGTCCATTTTATCAGCTCCACTTACCATATAGAAGCATTTTGTAGTTCTACAATTACTGACTGTAGTCCATCTGTTTCTCTGCATGCTTTGTTAGCCCCCTTTCGTGCTGTTCTTCAATGGTCAGGACTCTCCCAGGACCACCACAGAGCAGGTATTATTTGGGTGGTGGGTCATTCTCAGCACTGCAGTGAAACTGACATGGTGGTGGTGTGTTAATGTGTGTTGTGCTGGTATGAGTGGATCAGACTCGGCAGCGCTTTTAAATACCGTGTCCACTCACTGTCCACTCTATTAGACACTCCTACCTAGTTGGTCCACCTTGTAGATGTAAAGTCAGAGACGATTGCTCATCTATTGCTGCTGTTTGAGTTGGTCATCTTCTAGACCTTCATCAGTGGTCACAGGATGCTGCCCACAGGGAGCTGTTGGCTGGTGGACTATTCTCAGTCCAGCAGTGACAGTGAGGTGTTTAAAACTCCATCAGCATTGCTGTCTTAACCACCCATACCAGCACAACACACACTAACACACCACCCAAGGATGGATTAAGGATAGTCTGGGCCCCTGGGCAAATTCCCCTGCCTTCCCAAATTCGGTCAGCATATAGGACATGAAGGCCCAGATGACTGACGTGTCAGTTCCTCCTGACATTAATTTGCTCCAGGTGGGAGTGTTTCTATTTGTCATGGTTTCTTCCTAACAGGTTTGCCAGCTCCTCTGTTGGCAACCTTCTTCTCTCTCACAACTATGATGCCAGGCTCAGTCTGGTCCAGCACACTTTTATCTCTTTCTGGGAGCTCAGCCAGTGTTGTGGTCAAAAGGGAGCAAGCCCCACATTTGGACCAATGCTGGCTGCAGACTGTGCCAGTTGGTGGGGTGGGGTGCCATTTGTGCATTGCCATTCCTGGCTTGTTCTGGGTTCCCTTTCGTTTCTCCTTTTCAGAAAACTGGGTTGCACTAAGCAGGTTGCCATATTGCGACAACAAGTTTTCATTTCTGCTCTATCCCTTTCTCCTTTGTGGGCTGCAGATGTTTTAGTGTCCTTTTTTCTATTTATTTATGCATTTTCTCCCATTTTCTCCCGATTTAGCATAGTCAATCTGTCTTCCACTGCTTGAGATCCCTGATTGCATTTGAGGAGGGTATATTGCTGCTCACGCCTCCTCTGACACGTGCACAGTCCTAGGGCCAGTGATAGCTCAGTGGTTAAGGTACTGGACTAGTAAACATAAGGTTGCTGGTTCAAGCCCTGCCACCACCAAGTTACCACTGTTGGGTCCCTGAGCAAGGCCCTTAACCGTCAATTGCTCATCGTGTTCCGCTCATTGTGTAAGTCGCTTTGGATAAAAGCGTCTGCTAAATGCTGAAATGTAAATGAACCCCTTCTTTTTGCCAATGCATTCTGCACAGACGCCTCTATCTGCTAATCAGGGTTTTTGTCCAGTGTTTGAAGACCCCACCCACATAGTCCGGTCACCCCCCTAGCAGACACTGTTGCCAATTAGAGTCTGCTGCAGGCACTGCCAATTATGCCCGCTGACCAGTTGCAACACCGAGTTTCAAACCAAGGATTACAGAATCTCGGCGCTGGTGTGCTAGTGGAATATCCCGCTGCGCCACCTGGGCACCTGACTTTCACTGACTTTCACTGACTTTCAAAATGTTCATTTCTCTTGTGCTCATTAATTTTGACCGGTGAACAGTAAGTTGAAGCAGCACCATGTAAATACATATATATAAAATGATTGTCAAAATATAACATGTTGGCTACAGTGGGGCCAAAAAGTATTTAGTCAGCCACTGATTGTGCAAGTTCTCCTACTTAGAAAGATGAGAGAGGTCTGTAATTTTCATCATAGGTACACTTCAACTATGAGAGACAAAATGAGAAAAAAAATCCAGGAAATCACATTGTAGGATTTTTAAAGAATTTATTTGTAAATTATGGTGGAAAATAAGTATTTGGTCAATAACAAAAGTTCAACTCAATACTTTGTAACATAACCTTTGTTGACAATGACAGAGGTCAAACGTTTCCTGTAAGTCTTCACCAGGTTTGCACACACTGTAGCTGGTATTTTGGCCCATTCCTCCATGCAGATCTCCTCTAGAGCAGTGATGTTTTGGGGCAGTCGCTGGGCAACACGGACTCCACAAATTTTCTATGTGGTTGAGGCCCCAAAGCATGATGTTTCCACCCCCATGCTTCACAATAGGTATGGTGTTTACTCAGCATTCTTCTTCCTCCAAACACGACGAGTTGAGTTTTTACCAAAAAGTTCCATTTTGGTTTCATCTGACCACATGATATTCTCCCAATCCTCTTCTGGATCATCCATAAGCTCTCTGGCAAACTTCAGACGGGCCTGGACATGTACTGGCTTAAGCAGGGGGACACGCCTGGCACTGCAGGATTTGAGTCCCTCTCGGCGTAGTGTGTACTGATGGTAGCCTTTGTTACTTTGGTCCCAGCTCTCTGCAGGTCATTCATCAGGTCCCTCCGTGTAGTTCTGGGATATTTTGCTCACCATTCTCATGATCATTTTGACCCCATGGGATCGAGGGAGATTATCAATGGTCTTGTATGTCTTCCATTTTCTTACAATTGCTCCCACAGTTGATTTATTCACACCAACCTGCTTGCCTATTGTAGATTAACTTTTCCCAGCCTGGTGCAGGTCTACAATTTTCTTCCTGGTGTCCTTTGACAGCTCTTTGGTCTTGGCCATGGTTGACTGTTTGAGGCTGTGGACAGGTGTATTTTATACAGATAACGAGGTTAAACAGGTGCCATTAATACAGGTAACCAGTGGAGGACAGAAGAGCTTCTTAAAGAAGAAGTTACAGGTCTGTGAGAGCCAGAAATCTTGCTTGTTTGTGGGTGACCAAATACTTATTTTCCACCATAATTTACAAATAAATTCTTTAAAAATCCTACAATGTGATTTCCTGGATTTTTTCTTCTCATTTTGTCTCTCATAGTTGAAGTGTACCTATGATGAAAATTACAGACCTCTCTCATCTTTCTAAGTAGGAGAACTTGCACAATCAGTGGCTGACTAAATACTTTTTGGCCCCACTGTATGTTGGCACCGGGCCGCTCAGGTGGCGCAGCGGTAAAAACACACACTGGAACCAGTGCTGGGATCTTGAATACATCGTAAAGGCTGAGCGGCCACATGAACAACGATTGGCCTGTTGTTCAGATGGGCGGGACTAAGACGGATGGGGTCTCTCTCTCATGACTGGTGCAATTACAACCTCTGCGCGCTGATTGATGGTGCCTGCACAGAGATAAGAAAAGAGTGCTCTAAGGGTGTGTCTCCCCATACACAACGCTGAGCTGCACTGCACTCGTCAAAGTGTAGGTGATATGATGCATACAGCATGCTGCCCACGTGTCGGAGGGGGCATGGGTTAGCTTTGTTTTTCTCAATCAGAGCAGGGATCAGCATTGGTGGAGAGAAAGCATGACGCAATCGGGCAATTGGACGCGCTAAAAAGGGAGAAAAAGGGGAGAAAATGCATAAACAAAGTATATATATACGTATATTTAAAGGTTATGTAGGCACCAATTAACAGAATGGCAACTTTTCCCCAAATGGTCAACAATGTATATGAGTGTGTGGTATTAATGTTGGCACCAACCTATTTTTTATTTAATCAATAACCTAAATACAATGTTGATCAAAGCGTGTGTGTTTTCTGGGTATCTACTTGCCATAATGTAACATAAATAAAACATGGCATTCAGCATTAATAAACCATTTGCACTGGTCACAAAGTTACATTATTATTAGACATCTGTTCTGCTGCATGAGCAATACACCTTTTTCTGCAGATTACACAGTAAAAGTGCCTTGATATCACTGTGGGTTGCAAAAAAATAACCAACCAAACAGAAATCCTCTTTGCTTATGAAGCAGAACATATTTAAAGTAAATATGTTGCTTGCCTTGTCAATACACATTTGCATTTTGTTTGCAGCTGCTTCATGTACAACCAAAAAGTTTGGACATTAAGTAAAATGCAAATAAAAATAGAAAGAAATTTATTGTGAATTTTTACAAGATTTTAGTTTAGGAACTTAACATGGATGATGTCTGTTTTATCAGCTCCACGTACCATATAGTAGCACTTTGTAGTTCTACAATTACTGACTGTAGTCCAATGGTCAGGACTCTCCCAGGACCATTACAGAAGAGGTATTATATGGGTGGTGGGTCATTCTCAGCCCTGCAGTGACAATGACATGGTGGTGGTGTGTTAGTGTGTGTTGTGCTAGTATGAGTGGATCAGACACAGCAGGGCTGCTGGAGTTTTTTAATGCAATGTCCACTCACTGTCCACTCTATTAGACTTTCCTACCTAGTTGGTCCACCTTGTAGATGTAATCAGAGACGATCGCTCATCTATTGCTGCTGTTAAAGTTGGTCATCTTCTAGACCTTCATCAGTGGTCACAGGACGCTGCCCACAGGGCACTGTTGGCTGGATGTTTTTGGTTGGTGGACTATTTTCAGTCCAGCAGTGACAGTGAGGTGTTTAAAAACTCCATCAGCGCTGCTGTGTCTGATCCACTCATACCAGCACAACACACACTAACACACCACCACCATGTTAGTGTCACTGCAGTGCTGAGAATGATCCACTACCTAAATAATACCTACTCTGTAGTGGACCTGGGAGAGTCCTGACCACTGAAGAACAAGGAGGTTAAAGAAATATGTAGAGAAACAGATTGACTACAGTCAGTAATTGTAGAACTACAAAGTGCTTCTATATGGTAAGTGGAGCTTATAAAATGGACAGTGAGTGTAGAAACAAGTAGGTGGTTTTAATGTTATGGCTGATCAGTGTATAAGCAGCATTAATGAAAGGTTCACTAGTTTATGATGAATTATGATTAAAGAACTTTTAAAACAACTTTTGATTTCAAGAAATTTCTTGATTTACTGTCTACAAAATTATTAAAAGATTAAAAAAAACATCCATATTTAAACCTGGCAAATATGAACTATTCCTAAAATAGTTTCTAGAGCATGACTGCTCTAATGACAAGCTATTTACACTTTACTAAACTGTTCTAAACTGTAAGTGGTCCTGGTCTTGTCTTGGTTTTGACCCTTAAAAGTCTTTGTGTCCTAGTTGTGTCTTCTGGAGTTATGAGGGTCTTTGTATTCTCACTGTCTCAACTGGAAAGCTGCATATGTCTTTTAAATATGAAAAAAGATTCAGAATAAATTTAGAATACTTTTATCAAGGTGTGAGGGGGTTGTTTCTGGGGAGTTCTGGTGGGGGCAGTCTAACTGTGGCAACAAAACAGATAAGAATACCTTTATTTTATGAAGTAAAATTTTGCATTTATAGCACAAGGGTGCTGGTGGTACAGTGGGTGCTGCACAAAAACATCCATCCTTTAATGAATGTCTTTAAAGAGTTATGTCCTTACAGGTGTTCTTCTGACTGCTCCAGTTCTTGTCTTTGGTGTATTGGCTACTGCCTCAAAAAAGTAAATTAAAGGGTAAGTGTGTAATGCTTCACGATGGATGGGCACCCTGTTCAGGGGTCATTCTGGTTTGCGCTCAGTGTGTCCAGGTGGTACGAATATTACGTATGGTATGTATATTAGTTTTATTTCTTTTATTATTATTAAAACGTATTATTTTTATTATTATAAATATTGTATGTACAAAAGTTTGTTATTATTATTATTATTATTATTATTATTATAAATAAGGTATGTACATTTGTTTCTGTTTCACCCCTTTATTATTATTAATATAATAATAATAATTATTGTTCATTATTATGAGGTATGTACATTAGTTTCTATTAAAGGGTAAAATGCAAACTGATATACAGTACAGTGGGGAAAATAAGTATTTGATCCCCTGCTGATTTAGTAAGTTTACCCCCTTACAAATACTTGAACAGTCTATAATTTTTATGGAAGGTTTATTTTAACAGAGAGAGACAGAATATCAACAAAAAAATCCAGAAAAAAAACATTAAATAAAGGTTATAAATTAATTTGTATTTAATTAAGGGAAATAAGTATTTGATCCCCTACCAACCAGCAAGAATTCTGACCCCCACAGACCGGTTATGTGCCCATGAGGCACACAAATTAGTCCTGTCCCTGTATAAAAGCCACCTGTCACAGAATCAGTTTCTTCCATTCAAATCTCTCAACCAGCATGGGCAAGACCAAAGAGCTATCAAAGGACGTCAGGGACAAGATTGTAGACCTGCACAAGGCTGGAATGGGCTACAAGACCATCAGCAAGAAGCTTGGTGAGAAAGAGACCACTGTTGGCGCGTTCATTCGAAAATGGAAGAAATACAAGATCATAGTCAATCGCCCTCGCTCTGGAGCTCCATGCAAGATCTCACCTCGTGGGGTAAGAATGATTCTGAGAAAAGTGAGGTCAGTCCAGAATTACACGGGAGGAGCTTGTCAATGATCTCAAGGGAGCTGGGAGCAGAGAAATGCTGGATATGACCCCAAGAACACCATCCCGACTGGGCATTTCTCTGCCTCCAAACACGGCGAGTGGAGTTGATGCCAAAGAGCTCAATTTCTGTCTCATCTGACCATATCACATTCTCCCAAGCTTTCTCTGAATCATTCAGGTGTTCATTGGCAAACTTCAGATGGGCCTGTACATGAGCCTTCTTGAGCAGAGGGAGTTTGCGGGCACTGCAGGATCTCAATCCATTACGGCGAAGTGTGTTACTAATGGTTTTCTTGGTGACTGTGCTCCCAGCTCCCTTGAGATCATTGACAAGCTCCTCCCGTGTAAATCTGGACTGACCTCACCTTTCTCAGAATCATTCTTACCCCACGAGGTGAGATCTTGCATGGAGCTCCAGAGTGAGGGCGATTGACTGTGATCTTGTATTTCTTCCATTTTCGAATGATCGCGCCAACAGTGGTCTCTTTCTCACCAAGCTTCTTGCTGATGGTCTTGTAGCCCATTCCAGCCTTGTGCAGGGCTACAATCTTGTCCCTGACATCCTTTGATAGCTCTTTGGTCTTGCCCATGGTGGTTGAGAGATTTGAACGGAAGAAACTGATTCTGTGACAGGTGGCTTTTATACAGGGACAGGACTAATTTGTGTGCCTCATGGGGGTCAGAATTCTTGCTGGTTAGTAGGGGATCAAATACTTATTTCCCTTAATTAAATACAAATTAATTTATAACTTTTATTTAATGTTTTTTTTCTGGATTTTTTGTTGATATTCTGTCTCTCTCTGTTAAAATAAACCTTCCATAAAAATTATAGACTGTTCAAGTCTTTGTAAGGGGGTAAACTTACAAAATCAGCAGGGGATCAAATACTTATTTCCCCCACTGTATATATATATATATATATATATATATATATATATATATATATATATATATATATATATATATATATATATATATATATATGTATATATATATATATACATAATGAAACTCGATATATATAAAATGAAACTTGATATATATATAAAATGAAACTTGATACATATATAATGAAACTCGATATATATTAGTATAAGTATTCATTCCATATATATCGAGTTTCTTTATATATATATATATATATATATATATATATATATATATATATATATATATACGTATATATACACTATCAGTTTTCATTTTTATCACAGAAACCTACTGCAGGTCCATATTCTGATAAAATCACAAGGTTTTACTCCATAGCATCAACATTACAAACCCTTTTTTCCTCAATATATTTTTTCAATATTTCAGTAATAAAAAGAACTATATTTTTCCTGTATTAGATTCCTCCAGATCCTGAGCTCAGATAGTGTCTGATGCATTTAAACCAAAAAAAAAAACCTCCCTGCACCATTCTGTAGCCTCAGCACGACTGTCGCTCTGGGCCTGGATGTTTTGTTGTTTTTTGTGTTGAGGTTAATTAGTATAATTAAGCAGGATGGGGATGTGTGTAAATGAGAAAGAGAGAATGAGAATCCACCTTCAGATTGATGTGGGCTACATTTTGGCATGCTGCCAGACAGAGTGGGGGATTTCAGGGCATCAGCAGGGGCATCCACTGACAACGCTGGGAGTAATTTGCGGTCTTATCAGCGGGGCTAGGTGGACATCCTAAAGAGGTGTCCAGACTGCAAAGCTTGAGCGTGGCAGAGTCAAGGCAGTGTTTGCTGCTGATAAATAACCATTTATCAGAGCTGCAGAACCAAAGAGGTGATACTGTAACAAGTGTTTGGGGATTTTTTTAAGGGACCATAGCAGAGATCTAAACCAGACCAGATTTAGAGTAAACATTTGCATGTAGTTTTACTGGTCAAAAAACACTGGATAAATCAGATGTCTTCACCTTTAAAAGAAGACCTTTGTCTAATTGACCAAATGCATGCAGCAGGAGGAACTTATGATTTATATATATATCAGTGGCGATTTCTCTAAGACTGCAAGGGAAGCTCAGCTTCCCCTAAAATGTCAAAAATTAAATGGTCAAATATGTACAGTTGTGTTAACATTTCATTGACAAATGCGTTAGAACACGTTCATCTCGAAGACGAGTTCGTTCAGAATCAGCTACTTATCACAAATCGACTGACTCGAACTTCTCATACATTCCCGTAGCGTCAATGCATTTGCCCGCAGAAGCTGAGCGTCTATTCACTTCTATGGGGCTGCATTGAAGGTTTTTTTTTATTGCTTCGAAACTCGCCGGTCATTGGATAAATGCCACGATTTTGTCCCGCCCCCGGCTGCTGAGCGTCTCTGGGGGTGAATGGAGCTGTGGGCGGGTCTGAATGCTGAGCTTCTGCAAGGTGATTGGAGGATCAGTCGAAAGGCTGAATCCCGTTTTGATTGACAGCTATTTTGAGATCTACACCGTCACTTAATCACTGGGAGCTTCAGTCCCATCGCAGATTTTGCGAGTGAAGTCGAAAGACAAACTGCAACCCATTTCAGGCCATTTTCTTGAAAAGGAATGGAGGGCAGAATTTATATATAAATAAATTGACAAATTTTATGATGTAAGCCGAAAATTAGCTTCCCCTCTTTGAAAGACCAGCAGCCGCCACTGATATATATATATATATATATATGTATATATACAGTATATATATATATATATATACAGTATATATATACAGTGTATCACAAAAGTGAGTACACCCCTCACATTTCTGCAGATATTTAAGTATATCTTTTCATGGGACAACACTGACAAAATGACACTTTGACACAATGAAAAGTAGTCTGTGTGCAGCTTATATAACAATGTAAATTTATTCTTCCCTCAAAATAACTCAATATACAGCCATTAATGTCTAAACCACCGGCAACAAAAGTGAGTACACCCCTTAGTGAAAGTTCCTGAAGTGTCAATATTTTGTGTGGCCACCATTATTTCCCAGAACTGCCTTAACTCTCCTGGGCATGGAGTTTACCAGAGCTTCACAGGTTGCCACTGGAATGCTTTTCCACTCCTCCATGACGACATCACGGAGCTGGCGGATATTCGAGACTTTGCGCTCCTCCACCTTCCGCTTGAGGATGCCCCAAAGATGTTCTATTGGGTTTAGGTCTGGAGACATGCTTGGCCAGTCCATCACCTTTACCCTCAGCCTCTTCAATAAAGCAGTGGTCGTCTTAGAGGTGTGTTTGGGGTCATTATCATGCTGGAACACTGCCCTGCGACCCAGTTTCCGGAGGGAGGGGATCATGCTCTGCTTCAGTATTTCACAGTACATATTGGAGTTCATGTGTCCCTCAATGAAATGTAACTCCCCAACACCTGCTGCACTCATGCAGCCGCAGACCATGGCATTCCCACCACCATGCTTGACTGTAGGCATGACACACTTATCTTTGTACTCCTCACCTGATTGCCGCCACACATGCTTGAGACCATCTGAACCAAACAAATTAATCTTGGTCTCATCAGACCATAGGACATGGTTCCAGTAATCCATGTCCTTTGTTGACATGTCTTCAGCAAACTGTTTGCGGGCTTTCTTGTGTAGAGACTTCAGAAGAGGCTTCCTTCTGGGGTGACAGCCATGCAGACCAATTTGATGTAGTGTGCGGCGTATGGTCTGAGCACTGACAGGCTGACCAACCACCTTTTCAATCTCTGCAGCAATGCTGACAGCACTCCTGCGCCTATCTTTCAAAGACAGCAGTTGGATGTGACACTGAGCACGTGCACTCAGCTTCTTTGGACGACCAACGCGAGGTCTGTTCTGAGTGGACCCTGCTCTTTTAAAACGCTGGATGATCTTGGCCACTGTGCTGCAGCTCAGTTTCAGGGTGTTGGCAATCTTCTTGTAGCCTTGGCCATCTTCATGTAGCGCAACAATTCGTCTTTTAAGATCCTCAGAGAGTTCTTTGCCATGAGGTGCCATGTTGGAACTTTCAGTGACCAGTATGAGAGAGTGTGAGAGCTGTACTACTAAATTGAACACACCTGCTCCCTATGCACACCTGAGACCTAGTAACACTAACAAATCACATGACATTTTGGAGGGAAAATGACAAGCAGTGCTCAATTTGGACATTTAGGGGTGTAGTCTCTTAGGGGTGTACTCACTTTTGTTGCCGGTGGTTTAGACATTAATGGCTGTATATTGAGTGATTTTGAGGGAAGAATAAATTTACACTGTTATATAAGCTGCACACAGACTACTTTTCATTGTGTCAAAGTGTCATTTTGTCAGTGTTGTCCCATGAAAAGATATACTTAAATATCTGAAGAAATGTGAGGGGTGTACTCACTTTTGTGATACACTGTATATATATATATATATATATATATATACACACCAATCAATCATAACATTACAACCACCTCTCTGTTTCTACACACATTGTCCATTTTATCAGCTCCACTTACCATATAGAAGCACTTTGTAGTTCTACAATTACTGACTGTAGTTCATTTGTTTATCTACATGCTTTGTTAGCCTCCTTTCACCCTGTTCTTTAATGGTCAGGACTCTCCCAGTACCACTACAGAGCAGGTATTATTTAGGTGGTGGATCATTCTCAGCACTGCAGTGACACTGACATGGTGGTGGTGTGTTAGTGTGTGTTGTGCTGGTATGAGTGGATCAGACACAGCAGCACTGATAGAGTTTTTAAATACATCACTGTCACTGTTGGACTGAGAATAGTCCACCAACCAAAAATATCCAGGCAACAGTGCCCCGTGGGCAGCGTCCTGTGATCACTGATGAAGGTCTAGAAGATGACCAACTCAAACAGCAGCAATAGAATAGTGATAAGCTCTGACTTTACATTTAGGTAGAAGTGTCTAATAGAGTGGACAGTGAGTGGACATGGTATTTAAAAACTTCAGGAGCGCTGCTGTGTCTGATCCACTCATACCAGCACAACACACACTAACACACCACCATCATGTCAGTGTCACTGAAGTGCTGAGAATGACCCACCACCTAAATAATACCTGCTCTGTAGTGGTCCTGTGGGGGTCATAACCATTAAAGAACAGGGTGAAAGGGGGCTAACAAAGCATGCAGAGAAACAGATGGACTACAAAGTGGAGCTGATAAAATGGACAGTGAGTGTGGAAACAAGGAGGTGGTTTTAATTTTATGGCTGATCGGTGTATGTGTGTATGCATAGATACATACTGTTAATTAGTTCTGTTTTGTATTGTTTATATGTCTAATTCATAGTTTATTAGTTTAAATAACAGCAGGTGATGGTGATGCTGTGGGTCCTACACAGCAACATAGATTTGATCTTATTTTGTGGTCTCTATTTTTCCATGTGTTGATGTGAATGTCCTTCAGGTTTCCTTTTACTTTTCAAAAACATGCAGAAGATGGATTGACTCTTCTAAATTGCCCACGGTGTGTTAGAGTAAGTGTATGTGAGCTGTGCCTCGCCCCATGATGGATTAATGTCCCGTATTTTTGCCTTGCACCCAGTGTCTCTGGCTGGTGCATGAAATAGAGCATACAGCTTTATCTGTTCACAATATTGTCTGTAAAATATCATTAATAAAAGATTATTTCTTCCTCATGTCACATCAAGTTTTCTTCGTAGTGATGTGAGCCACCCTATCTACCTTTGCTCCTCTAATGTATTTGAACTTAAGATACCATCTTTCTAATTATGCTCATAAGCGTAATCTCACTGCTCTTATCAATCAATTTCTTCTCTACCTCAGTTTGAAAGACAAATTGATATTAGACGTGTCACAAAGACCAGATTATTTCCTCCATTTTTCCTTTTAATCCTCACTTATCTGATTACCAGCCCGGGGGACTTGTGAAAATGAGATGGTGCGTAGTTATCTAATGCAAGGCAACGCAATTCAGATTTTTCTGCACATTTGTACAAAGTAATTAATACTACAAGTTACACTCATTCATTCACTGTCTGTTTTACCATCGCTTTATCCTAATCAGGGTCGCGGTGGGTCCGATTACTGATTGAGTAAAAGGTAGAAAACACCCCGGACAGGTCACCAGTCTTTCAAAAGGGCAAACACACACACACACACATTCACACTCAGGGCAGTGTTTAGTAGCTCTAGTTAACCTGATTTTATCTCTTTGTACTTGTAGAAGGAAACCGGATCACCCGGATGAAAACCCACACAGGCATGGGGAGAACATGCAAACTCCACACAAAAAAGACCCCAACCACTCAACCTGGCAATCGAAACCAGGACCTTCTTGCAGTGAAAGACAGAGCAACCCACCGAGTAGTTACAATTAACCCTGCCCCCCAAAATATATATAGATGAAATGACAGACAGACTGACAGATAGATAGACAGACAGACAGAAAGACAGATAGATAGACAGACAGATAGACAGACATACAGAATGACAGATAGATAGACAGACATACAGACAGACATACAGAAAGACAGATAGATAGATAATAGATAGATGATAGAAAGACAGATAGATGATAGACAGACAGACAGACAGACAGAGAGACAGACAGACAGACAGACAGATAGTACTAAATTTGTATTTAAATCTGTATTTAATGTTTTTACATTTTATATATAACTGTTGTTAGGACTTTTAAAAGGATTTTTAAAAGATACATTTCAGACTGAATAAACCAGTTTTGTTTGTTTTTAGAGACGGATTACTGGAACACTTGTGTTAAATTATTTAAATGTTATTTTCATTTTTTGTTTTTATTTATTCATTGCATCAGTTCTGTTAGCAGCAAAACCTTAGAGCCACAGGTTTTAGAGGAAGTAATAAAAAATTGAAAAAGAGCAGCTGTGTATCAGACATCATTATTTACTATATAGTGTGCTAAATTACTTCTTTGCCAATAGTAAATATTGCACACTGTATAGGAAATTTAGTTTTGATTGTGCAAGTTTGATGCACCAAGTTTGGAATATTATACCATAGATAGTGCGTGTTAAATTATTGCATGTTTTGACTATTTTGTATATAGTTAGTTTACTTGCACCCTTAGGGCACATTCACATGAGAAGTGGCAAAATTTTGACCCAGTATGCTGCTGAACTTTTCAAAGTGTATTCCGTAAAATGAACTGTTTGATATGACGTGTTAAAAACTACTCAGGGTGTACGAACAAAGCTTATAATGTACAGTACTTAACTTGACTTATTGTACTAAAACAACGACTGAGGAATTTAGTTAGTGGAGAGAACTAATGACCAGTAATAATTAAGTTTAGTGTTCCCATGTCGTTCTTTTAGTACATTAAAATGACGGACTTGTTTATCCAGCACATCCCACAGATGCTCGATTGGATTGAGATCTTGTGAATTTGGAGACCAAGTCAACACCTTAAACTCGTTGTTGTGCTCCTCAAACCATTCCTGAAGCATTTTTGCTTTGTGGCAGGGCGGATTATCCTGCTGAAAGAGGCCACAACCATCAGGGAATACCGTTTCCATGAAAGGGTGAACATGGTCTGCAACAATGCTTAGGTAGATGATACGTGTCAAAGTAACATCCACATGGATGGTAGGACCCGAGGTTTCCCAGCAGAACAGTAGCTCATCTGTTGGATCAGACCACAAGGGCCAGCCTTTGCAATGAGCCTTGGCCGCCCATGACCCTGACGTCAGGTTTACCACTGTTCCTTCCTTGAACCACTTTTGATAGATACTGACCACTGCAGACCGGGAACACCCCACAAGAACTGCAGTTTTGGAGATGATCTGACCCAGTCATCTAGCCATCACAATTTGGCCATTGTTAAACTCTCTCAAATCCTTACGCTTGCCCATTTTCCCTGCTTCTAACACATCATCTTTGAGGATAAAATGTTCACTTCCTGCCTAATATATCCCACCCACTAACATGTGCCGTGATGAAGAGATAATTAGTGTTATTCACTTCACCTGTCAGTGCTCATAATGTTATGCCTGGTCGGTGTATCAGTATTTATTTATATTATTTTTTAAACAAGAATTTGTTAAGGGAGCAATTCAAGGATGCATAGTATACACAGGAGGATGGCAAATCCGTAACAGGTAGTTCATTCACAACCCAGGGTGCTGGTTTTGTATGTTTTTTTGGCAGCTAAAAATTTGCTTTAAAGAAACATGATCCAGACCAACCTAAACTGCTAGTTCACAGCAACATTCTGGGCAGATTTGATTTACCACCCTCCTTATGAGCATTATTAGCAACACAGCAGATTGCAAGGCCTCCTTTGGTGCACTATAATTTTAGGTAAAACATGATATTGATAATACTGCCACCACAACAGTAAATGTTCTTATAGGTATATATTTGTTTTAGTTTGTGTGTGCCTTTATGGCTCTATGTAGTTGCAGTGTAAAGCCTGCTTGACCAAGAAAATAGAAGTTCCATGACCAGCAGCTTTAAATTAAGGACAGACCTGTTCTTTTTAACCAGCTTTAGCACAGGGTTAGACAAAAAAGCACTTACAATCATTTAGTGACATAAAAAAAATGATACGAGGGTTCTTCAAAAAGTTTCCACACTTTTAAAACTTTTAAAAAAGCACAGTTCCTTACATTTGCTTTGACTTTTATTTGATTGCAGACAGGATGAACCTGAGTAATTTCATGTTTTATCTGCTCAACTTTATTTCATTTATTAATAAACATCCATTCCTGCATTTCAGGCCTGCAACACATTCCAAAAAACAGGATGGCCAGTCCAGTACCTGTACCCTCTTCTTCTACAGCCATGCCTTTGTAATGTGTGCAGCACTTTCTGGATTAATGCTGCCATCACAAAAGTGTTAATGACCTTTGCCAAGGGCACTGACACAGCCCCATACCATGACAGTCCCTGGCTTTTTGACTTGTTGCTGATAACAGTCTGGGTGGTCCTTTTCTTCTTTGGTCCGGAGCACACGGCGTCCATTTCTTCCAAAAAATCATCTTACCACAAAACACATTTCCACTGTGTGATGGTCCATCCTAGATGCCTCTGAGCCCAGAGAATTCGACGCCGCTTCTGGACATGGTTAACATAAGGCTTCTTTTTTGCACAGTAAAGTTGTAAGTGGCATTTGTGCATGTAACTCTGTATTGTAGTGCTTGACAAAGGTTTGCCAAAGTAATCCCTCACCCATGTGGTTATATCAGCTATTGTTGAGTGGCGGTTCTTGATGCAGTGCCGTCTGAGGGATCGAAGATCACGGGCGTTCAGCTTAAGCCTGCGTCCTTGGCCTTTACGCACTGAAATTCCTCTTGATTCCTTGAATTGTTTAATAATATTCTGCACTGTAGAGGGAGAAATATGCAAATCTTTCTTCTAATCTTTCTTTGAGATTGTTTGTAAACATTTTAATAATTTTCTCACACATTTGTTGACAAACTGGAGATCCTCTGATCATCTTTGCTCATCAAAGACTCAGCCTTTCCTGAATGCTGCTTTTGTACCAAACCATGATTACAATCACCTGTTGACATCACCTGTATGGAATCACATCATAATTTAGGTTTTTTACCTCATTATTAGCCCTAAATTGCCCCCGTCCCAACTTTTTTTGGAATGTGTTGCAGGCCTGAAATGCAGGAATTGAGGTATATTAATAAATGAAATGAAGTTGAGCAGATAAAACATGAAATATCTCAGGTTCATCCTGTCTGCAATCAAATAAAAGTCAAAGCAAATGTAAGAAACTGTGTTTTTTATTATTTGCATTTTCCATACTGTCCCAACTTTTTCTGATTTTGGGTTGTACATCATTTTTCTACAGTCACTTTTCGAAGTATTTTTTCCAGCGTCGTACCAACCCTTTAATGCCATCAGCAAAAAATGTTTTTGGTTGAGCGTGTAGCCACTGATGCAGCGCTTCTTTCACATCATCACATGAAAATCTTCTTTCCCTTAAAGCTTCTTTGAGCATCCAAAAAGGTGGAAATCAGATGGTGCTAAATCTTGACTATAAGCATCTCTCAGTCTCTCATACATGTCCAATTACTACTCCTCTCACCCTCACTGTTTCCAATGAAAATATAAGTGAGGAAACTTTTTAAAGATCCCTCATATACTGTACATGTCACATGATAATACAAATATTGTGATGTAAATATCAATATATTGTAATATTTTAACACATACATTACCTGTTTTCCTCAGTGATGCTCAGGGATAGATGGAGGAGCACTTAAAATCTATAGGATTTCTCTGTATGCAGTCGGCCCCTCTGCCTGTCACAACTTTGAGCCCTCCGTCTCACTTTAGCAGATTCATCCAAGCATCAGGAATTTCGTCTGCACTATTTTGAGCAGAGATCTGAGATGACAAGCAGTGCTGTGGTGCTGTGAAGAGCTATGGGGGTCAGGCAGTTAATGCAGCACATTAAACATGCAGAACCACTTCACAGAGACACAGCGGCTCATTCCAGGTGACAGATACATTTTGCTTCCTTCTTCTGCCCTCATTGTGTCTGTGCTCACACTGTTCTGTGGCTGAACTGTGCCCATTTTAGTCCAGACTTAGTAACTTGACTTCTTCTGTGCTAGTTTGTTAGTCGTCTGCAGTGGAAATCATTTCACTTTCATACATAATGTAACCGTACTGAAATGTGGAGACCACATGACCATTGAAGAACAGCATGAAAGGGGGCTAACAAAGCATGCAGAGTAACAGATGGACTACAGTCAGTAATTGTAGAACTACAAAGTACTTCTATATGGTAAGTGAAGCTGATAAAATGGACAGTGAGTGTAGAAACAAGGAGGTGGTTTTAATGTTATGGCTGATCGTTGTATGTTGTACAAGGTTGTGCAACAACTGAATTACAAACAAAATGTTGGGCTCTGTAAAGAACGCCAGTTACCCTTGCACCCAGTGCCCCAGGCGCCAACACCACAGAGATTCTCCTCAGAATAAAAATAGATAAATAAATTCATTTCACAAATGAATAAATCTGAATAAAGTCTGGAATATGCTTCTATAATCTGTGCTCTGTGGAGTGTGAAAAATGGAGCATACTTGGCAGATGTAGTATGATGGAATATTATGGAAACATTGGGATCATTAGACTCCACAGTTTGTAACATTATGCATGAATATGTGGAACAAAAAACAAGTTCTATTCTCTAAATTTTCCTTTGAATGAATTAAAAACCTGCTAGTGTGCAGCGCCGTTCATTCTCAGAGCGCACGCAGACAAAATCACTACTTTAATCTGACTGAAAAACACCAGCCACAGTGCCATTGTTTTGTTGCTGTGTGTCAACATTTCCCTAATGCTGCCCTCATTTGTGACCTATAACAGCATGCATATCACTGATACACACCTATGGAATTTTAATATTGATGTTTTAAATGTACTGTTACTCTCAAAGTTAGAAATGCTTTAAATATCAAAAACATCTGTTAGTTTTATGCAAGTTGGCTACCTTTAAGCAGGCTCCAACACTACAGTGCTTCTTCTCAGAATAAAAATAAATAAATTAATTAATTTCACAAATAAATAAATCTGAATAAAGTCTGGAATACGCTTCCGTAATCTGTGCTGTGTAGAGTGTGAAAATTGAAGCATACTTAGCAGATGTAGTATAATGGAATGTTATGAAAACATTGGGATCATTAGACTCTACAGTAGTGGTGGTAAATTCGATTCATTTTATGGACTCGGGTTAATCGGAGTCACTCAGTAATGTGATCCGGAGTCACTTGTACTGACATCTTGATTGCGATTAATTTACTGCATGAAAATGCATCCAAATATCACTTGTCTTCCGTGCACTCATTTTCTGAAAATAAATCCCTCTCTCTTAATTCTCTTGGCACCTCATACTTTTCTTGTCAGTGACAAGTTGACACTTTTTTATGAGGGTAATCTTGATCGGGGAGGTAGGGGGGGGGGGGGGGTGGACTCGCCTATTAATCAGATGGGTATATAAATGGATCAAGGGTTCCAGGGGGATGGTCAACAACAAAGTGCCATGGTAACCTCACCCAGTCAGGCAGCCACAGTGGCACCAAAACAAACAGTCAATAAATTACAATGGGGGCTATGATACTCCTTAAGTGGTACAGTCCTAAAGTAGTTTGTAAGCATTTGCATTTTAATAATAATAATAATAACTATATTTTGTTGTTGTTTTGCTTACAAGAAAATATCCTGCATTACTAATATATTCCGGGTTAATTGAGACTCGTGATTCCTGATTCAGTACAAAGATTCAAAACAAAAAACAAGTTCTATTCTCTCAATTTTCCTTTGAATGAATTAAAAACCTGCTAGTGTGCAGCGTCGTTCATTCTCAGAGCGCACGCAGACAAAATCACTACTTTGATCTGACTGAAAAACACCAGCCACAGTGCCATTGTTTTGTTGCTGTGTGTCAACATTTCCCTAATGCTGCCCTCATTTGTGACGGGCTAAACCTGAACAGAGACGTTAATGACACCCCGCTTTAATCTTTCCGCTGATGAATTCTACTAAAAAAACATTCTCACCTGGAAAAAAAATGGAAGATCAGCTAGTTAAGAAACTTTTCGCTTTCTTTTTCAAATTAGCTGATGCAAAATAATGAGTCTGGGTTTAATTAGGGGAGAGCTGCTTTTGAGGATGATAAACAAGCACATGATTAAATCTGCTGACAGGCTCCTGCGCTGGTTGCAGGGCAGCTCAAGCTTGCGAGGACTATCTGACTTCACGGCTCTCGGTTGCCATGGAGACAGCGCGGGTTACTCCTGACCGTCATACAAATATTGGCACGTTTCATAGTTCTGTGCCCGTCACTGCTGTTAATACACACCTGTGTGTCCAGAATGAGAGAGAGGGACTGAAGAATTAACTCTGTCATTGTTTTATACACTCTGTTGGGACAGTTGGGACAGTATGGAAAATGCAAATAAAATAATGCAGTGTTCCTCACATTTACTTTGACTTTTATTTGATTGCAGACAGGATGAACCTGAGATATTTCATGTTTTATCTGCTCAACTTCATTTCATTTATTAATATACCTCCATTCCTGCATTTCAGGCCTGCAACACGTTCCAAAAAAAGTTGGGAAAGGGGCAATTTGGGGCTAATATTGAAGTGAAAAACTAAACAATGATGTGATTCCAAACAGGTGATGTCAACAGTTGATTGTAATCACGGTTTGGTACAAAAGCAGCATCCAGGAAAGGCTTTGATGAGCAAAGATGGACAGAGGATCTCCAGTTTGTCAACAAATACGTGAGAAAATGATTGAAATGTTTAAACAATGTTCCTCAAAGAAAGATTAGAAGGGATTTGCATATTTCTTCCTCTACAGTGCATAATATCATTAAATGATTCAAGGAATCAGGAGCAATTTCAGTGCGTAAAGGCCAAGGGCTCAAGCTTAAGCTGAACACCCGTGATCTTCGATCCTCAGACGACACTGCATCAAGAACCACCACTCAACAATAACTGATATAACCGCATGGGTGAGGGATTACTTTGGCAAACCTTTGTCAAGCACTACAATACCAATACAATACAATTTACATGCACAAATGCCACTTAAATACTTTAGTGTGCAAAAAAGAAGCCTTATGTTAATCATGTCCAGAAGCGGCGTCGACTTCTCTGGGCTTGGAGGCAATCCCTTTTTTGGAAAAAATAGACCAAAGACGAAAAGGACCATCCAGACTGTTATCAGCAACAAGTCCAAAAGCCAGGGTCTGTCATGGTATGGGGCTGTGTCAGTGCCCTTGGCAAAAGTCATTTACACTTCTGTGATGGCAGCATTAATGCAGAAAAGTACATTGAGATCTTAGAGCAACATGTGCTGCCTTCAAGACGTCGTCTTTTCCAGGGACGTCCATGCATTTTTCAACAAGACAATGCAAAACCACATGCTGCACACATTACAAAGGCATGGCTGCAGAAGAAGAGGGTACGGGTACTGGACTGGCCTGCCGGCAGTCCTGACCTGTCCCCAATAGAGAATGCGTGGAGAATTTTGAAACAAAAAAATGCGACAACGATGATCCCGTACTGTTGCACATCTTAAGATGTGTTTGCAGGAAGACGTGTTTGCAGGTATCCTCGGTGCCAAAACGTCTTTTAAGTGTAGTGAAAAGGAATAGCAACATTACAAAGTGGTAAATGCTTTACTGTCCCAACTTTTGGAATGTGTTGCAGGCCTGAAATGCAGGAATGGATGTTTATTAATAAACGAAATGACACTGACCAGACAAAACATGAAATATCTCAGGTTCGTCCTCTCTGCAATGAAATAAAAGTCAAAGTAAATGTAAGAAACTTTGTAACTTGTAATTACCTGAATGTCCTCAAGCCATGATAAAGTCAAAGAAAGGGTTATCATGATGGCACAGTTGTTGGAAACAAAAAGATTGTTTATTATATTCTGGATCTTTATTTTCTTCCCAGTGTACGTCATATATATTCCATATATGACATACATATATTTATGACATCTATTATATTTTCTTTATTACAATAAACAACATAGAGATGACACACGGTTTGGTTTCTAAGTAGAAGTTTTGTTAAATAGTGGCATATAAATCTTTTTTTTTCTTTAATGCCTCTTCAATTCAACATCCCATCCACAGTCTTTATATTTCATAATTTATTCACATTGTGTTTTAGGTACCCAGTGTTTGGAACTTTGTCAACACAAGTCCTCTTCTCAGTCCACAATGCAGGTAGAATTGTGTCAGTAGGGGGTGAAAATAAAGGAGTTTTTCACTCGAATCCACAATTTTGTGTAGGTGGGATTCAGTTATTCAGACAAACCAATCAGCTTTTGAGACAAGACACATCTTTCAGTTCAGGGGACACATGGCAGTCTTTCTGTCTCCTGGTGAGTAACGCATCAGTCCCATGCTCATGTCTTTCTCCATTAGCCGTCTGTACATGCCGAGGTTCCACTCTTCCCATCGATTTGGACAAATTTGTAGATCCGTGCAAGGGCTGCTTCTCCGATCCTAGTACCGTTACAGAGACAACAGTCTTCGCCCTGTTGGGATCTGTATGTGGCCCCGTGTAAGTGACAAGGCTTTTGTGTTTGCCCCTCAGAGCAGACTCGGAACGAGTGAGCGCATGCGGCATGACAGAGCTCACCAGGGAATGGCTCGAATTCAACACTGACTCTTCATCTGTCTTAGGATTTAGAAAAGTATGGCTAGATGAAACTGCACTCTTAGAAATAACCACAGAACCGTCCTGATCCTCGACACCGTCCTTCAGATTGGTTGCCTGAACAGAGGGGATGATGGGAACAGAGCAGGTACGACGTGAAGGAGGAGGAAAGGCTGTTCCCTGGTCCAGACGAGTGCAGGGAACATCAGCAAGCGCCAGCCTTACTCTGGAATGGGTGAGTTGCATATTCAGATGGGTGTGTTGATTACCACCAGGTTGAGATTGGAACCTAAAGGAAGGAATACCAAGAAACAAAGACTTTATTATTCAGCACCTCAGACTGTTTTGTTTTATGTTGTATTGTCTTACATTTCACGTTTAATAATAAAAATAAGGTTCCAATTTATCTATTAGAGATTTAGTACATCAAATTTTAATAAAATTGCCAAATGCATTCAACTTTTTACTACCTACAAAAAGGGAGAATAGTGATAAAAAAAAAGTACCAGATCATAACATTATGACCACCTTCCTAATATTGTGTTGGTCCCCCTTTTGCTGCCCTGACCCATCAAGGCATGGACTCCACTAGATCCCTGCTCCTCAAACCATTCCTGAACCATTTTTGCCTTGGCCGCTATCCCTTTGCCTTTGCCATGACCCTGTCGCCGGTTTACCACCGGTTTTCCTACTGACCACTGCAGACCGGGAACACCCCACAAGATCTGCAGTTTTGGACATGCTCTGACCCAGTCGTCTAGCCATCACAATATGGCCCTTGTGAAACTCGCTCAAATCCTTACGCTTGGCCATTTTTCCTGCCTCTAACACATCAACTTTGAGGATAAAATGTTCACCTGCTGCCTAATAAATCCCACCCACTAACAGGTGCTGTGATAAAGAGTTATCTCACTGCATTTTAATGATTACTCTCATGCAGATTTACTTTATGTGTTAAGATTTAACTTCTGAGGTACATTGTAAGGCAAAAAAAGTATGTCAACACCATTAATTATTATGCTCACATGCCTCAGCCACAACTATTGCTAATAGGTGTATTAAAATCAATTATATAAATGTATTCTTAATATAATTTGATCTGTGATAGAAGTTTTAGAAGGGCCCATTGTGCACAAAGGAAGACACCTAAAGAATGTTTTGACTGTTTGGTGTAAAGGAATCACAGAGGCTTGAACAGCGCCCTTACATCAACTCCAATAAATACCATCAAAATAAACTGGAATGCCAGTTATGACCAGACTGCATAACCTTACTAATCATCTTTTAGTGGAATGGGCAAAAATTCCCACAGAAAAGTATGAAGTGCAGAGAATATGGCAGCAACTTCATACTGACGCCCATAGTATTAAACCTCCTTGTTTCTACACTCACTGTCCATTTTATCAGCTCCACTTACCATATAGAAGCCCTTTGTAGTTCTACAATTACTGACTGTAGTCCATATGTTCCGCTGCATGCTTTGTTAGCCCCCTTTCATTCTGTTCTTCAATGGTCAGGACCCCACAGGACCACTACAGAGCAGGTATTATTTAGGTGGTGGATCATTCTCAGCACTGCAGTGACACTGACATGGTGGTGGTGTGTTAGTGTGTGTTGTGCTAATATGAGTGGGTCAGACACAGCAGTGCTGCTGGAGTTTTGAAACACTGTGTCCACTCACTGTTCACTCTATTAGACACTCCTACCTAGTTGGTCCACCTTGTAGATGTAAAGTCAGAGAAGATCACTCATCTATTGCTGCTGTCTGAGTCGGTCATCTTCGAGACCTTCATCATTGGTCACAGGACGCTGCCCAAGGGGCGCTGTTGGCTGGATATATTTTTGGTTGGTGGACTATTCTCAGTCCAGCAGTGACAGTGAAGTGTTTAAAGACTCCATCAGCGCTGCTGTGTCTTATCCACTCATACCAGCACAAAACACACTAACACACCACCACCATGTCAGTGTCACTGCAGTGCTGAGAATAATCCACCACCCAAATAATACCTGCTCTGTAGTGGTCTTGTGGTGGTCCTGACCTTTGAAGAACAGCATGAAAGGGGGCTAACAAAGCATGCAGAGAAACAGATGGACTACAGTCAGTAATTGCAGAACTACAAAGTGCTCTTATGTGGTAAGTGGAGCTGATAAAATGGACAGTGTGTGTAGAAACAAGGACGTGGTTTTAATGTTATGGCTGATTGGTGTAATGTATGTAAAATGGCATATTAGACAGCACTCCCCACCATTTTGTACTTTGTACACTTGTATGATCTATGCCTACAACATAATTCATTCTCTACTGGTACATTTTTATATCATACCATCTTGCCAAGATTCTTAGTGCTTGGAATTCCCTTTAAATTGCCAATCAAGGATCTTTTGAGTTTTTTTATGCCTTTTCTAAATCAACACTCATCCCATGGGAAAACACACTCTGAGAACATGGTGTGCATACACTTCCCCTCTAAATCATCTCAGCAGTAGGGAAATTACTTTGAGTAAGCGGGGATGTAAAATCTCTGTGTAATTTTTCAAATCCACAAGTAGGTCTTTTTGCATCTGACAGCATTTATGTTTACTCCAAACTTCTGACAAATCAGAGATTTAAAATGCTCCTATCAAAGCCTGTTTGTCCCTGACCCCAGCCTGTGAAACAGCGAATACCCACTCTGAATACTTCATTTGAATGATGGCTTTTTAATCTGCACTCAGGCTTCTTATCAAACCCCAGACACCTTGTCCAAAGACAGCCAGAGGAACCCAGATATCACACAGCTCTAAACTGGGACAACTCCCTGGAATAATATACACAGATCCTAAGATGTGCCCAAAAGACCAAAGCAGGTTATTTAAAGTTCGTGTTGGGCAAAGTCCCAGAGACGGCTGCTGTTTTTTATCTGTCGATGCAGCAAAAGTGTAAACCACGGGCCCAATTACCCACTCATCTCAGCTACAGCAATTCGCTATAGATTGCAGTATTACAAAGCTGTAAAAAACATCAGCTTTATATATATATATACACAGAAACACTATACGGCCAAAAGTATTTGGACACCTGACCATGAGCTTGTACATCCCCTTGTACATCCCACATCTTTTCAGTTATAACAACAACCAATCATTTGTTCATAAAAAAAGAAGAAAGGGCTTTTCATAAGACTTTGAAGCATGTCTCTGGGAATCTGTGGCCATTCAGTCAAAAGAGCATTTGGAAGGCTGGACACTGACGTTGGTCTCAATTGATTTTCCAGTTTATCTAAAGCTCCATAAAGACATGAAAATAAAAGAATGGACAGATGGACGGATGGATGGATGGATGGATGGATAGATGGATAGATGGATAGATGGATAGATGGATAGATAGATAGATAGATAGATAGATAGATAGATAGATAGATAGATAGATAGATAGATAGATAGACTGGTCACTCCTGGGAAGGTTCAATTAAAGCGTGATCGTTCAACACTATATTTTGTGTCTTGTTTCAATGTTGTCTTTATCCTATATTAAAAATAGCTGGAAGATCTGACACATTTAAATGTAACAACTACAAGCAATTGGGAAGGGAGCAAATACTTTTCCATTGAACTCTATATACACCAATCAGCCATAACATTAAAAGCACCTCCTTGTTTCTACACTCACTGTCCATTTTATCAGCTCCACTTACCATATAGGAGCACTTTGTTGTTCTACAATTACTGACTGTAGTCCATCTGTTTCTCTGCATGCTTTGTTAGCCACCTTTCATGCTGTTTTTCAATGGTCAGGACCCCCACAGAACCACCACAGAGTAGGTATTATTTGGGTGGTGGATCATTCTTAGCACTGCAGTGACACTGACATGGTGGTGGTGTGTTAGTGTGTGTTGTGCTGGTATGAGTGGATCAGACACAGCAGCGCTGCTGGAGTTTTGAAATACCATTTCCACTCACTGTCCACTCTATTGGACACACCAACACCTAGTTGGTCCACCTTGTAGATGTAAGGTCAGACATGATCGCTCATATATTGCTGCTGTTTGAGTTGGTCATCTACTAGACCTTCATCAGTGGTCACAGGACGCTGCCCACGAGGCGCTGTTGGCTGGATATTTTAGGTTGGTGGACTATTCTCTGTCCAGCAGTGACAGTGAGGTGTTTAAAAACTTCATCAGCATTGCTGTGTCTTATCCACTCATACCAGCACAACACACACTAACACACCACCACCATGTCAGTGTCACTGCAGTGCTGAGAATGATCCACCACCCAAATAATACCTGCTCTGTAGTGGTCCTGGGAGACTGACCATTGAGGTCCTGACCATTGAAGAACAGTATGAAAGGGGGCTAACAAAGCATGCAGAGAAACAGATGGACTTCAGTCAGTCAGTAATTGTAGAACTACAAAGTGCTTCTATAAGAGAGATAGATAGACAGATAGATGCATTTGTAAAATGTTGATAGGTTGGCCACTCCTGGGAAGGTTCAGTAAAAGGAATGATCATTTAAAGCTACATTTTGCATCTTTATCCAATGTTGTCTTTATCCTAAATTAAAAATAGTTGGAAGATCTTACACATTTAAATGTGACAAGTTAGCAAAAGTACAAGCAATTGGGAAGGGGGCAAATACTTTTTCATTGCACTCTTTATATATACAGCAGCCATTCTACTGCATTGCAGTATCTGTTGAATTACAACGCAGTCACATCTTAATGTACTTAATGAGGTACTGATTAAATGATCACCTGAACCAAATCTTATTTAATGAGAGAAAAGACCCAATGCTGCGTTCATCATTATCCTCCTTGAATAGAACCAGCCCGGTGGCAAAAACAGTGTTGGTTGTATCTCAAATGGAACTGGAATCAAATAATAACTGATAATAACAGATAAGTAAAGATTTGAGGAAGGAAATAAAGGATTGTATTCTGGCTTTACTGACAGAGGAATACAGTCAGTGTCAGGTTGCTTCCATCCTTAAAATTTCAAAAACGTGGTTTATAAGAACAAGATCAAGCAGAAGACATCGTGGACAACAAAGCTACAGACCAGCAAAGGCAAAAATGACTCTTTACTGACTGGGATAACCGCCAACTCATTTAAGTGACCTACAAAAAGAATGGTAACCAGCAGTTGGGGTTAATTGCATGTCAAGAACAGTTCAAAACCGGCTCCTAGGGGCAGGGCTGAAGTGGTGCAAAGCTAGTAAAAGCCCTTCACATGGCTATCTAATTGTTAGATAGCTAGCCCCACCAGCCAAAGTGTTGTGCACCCACTGTGAAACACAATGGAGAATCAGTGACGACCTGGAGGGCTTCAGCATGGCAGATTCGTCTTCAGAAGGACACACGAATCCAGCCATGAACAAGCTCATCCTGAAAAAAAAGAACATGCTGGCCTCTGATTTGACCACCGAGCCAGGTCAATCAAATAGTGAATGGAGGACCAGCAGATCAAGACCCTGTCATTGCCAACTCAATCTCCAGACCTAAACCCCATTAAAACCTTTGGAATGTGATCAAGAGGAATTTTATTATTCACAAGCCATCAAATAAAGATGAGCTGCTCGAATTTTAGTGCCAGGAGTTGCACAAAGTCACCCAACAGCAATGTGAAAGACTGATGAGAAGCATGCCAAGATGCATGAACGCTGTAATTATTAATAGGGATTATGCCTCCAAATGCTGATTTCTGAGTTAAACATTAGCATTGTGTTCTTTTAAATAATGTTATTATTTTATAATTAATAATGTTAATATTTCTACTTCCTTCCTCAATTTTTCCCCTCCTTTTTTACGTCAGTCCGTCCGTCCATTCCTTCTTCCTTTTTTCTTTATTTCTATTTCATTCTAAATTCACATTCCTGGAGACCGGAGGGTGTCTCCATGGCAACAGAGGAGAGGTTTGGGGGTGATATTGATGTTTTAAGGCCATTAAGTCTAGAAATAGGTCAGTACAAGAATCCCTGCCATACAGTGGCCCCAGCCACAAATCAGCAGAGACCTGGTATACGATAGGTTCATTAATTAACTATCCAAAAGAATAATAATCGATGGGTAATTGAGGAATTTTCACTACTGAATATTAGTAAGTAAGAAAAAAATACTTGGCAATGTTAAACATTCCAGTCTGTCACAGTCACAAACAGGCAGTGAGATCCTGGTGGGGGTGACATACAAAATAATCTGGAGGGGATGTGTTTGCAAATGACAAGATTTGGTCCTCCTTAATGCCAACAGTGGCATTAAACTGTGTGTGTGTGTGTGTGTGTGTGTGTGTTCATGAAGACAGGGAGGAGTGCCTCATCAAAACGCTTGAAGGAAACTTCAAACTGCACAGATTGAGAATGTAAATTATGGAATTAGGTCAGATGAAAATATCTGGATGTGAGAGGAGTTTCTTACCCATTTTGAACTTGGATCAAGTCGACATGTAATGAGAACAGCACTTTAAAATCTTTTGTTTAAGCCCTTTATTCTCAAATGCCTTAACTTTATTGAGACAGATTTTTATTTAAAACCACTGTCATCTGTGAATAGAACCAGCCTGGTGGCAAATCAGTGCTAGTAGTATTTAAAAAGTATCTGGAATCAGGCGCCCAGGTGGCGCAGCGGGATGTTCAGCTAGCACACCAGCGCCGAGATTCTGAACTCCTCGGTTCGAAAGTCGGCATTGCCACTGGTCGGCCACAGTACTACTGTGTAGTGGTCCCATGGGGGTCCTGACCATTGAAGGGGGCATGAAAGGGGGCTAACAAAGCATGCAGAGAAACAGATGCACTACAGTCAGTAATTGTAGAACCACAAAGTGCTTCTATATGGTAAGTGGAGCTGATATGTGTGTTATGTATATATACAGTGTATCACAAAAGTGAGTACACCCCTCACATTTCTGCAGATATTTAAGTATATCTTTTCATGGGACAACACTGACAAAATGACACTTTGACACAATGAAAAGTAGTCTGTGTGCAGCTTATATAACAGTGTAAATTTATTCTTCCCTCAAAATAACTCAATATACAGCCATTAATGTCTAAACCACCGGCAACAAAAGTGAGTACACCCCTAAGAGACTACACCCCTAAATGTCCAAATTGAGCACTGCTTGTCATTTTCCCTCCAAAATGTCATGTGATTTGTTAGTGTTACTAGGTCTCTGGTGTGCATAGGGAGCAGGTGTGTTCAATTTAGTAGTACAGCTCTCACACTCTCTCATACTGGTCACTGAAAGTTCCAACATGGCACCTCATGGCAAAGAACTCTCTGAGGATCCTAAAAGACGAATTGTTGCTCTACATGAAGATGGCCAAGGCTACAAGAAGATTGCCAACACCCTGAAACTGGGCTGCAGCACAGTGGCCAAGATCATCCAGCGTTTTAAAAGAGCAGGGTCCACTCAGAACAGACCTCGCGTTGGTCGTCCAAAGAAGCTGAGTGCACGTGCTCAGCGTCACATCCAACTGCTGTCTTTGAAAGATAGGCGCAGGAGTGCTGTCAGCATTGCTGCAGAGATTGAAAAGGTGGGGGGTCAGCCTGTCAGTGCTCAGACCATACGCCGCACACTACATCAAATTGGTCTGCATGGCTGTCACCTCAGAAGGAAGCCTCTTCTGAAGTCTCTACACAAGAAAGCCTGCAAACAGTTTGCTGAAGACATGTCAACAAAGGACATGGATTACTGGAACCATGTCCTATGGTCTGATGAGACCAAGATAAATTTGTTTGGTTCAGATGGTCTCAAGCATGTGTGGCGGCAATCAGGTGAGGAGTACAAAGATAAGTGTGTCATGCCTACAGTCAAGCATGGTGGTGGGAATGCCATGGTCTGGGGCTGCATGAGTGCAGCAGGTGTTGGGGAGTTACATTTCATTGAGGGACACATGAACTCCAATATGTACTGTGAAATACTGAAGCAGAGCATGATCCCCTCCCTCCGGAAACTGGGTCGCAGGGCAGTGTTCCAGCATGATAATGACCCCAAACACACCTCTAAGACGACCACTGCTTTATTGAAGAGGCTGAGGGTAAAGGTGATGGACTGGCCAAGCATGTCTCCAGACCTAAACCCAATAGAACATCTTTGGGGCATCCTCAAGCGGAAGGTGGAGGAGCGCAAAGTCTCGAATATCCGCCAGCTCCGTGATGTCGTCATGGAGGAGTGGAAAAGCATTCCAGTGGCAACCTGTGAAGCTCTGGTAAACTCCATGCCCAGGAGAGTTAAGGCAGTTCTGGGAAATAATGATGGCCACACAAAATATAGACACTTCAGGAACTTTCACTAAGGGGTGTACTCACTTTTGTTGCTGGTGGTTTAGACATTAATGGCTGTATATTGAGTTATTTTGAGGGAAGAATAAATTTACACTGTTATATAAGCTGCACACAGACTACTTTTCATTGTGTCAAAGTGTCATTTTGTCAGTGTTGTCCCATGAAAAGATATACTTAAAAATCTGCAGAAATGTGAGGGGTGTACTCACTTTTGTGATACACTGTATATACAGTGTATCACAAAAGTGAGTACACCCCTCACATTTCTGCAAATATTTTATTATATCTTTTCATGGGACAACACTATAGAACTAAAACTTGGATATAACTTAGAGTAGTCAGTGTACAACTTGTATAGCAGTGCAGATTTACTGTCTTCTGAAAATAACTCAACACACAGCCATTAATGTCTAAATGGCTGGCAACATAAGTGAGTACACCCCACAGTGAACATGTCCAAATTGTGCCCAAAGTGTCAATATTTTGTGTGACCACCATTATTATCCAGCACTGCCTTAACCCTCCTGGGCATGGAATTCACCAGAGCTGCACAGGTTGCTACTGGAATCCTCTTCCACTCCTCCATGATGACATCACGGAGCTGGTGGATGTTAGACACCTTGAACTCCTCCACCTTCCACTTGAGGATGCGCCACAGGTGCTCAATTGGGTTTAGTCCATCACCTTTACCTTCAGCTTCCTCAGCAAGGCAGTTGTCATCTTGGAGGTTGTGTTTGGGGTCGTTATCCTGTTGGAAAACTGCCATGAGGCCCAGTTTTCAAAGGGAGGGGATCATGCTCTGTTTCAGAATGTCACAGTACATGTTGGAATTCATGTTTCCCTCAATGAACTGCAGCTCCCCAGTGCCAGCAACACTCATGCAGCCCAAGACCATGATGCTACCACCACCATGCTTGACTGTAGGCAAGATACAGTTGTCTTGGTACTTCTCACCAGGGCGCCGCCACACATGCTGGACACCATCTAAGCCAAACAAGTTTATCTTGGTCTCGTCAGACCACAGGGCATTCCAGTAATCCATGTTCTTGGACTGCTTGTCTTCAGCAAACTGTTTGCGGGCTTTCTTGTGCGTCAGCTTCCTTCTGGGATGACGACCATGCAGACCGAGTTGATGCAGTATGTTGCGTATGGTCTGAGCACTGACAGGCTGACCTCCCACGTCTTCAACCTCTGCAGCAATGCTGGCAGCACTCATGTGTCTATTTTTTAAAGCCAACCTCTGGATATGACGCCGAACACGTGGACTCAACTTCTCTGGTCGACCCTGGCGAAGCCTGTTCCGAGTGGAACCTGTCCTGGAAAACCGCTGTATGACCTTGGCCACCATGCTGTAGCTCAGTTTCAGGGTGTTAGCAATCTTCTTATAGCCCAGGCCATCTTTGTGGAGAGCAACAATTCTATTTCTCACATCCTCAGAGAGTTCTTTGCCATGAGGTGCCATGTTGAATATCCAGTGGCCAGTATGAGAGAATTGTACCCAAAACACCAAATTTAACAGCCCTGCTCCCCATTTACACCTGGGACCTTGACACATGACACCAGGGAGGGAAACAACACATTTGGGCACAATTTGGACATGTTCACTGTAGGGTGTACTCACTTATGTTGCCAGCTATTTAGACATTAATGGCTGTGTGTTGAGTTATTTTCAGAAGACAGTAAATCTACACTGCTATACAAGCTGTACACTGACTACTCTAAGTTATATCCAAGTTTCATGTCTATAGTGTTGTCCCATGAAAAGATATAATGAAATATCTGCAGAAATGTGAGGGGTGTACTCACTTTTGTGATACACTGTATATATATATACAGTATATATATATACATATCTTTACGTGGCCTGGAGGAAGCACATGCAAGCCACAACTCCTTCAGCTTGGTAACTGTTATGATGAAGGCTTGTGAACAGCCAATGTAAACAATGAATTAAAGTATAAAAAATTGGAGAGATCGATTGTACATACATACCTTTTCAAGGACTCTATTGTCGCATCTGTAGGCTCCACCTCTCTGAGATGTTTATAGCTACAAATAGAATCTTTTGATCCTCCAATCAGATGCCCCGCTCTAGAGATGGGTGGGGTCCAGCGTGATACAGGTCGATGATTGGATATCTTCTGTTTTACAGCAGGACTAGCAAAACAAACAGAGGGACATAGGTAAAAGGAGAACTACAATGAATTCATTTATTTATTAGGATTTTAATGTAATGTTTTACACACTTTGGTTACATTCATGACAGAAACGGTAGTTACTCATCACACAAGATTCATCAGTTCACAAGTTTAATGTCAAACACAGTCTTGGACAATTTTGTATCTCCAATTGTACCTCCAATGGACTGTGGGAGGAAACCAGAGCTCCCAGAGGAAACCCATGCAGACACTGGGAGGACCTCCGGATCGAACCCAGGACCTTCTTGCTGTGAGGCAACAGTGCTACCCACTTAGCCGTGCTGCGCAGAACTACATTGAAAGAGCCAAAATAGTTAACACTGGATTCTGAGACAATAAGGACCATAAGAGCCTTTCAAAGACTGGGGTTATGGATCTGTGAAGAGGAGATTATATTAGAATTGCTCATATTATTGCACAGACTGATCACCAGACTAAAGCACCGCTCAGACAGTTACATACAGTGTTTGGAATGCAGGTGGGTTTGTGTGATTCACTGGTTGAGCTTAAGGGCTGTTTCTTTTACTGGTGCAATAACCACTTCAGCAACAAGAGATAAAAAGTGATATAAGTCTAATGCCACTCTTGAAAAAAGTTTTGGAGACAAAGTATGTTAAAAATAAATCATTTTATCTGTTTGTTTGTTTATTTATTAGGATTTTAACATCATGTTTTACACTTTGGTTACATTCATGACAGGAATGGTATTTCATTACACAAGATTCATCAGTTCACAGGATTATATCTAACCCAGTCATGGACAATTTAGTGTCTCCAATTCACCTCACTTGCATGTCTTTGGACTGTGGAAGGAAACCAGAGCACAACTAACCTTTTGAACGACTTACTCACAAACAACTCACAAACTGTTCACTCTTAAATGACTCACTGACAAACATCTCACAAACAGTTCACTCTTAAATGACTCACTATTAAACGACTCATTTACAAACAGTTCACTTTCTAACAACTTACTTACAGTTTACTCTGAAACGACTCACTCACAAACGACTCACTCACAAACAGTTCACTAAGTTCACTCTTAAACGACTCACTCACAAACAGTTCAATCTTAAACGACTCACAAACAGTTCAATCTCAAATGACTCACTCACAAACAGTTCAATCTCCAATGACTCCTTTAGAAACAGTTCACTAAGTTCACTCTCAAACAGTTCACTCTCGAACGACTGACTCACAAACGACTCACTCTCAAACGACTCACTAGCAAACTAATTTACAAATAGTTCATTTAAAAGACTCACTCACAAACGACTCACTATTAAACGACTCGTTTACAAACAGTTCACTCTCAAACAATTCATTCTGAAACGACTCACAAACAGTTCACTAGGTTCAACTAGTGAACTTTCTGTGAGGCGACAGTGTGACCCACTTAGCCACCGTGCCACTCTAGATCATTTTTTATCAACATAAAATAAACAGCAATTCAATGGATGGGTAGCACTGTCACCTCACAGCAAGAAGTTCCTGGGTTCGATTCCCAGGTGGAGTGGTCTGGGTCCGTTCTGTGTGGAGCATGTTCTCCACGTGTCATTTGCATTTGTGGCATTTAGCAGATGCTTTTATCCAAAGCGACTTACAATTATGACTGAATTCAGTTCAAGCAGTTAAGGGTTAAGGGCCTTGCTCAAGGGCCCAACAGGGGCAACTTGACAGTGGCAAGGCTTGAGCCAGCAACCTTCTGATTAAATGTCCAGTACCTTAACCACTGAGCTACCACTGAGCACGTGTCCGCGTGGGTTTCCTCCCACATTCCAAAAACATGGTTAATAGAAGATACTCCACTTGCATTTGGATGTGTGTGTGAATGTGTTTGTGTGTCTGCCCTGCGATGGACTGGCACCCTGTCCAGGGTTTTTCTGTGCGCCTTCCGCCCATTGAGAGCTGGGATAGGCTCCAGCAACCCCGCGATTAGGATAAGCGGCTTAGAAAGTGAGTGAGAGCAATACAACCAACCGCATGTTATTTCATGGCAGTACTCAGTATGTGAGGACTAATGACAAAAAAAGTACTTGTTTTTACACTAAATCTTAAAAAACTATTTAGATTTTGTATATCATGGCCAAACACTTTGTAACTATGGTATCCATGTTTTCTTTGCATTCGAAAAAGGCTGAGAAAACCAGCCAAATCTGATGTAATTCCACACAGAACAGAATTTGTCAAGAAAAGAACTGAACAATATACAACGATCAGGCATAACATTATGACCACCTTCCTAATATTGTGTTGGTCCCCCTTTTGCTGCCAAAACAGCCCTGCAACTGTGATGCACTGTGTATTCTGACACCTTTCTATCAGAACCAGCATTAACTTCTTCAGCAATTTGAGCTACAGTAGCTCGTCTGTTGGATCGGACCACAAGGGCCAGCCTTTGCTCCTCACGTGCATCAATGAGACTTGGCCACCCATGTCACTGGTTTACCACTGTTCCTTCCTTGGACCACTTTTGATAGATACTGACCACTGCAGACCAGGAACACCCCACAATAGCTGCAGTTTTGGAGATGCTCTTACCCAGTCGTCTAGCCATCACAATTTGGCCCTTGTCAAACTCACTCAAATCCTTACGCTTGCCCATTTTTCCTGCTTCTAACACATCGACTTTGAGGATATAATGTTCACTTGCTGCATAATGTATCCCACCCACTAACACGTGCTGTGATGAAGAGATAATCAGTGTTCTTCACTTCACCTGTCAGTGGTCATAATGTTATGCCTAATCGGTGTAATTGGCACCCTCAACTTATTAACTGATAGCACAACTTTTGGAAACAATAACTGAAATCAGTCTTTTCGACCATGAATGAGTTTCTCATGCCTTGAGTGTTCTAAACTAGAAACACCTGGCAACCTTGGAGGTATAAACTGCCTGTTATATAATGCATTAAATAAATACTGTAAGTATTTTATATACTTTTTTTCATGCTACAATTTCATTTCACTGCTGTTGCTTAAAACATTACCATGTTTTTTATTGTTGTACTTATTTATTTATATTTTTTAATTTATTATTATCATTAGTAGTAGTAGTTTAATTTAATTAACCCATTAATTTAAAAAAATGCATTTTCTCCCCATATTTGTCCCGATTTAGCACAGTCAGTTTGTCTTCTGCTGCTGAGAGATACCCATTTGCATCCGAGGTGAGCACGTCGCTGTACACGCCTCTTCTGACACGTGTACAGCCCTTCTCTTCTTGCCCCTGCATTCTGCACAGGCATCTCTTCTGCCAATCAGGGTCCTTAGACAGCGTATGAAGATCCCACCCGCATAGTCCGGTCCCGCCCTAGCAGATATGGTGGCCATATAGTATGTGCTGCTAGATGGTGCCCAGCCCAAATGGTGCCCAGCCCGGCAAATTTCAAACAGAGGAGTTCAGAATCTTGGCGCTGGTGTGCTAGTGGAATATCCCACTGCACCACCTGGGTGCCGTCAACCCATTCATTTTTTAATAACTGCTGTATTAAGACCTGATTGGTGGTGGGGGTCCCACATCACCCCAGACAGTGGTTCTCAACCTTTTTTTTCTCCTAGACTCCCCTGTGTTTGAAAAAAAATCTTAGACATAATATTCTTTTGCTTTTAGAAGGGATGACAAAAGGAATTGTCTTCTTCTTCATGGGAAATTTGATGAATCCACGAGGAAGGTAAATATCTTGGTATTTGATTGTCCGTTGATCTTTGCACCTTTGTGGTGGGCAAATCAAATGTGTCCATTCTCAAAGACCCAACATAGACTAGGTTTAAAATAGCTCTATATGAAACCACAGAAAATCTCCCATATGCTAATAGTCTATTGATTGTCCTGTCCCATCATGTGTGATTCTTTTTTTACTCTTTAATTAAATGAAACAGGACCCCCCCCTCTAGGATCACTGAGGCGTCCTGACCCAGGAGACAGGGCACCGATCCATCACAGAGCACCACACACTCATCCATTCACTTACTTACTCATACCTAAAGGCAACACAGAGCAGCCAATAAACCGTCTGCAATAAACTGTCTGTTTATTGAGGTGGTAAAAAACCATGCCAAATCTTTACAGTGACTAAAGAGATTCTAACCCAGTGCTGTGCAACATCCAGACTACCTGCTGTGCCACCTTATGTTACTAATAGTGCATCAACTATTATGTTAGTTACAATAAACCTATAACACAAACACTATAGTAACCTGTCAGAACAATGCACACATCGTCATTTCATATTTTCGAGTTAACGTGGTCTCATACTATTTATTTTCTTTTAAATGTAAATTATTTGTCAAGTTTGTAGTTTGTGCATGATTATCACTCTGCACATATGCAAAAACTGATGATGAGGCGATTAAGAATCAAGCGGAGCACACAATTGTTCATTATACATGATTTGCAATCTGTCAGACTGAAGAACCCTATTTATAGAATCAGCTCATGCCTCTCCTTGAGGATTGGCATCTCAAAGCTGAAAATTACAAGTAAGTTGTGTATCAGTGTTAAGCTGTCATTGAGGAATGCAAATTACCAGCTGATTACAAATGATTAGAATGAAAAATGATTAAATACAAGAATCATTTGAGGACTGTTTATTTTTTGACAAGAACAGAGGAAGATGATCAGTTTGCTTCAGGTGGTTCATGGCTATAATTTCACATTCACATTTGCAGCATTTAGCAGATGCTTTAATGCAAAGTGACTTACAATTATAACTAAATACAATAAAGCAATTTAGGGTTAAGGAACCCAACAGTGGCAAACTGATGTTTTTTTTTTAAAGGTGGTGGAGCTTAAACTGGAAACCGTCTGTGTATTAGTCCAGTACCTTAACCGCTAAGCTACTACTGCCCTCTAATTATGCTTTAAGTTTACTTAAGTAACTTGATGAATAAAATGTTTACTGGTAAGAGTCATTTTAATTGCGCCCGGGTGGCGCAGCGTATCTGCAGGGTGTGGACCGGACTATGTGTGGGTGGGCTGTGTAAGGACCCTGATTGGCAGAAGAGACGTCTGTGCAGAATGCAGGGGCAAGAAGAGAAGGGCTGTACACGTGTACAGTGACGTGCTCTCCTTGGATGCAATCTGGTATCCCTGAGTAGCGGAGGACAAAAATTGAGTGCGCTAAATCGGGAGGGAAATGGGGAGAAAATGCATTTAAAAAAAAGAGTCACTTTATTGGGGATCATTTTTATTTAAGTAAAGGGAAGATCTACTATATATCCCTTAAGTAAAGGGAAGACATGATCTACTTCATTACATTTTCCTTACATGTTTTCAGTGGCTACATTTAAAATGCCATTCCCTTGGACATGAAGTGCACTTTGGAGTCTAAACACTAATCTTTTATACTCTCTGCAAAGTGTGTGCAATGGAATGTGTAATGAAAGCATAATAGAGCAAAAACACTAATGAATTAAACTATTCAAGACTGTATTTTTAGACATTAGGCATAGATTATCAATAAAGGAACATTCTTACACATTCAAACTACGTATATAAGCACTCAAACATATTGCTCAATATTATTACCTATACAAAATTATACAATAATCATTTGATATTTTTCTGATTTAATTAGCGAAAATGTAATATATACAATTTTAACTGTTTAATGTTCCTTGTTTGTATCTGTTGATAATTTTTTTTTTTTTATTCACAGCTTCAAGCTGTGATCACTCGGCTTGTGTTCATACATTGCAGCTGCATAATTTTCACTGCAACAAGCTGATGAAAACTGACGCATTTACATGTTTACATGCAGGATGGTGAAAAAAAAAATTTCTGCATCACACAAATGTGAGATTTAACAGTGTTTTAGAGGCTCTAAAATCATAAAGTTGAAGCTAGACTACTTTGAATGAATGCCTTTATTTGTCATATATACAGATACACGTGTACAGTCAAAGCGCAGGGTCAGCCATTGTACGGTGACCCTGGAGCAGACAGGGTTGAGGGCCTTGCTCAAGGGCCCAACAGTGGCTGCATAGCAGAGCCTGGATTTATACCGCCAATCTTCTGATTGATAGCCCAAAGCTCTACCCACTAGACTTTTACTGTCACATTCATTTATCCATAACTAGATAGGTACAGTTGTTACCAAGGTAATAGTATGCAAACATATACAGATTTTCAAGATACAGATCCTTTCTAATGTTCATAGCAATACATTTGGTCCGTTAGTGCTTTTAGATGTCTGTGTACCTCAAGTTAAGCTTCTCAACCAGCTAAAGGAACTAACATGCCTTTGGGATGTAGGCACCCATGAACCCACAAACACTATTGGTGTTGGTGGCAATTCAGGTACAGGAGACTTCTGATGGCATTTAATTACAGTAATCCCTCGCTATATCGCGCTTCGACTTTTGCAGCTTCACTCTATCGCGGATTTTATATGCAAGCATATCTAAATATATATTGCGGATTTTTCGCTGGTTCGCGGATTTCTGCGGACAAGGAGTCTTTATATTTCTGGTACATGCTTCCTCAGTTGGTTTGCCCAGTTGATTTCGTACACAGGACGCTGTTGGCGGATGGCTGAGAAGCTAACCAATCAGAGCACGCGGTTAAGTATCCTGGGTGCTGATTGGCTCAGCAAAGGAGAGACGCATTAGATTCCACTTTATGCTGGATAACTGTGCGGGAGATGTTTATGGAGTGTGGGGGGGTTTATAAGGGCTTAATATATATAAAAAAATTTACTTTGCGGATTTTCACCTTTCGCGGGGGGCTCTGGAACGCAACCCCCGCGATCGAGGAGGGATTACTGTACTTGTTTATGTAGGTACTCTTATTACTCACTCTCTTAACCGCTTATCCAATTAGGGTCGGGGGGGGGGGGCGATCCTAGCTTTTTAATGGGCGCAAGGCACACATATAGGGCTTAACCTGACTGCATTTTGACATGCAAACTCCGCACAGAAAGGACCTGGACCGCCCCGCCTGGAGATTGAACCTAGGTCCTTCTTGCTGTGACGCGACTCTCATTACAAATGGCAAGTTATATATAATAATAAGTTTGGTGTTTATGCATGACATTTAATTCATGCACTGGAAAATGCACCACACAGAAAGCATCGCATCTTCTGCAGTGTAATTCTACCCAGCCAAAAGCAGAATCTTACAGAAAATGAATAGTTGATATATGGCAGTATAAATTGGCATGGTACTTGAAGTTGAGAAACATTTTTTATATTCTACCCATCAGTGGGAATAATACCCAAATCCATAAGGGAGAAAAAAAGCAGATAAATACCTGCAGCGTTTCTTATTTGGTGATGAGACTTCGGGATTTTTGAGCTCTGTAGTGTTGCCCGGCGTACAGGAGGACCCTTGGGCTTTGCAGCACTGTTGGAAGAAGACGACAGGCGATATTTTTTTTAAAGGTTAAATTGGGCCGCTGAAACATTGTGCAGCTTTGTATGATTGCACTTCCAACTTCTCATCGGCCATTTATTACTTCTATCTTCTGTTTTCAATTTTTCTTCTCTTTTTCCTACAGACACTTTCACAATCTCTCTCACCCACCCACACAAACACATACAAACACATACACAGATCAGCCATAACATTAAAACCACCCCCTTGTTTCTACACTCTCTGTCCATGTTATCAGCTCCACTTACCATATAGAAGCACTTTGTAGTTCTACAATTACTTATTGTAATCCATCTGTTTCTCTTCATACCTTTTTAACCTGCTTTCACCCTGTTTTCCAATGGTCAGGACTCCACAGGACCACCACAGAACAGGTATTATTTAGGTGGTGGATCATTCTCAGCACTGCAGTGACACTGTCATGGTGGTGGTGTGTTAGTGTGTGTTGTGCTGGTTTGAGTGGATCAGACACAGCAGTGCTGATGGAGTTTTTAAATACCGTGTCCACTCACTGTCCACTCTATTAGACACTCCTACCTAGTTGGTTCACCTTGTAGATGTAAAGTCAGAGATGATTGCTCATCTGTTGCTGCTGTTTGTGTTGGTCATCTTCTAGATCTGTGCTTTTGGCTGGATATATTTTTGGTTGCTGGACTATTCTCAGTCCAGCAGTGACAGTGAGGTGTTTAAAAACTCCAGCAGCATTGCTGTGTCTGATCCACTCATACCAGCACAACACACACTAACACACCACCACCATGTCAGTGTCATGACAGAATGACCCACCACCCAAATAATATCTACTCTGTAGTGGTCCTGTGGGGGTCCTGACCATTGAAGAACAGGGTGAAAACAGGCTAAAAAAGTATGTAGAGAAACAGATGGACTACAGAACTACAAAGTGCTTTTATTTGGTAAGTGGAGAAACAAGGAGGTGGTCAAAGTGTTATAGCTGATCGGTGTACATTTGCACTTGACTTTTTGGTGCCAAAGATGTAATGGCGGATTATGGACAAAGCAGTGAGACAAAATGTAGTTCATCCGGTGATATACGGCCCCTAAGCAAGAGAGAGCCATTTTAATTAGACGTTATATTTAAACAGCAGATTAAGTGAGAATTAAGCGAGACACTTTCTGATTACTCGCCCTGTTGGCTCTGCTGGCTGCAAGTGTCAGCAACTAATCCCAGACAAGATTACATTAATGAATTCCTAAAGAATTTCTCTTGTAAAATTAAAACCATTATCTTACAACATACCAGAACTTAAAGCTCATTCGAAAATGAGCCCGAGATGCCCCCTAAAGTCATCCGAGGTTCCAGATAATGAATTTATTCCAGCTGGTGACACATGCCTGCCTTTCTTGTCCTGTGAAATATCATTAACGCCAGCCCAAATTCACTTAAAACTAGTTTGGAGCCTGTCAGATTATAAAGTGTGTCCTCCTAAAACTTGTACCTCCTTAGGGACCTGTTAGCATTTTTATTCTCTCTTGAAGCAAAATTGGATCATTTCTGGCCACCCTCTCACACCCTCAGCTGGTTTAAAATACCCTACTGGGAACAGAGCTACTGATCCCGACACTGTAATTGCAGGGAACTTTTTTGAGAGTAAAAATGTAGATTTACACCAACCGGAGTGATTGTGCCAGACATGCAGCAGGTTTTCTGTGACAATTATCTAGTCTACTCGTTATTCACATACACATATTTAAACTGTGCATTCGACCAGATTTTACAGGACATGGAAAAAAAATAAATCATCTAATTTACACCGGATTTAAAAGGATCGCCATTTTTACCCATCTGTCTACACTTACTCACCCATGACAAAATGAGAAGATGTTTTTTGATCATCTTCAGTTCTCTCCACAGATGTTCAGTGGGGTTTAAAGATGGGTGTATGCTGAGCCAATAAAGTTTATTTGGAGACTTGTCCCAAATATATACCAGTGTAATTTTGGCTGAATGCTTTTTTTCCCCAAGAATTTGGCTGCATTTACCAACGTATACCTTAATTCTTACGTTTCTCTGTCCCTGCTTTAAATAATCACCGGGTACCATGATGCAGCCCCCGCCATGTTTCATTATAGGGATAATATTAGCCAAATGATGTGTTGTGCCAGTTTTTGCTAGACATATTGTTGCTGTTCTGCTTATCCTTTAAATTCTGTCATATGCCTTTTACTCAACATTGGCCTGCCACTCTGTCAGAAAGGGCTGATTTGTAGTTGCCAAGTACGTCCATCAAATTCTCCTATCTTTGCACAGATTTAGATTGACCAATGGGTTCTTTCTTACATCCCTGAACTAAGTCCATCTTGTCCTGGTGCCCAATTTAGTTGGAGCTGGATGGCTAACTCTATGAAGGTTTAAGGGTGTTACATTTCTACAAAAGTTTCTTCTATGAAGGTTCAAGGTTGACATACACTGATCAGCCATAACATTAAAACCACCTCCTTGTTTTTACACTCACTGTCCATTTTATCAGCTCCACTTACCATATAGAAGCACTTTGTAGTTCTACAATCACTGAATGTAGTATATATGTTTCTCTGCATGCTTTGTTAGCTCCCTTTCATGCTGTTCTTCAATGGTCAGGACCCCCACAGGACCACTACAGAGCAGGTATTATTCTCAGCACTGCAGTGACACTGACATGTTGGTGGTGTGTTAGTGTGTGTTGTGCTGGTATGAGTGGATTACATTTTGGATAAGACACAGCAATGCTGATAGAGTTTTTAAACACCTCACTGTCACTGCTGGACTGAGAATAGTCCACCAACCAAAAATATATCCAGCCAACAGCGCCCCTTAGGCAGCGTCCTGTGACCACTGAGGAAGATATACAAGATGACCAACTTAAGCAGAAGCAAAAGATGAGCGATTGTCTCTGTCTACAAGATGGACTAACTAGGTAGGAGTGTCTAATAGAGTGGACACAGCATTTTAAAACTCCATCAGCATTGCTGTGTCTGATCCACTCATACCAGCACAACACACACTAACACACCACCATGACAATGTCATTGTCACTGCAGTGCTGAGAATAATCCAACACCCAAATAATACCTGCTCTGTAGTGGTCCTGTGGGGGTCCTGATCAATAAAGAACAGGGTGAAAGCAGGCTAAAAAAAAGTATGTAGAGAAACAGACTACAGTCAGTAATTGTAGAACTACAAAGTGCTTCTGTATGGTAATATATAATAAAATATACAGTGAGTGTAGAAACAAGGAGGTGGTTTTAATGTTATGGATGATCAGTGTATGTGTGTTTCTATAACAGACAAGCCCGGTAATTAGAATTGGTTGCACACATACTTGTGGCCGTATACTGTTGTACTATTTTTTATGCCATATAATTAGATTTATTTTTATTGGAAAATTATAAAAACTAGGGAAAGAAAAGTACCCCAACCCACGCTTTTCCTGCAAATCTAACACTGTACATATAAACAGAAGCTGCCAATATCTTTTGTCCAAATGAAAAAAAGATCTGTGATAGCACAAGATTTGTACACAGCTCTTCGATTTTTAAGCAGCATGGTGCTTAGCTGATTTTGACTGCTGATGCGATATTTAATCTTAGCCCTACTGTCTATGCTTTGCTGTTTCTGTCAGCATGAGCGATTCTTGTAGCTGGCGAGTGTCATGGGAGGAATCCTTTGCTAAGCTATCTGCTGGTCAATCACATTCATTACACATGAGTGTTCAACACAGGAAAACATTTGGAACTCTGTCCCACCTGAACATGAGTTTCGCTTTCCCACCCTTCACATATGGATATGCATGGATAAGAGACTGCCATGCCTTGCCTTACATTTCCCATCATTACTTTTATTGCAATAAAATATTAAAAAATGCTTATATTGTTTTTTGTGTGAACAGAAAGAAAAGGTACAGAAAGGTAGAGGGTTTCACCTTTTGATGTTCATTCTTGGGGCTGGATTTGGACATGAGCCGGGAAGCATTGAGGCTGGAGTCCCTCAGAGAGCGGCTCTCGGTCAGATGAGTCTTGGGCTTTCGCCTCTGTCTTCTGCAGCATAGTAAAATATTAGTGATAATGAAGCTATATCCAACTGCAATTCCAATATAATTATACATACAGTATATGAAATGAGTGAAGTAAGCTGAGCATATTTAGTTTGAGTTGTATTCTGGAAATGGAAAAGAGACGAAAGTAACATTAGACATACACAAAGACCCCCAATTTTTTTCCTCCCAATTTAGCACACTCAGTTTGTCTTCCGCTGCTGAGGGATACCCGATTGCATCCGAGGACAGCACGTCGTTGTACACGCCTCTTCCGACACGTGCGCAGCCCTCCTCTTCTAGCCCCTGCATTCTGCACTGGCGTCTCTTCCGCCAATTAGGGTCCTTACACAGTGTATGAAGACCCACCCACCCACACACAGTCCAGTCCCCACTCTGCAGATACGGTGGCCAATTAGTATCTGCTGCAGGCACTGCCAATTATGCCCACCAGATGATGCCCAGCCGACCAGTGGCAACGCCGAGGATTTCAGAATCTCAGCGCTGGCAAAGACCCCAATTTACTATAAGGTAGTAAGCAGGCATGCTATGTGTGGTCAGAATCATACTCCGATTAGGCATAACATTATGACCACCTCCTTGTTTCTACACTCACTGTCCATTTTACAAAGTGCTTCTATATGGTAAGTGGAGCTGATAAAATGGACAGAGAGTGTAGAAACAAGGAGGTGGTCATAATGTTATCGCTGATCGGTGTATATAGTAATATAGTGTGTTTGTGGTACTATGTATAGTAATATAGTGTGTGGTAAACTTATTCAGTTGAAATGCAGTTTCTGTTGACATTGGGTCATAGATGAGGATGCGCGGTGGGTAGCGCTGTCGCCTAACAGCAAGAAAGCAAGAAAGCCCTTGGTTTGATTCCCCAGCTGAGCAAGCAGAGTCCTTTCTGTCTGGAGTTTTCATGTTCTCACCATGTCTGAGTGAATTTCCTCTGTGGGCTCCGTTTTTCTCCCACAGGTCCAAAGACATGCCAAATGAAGCTACTTAAATTGCCCTAAGTGTGTGTGTGTGTGTCTGTGTCTGCCCTGTGATGGACCAGCGACCTGTCCTTTCCCAATGAAACAGACAGTAAAGGAATGAATGGATATTTAGTGACTGTACTGAGCAACGTCTCTGAAAAATGCCTCTTTATTTCTGTCAGGAACCACTGTTCCACTGTTGTTTGCCCTTGTTTGATGTAATGTGACATTGTTATTGTAATTTATTCACTTTAAAGTCAAGTTTAAAGTAGTAAGCTCTGGAACTATATGATAATAACTTACTTGTTCCTGCAGTAAAGAGCCATGCAGAGCATGCCCAGCACACTGATCCCCATAGCGATGCTGAAGATTGACAGGATCTGTCTCTGGTAGATCTCTCCAATTTCTGATAGAACATACAGAAAGAGGTCCACAGTTAATTCCCTGTGTACATTTCTGTGCTCTCACTTCCTGCTGAGAAAATATCGATTGTAGAAAAGAATATTTTACACTTGTGTTACAGGTCATGAGAAACTTCAATAGTTGGTAGTTCACAGACGAGACACAATATAAAATGCAAATAATACTACTGTTGATGTAAAAGACTACAGAAAAAAAGTAAACAATATAGAGCATTCTGTCTTTTTTTTTCTATTTTATTTATGCATTTTCTCCCAATTTAGCATAGTCGATTTGTCTTCCACTGCTGGGGGATCCCTGATTGCAGTTGAGGTGGGTATATTGCTGCTCACGCCTCCTCCGACCCACGTACAGCCCTTAGCGGAACCCTTTTTCACCTATGCTTTCTGCTCAGGCGCCTCTCTATCCGCTAATCAGGGTCCTTACACAGCATTTGAAGACCCCACCCAGATAGTCCAGTCATCCCGCCCTAGCAGAACCGTGTCTGCTGCAGGCACTGCCAATTATGCCCGCTAGATGGCGCCCAGCCGACTGGTGGCAACGCTGAGTTTCGAACAGAGGAGTTCAGAATCTCAGTGCTGGTGTGCTCGCGAAATATCCCGCTGCACCACCTGGGTGCCCTGTCTTTTTGCCTTTGTGCTGGGTCCAGTGCCACTGACATTACCTGGTGCAATGCAACCATCAAACTGGACACGATTTATGTCTATTCCAGTTTATTGCACTGCAACTCACATTTAAACATTAACTAATGCCAAGTTCACACTACACGACTTTCCAAGTCGCCAGGTCACTGTACAGTTCACACTACACAACTGGATCTCTTGTAATTGGGAGTCTCTTAAGTTGGTGTGTATTTCACACTACACGACTGATCGGCGATAGGGGGTTTTACACTACATGATCTATCACCAACTGGAATGGTAGGCGAGCTTCTCTGGTCTCCCAAACTACGCTTTGTCATGAAAACAAACGCAAGAAGTGACGAGGGGTTAAATGATACCACGTCCAAAAATGCACGTCAACAAGTAGCGAGCGATCAAAGTTGTTAATGCGCTGATGTGCAGCGTAAAATCAAGGAGAAAAAATAAATTAATCTGAGTGGATTTTGCAATGCGAACAGCAGGGATTGTTCTATAGTGAGTTGGAGGTTAATAAATATTTTTTGCAATGCAACGTTGGTGTTATGTTTTGTAGAGAACGATAAGGTCAGAAATACTGTAAAACTTGTGTGTGTGCTGATGTATTCTGATATAAACTATATTATGTCCCTGCCCCACCTTTTCACAACTCCTCCCCTGCGTTTCCCCTCACCCCTTATCAGGCGTTCTCATTGGCTGTTCGACATAGCACTCATTGCCAGTCGGGCAACTCAGATCTAGATATTTGACATGCTAGAAATCTCGCTTCGGTCACTTAGGCGAGCCGCTCGGATCGAGTTGTTGAGTAGTTCACACATAGCGATTGAGAGCCGAGTTTCGATCGCCGAGCGAACGCTGAGTTGCTCTCGAGCAGGCAAATGTAATGCAGACCAGTCGGTGAGCGAAAATCAGGGCAAAAATCGTGTAGTTTGAACTAGGCATTACTTAGACATAGGGATAATTTATAGCAGCCAATCAATGCTCTGTATGCAAGAAAAGTAATCATATAAAACCCAAGCAAACATGCAAAACTTCCTACACACAGTAACTATTTATTCAAATTATCTTCCAGGCCACCTAAGGAGGATGGGGGTCCCTGCTGAATCTGGTTCCTCTCAAGGTTTCCTCCTGTAATTTTAAGGGAGTTTTTCCTTGCCACTGTTGCCCTCGGCTTGCTCAACAGGGGTTTTTGGTCTGTTGGTCCTGGAGTCTGTAAAGTTGCTTTGAGACAATGTTCATTGTAAAAAGCACTATACAAATAAATTTGACTTGACTTGAAGTGTCGAACCTACATCCCCAGAATCCATCTTGCTATGGGACACCCACTCTCACATCTGAGTCACAGTGATGATATTTTTTTATGAATTAATTTATTAATTAATAACTCAGTAAAGTTTGTGTCTGGGCTTATTTTTCCATGTAAGTTTTTAAGGACAAGACAATGTCATGTTCACTTGACTGTGGACAATGACACCCATGTTCCAGCAGTTTTTAATTTATGGCAGACCTGTGATTTAAGAGTTCTTGGATTATTTCTATATGGACACATTCCTGGACTAATTCCTCTCAATTTAGGGTAACAGTTTGGATTTTCTGGTTTTCTTTTCAACATTGGCAACATGTGCTTTGTATGGGTACAGCCAAAATACACCATATTGCCAAAAGTATTCGCTCGTCTGCCTTTACACGCATATGAACTTGAGTGACATCCCATTCTGAATCCATAGGGTTCAATATGATGCCGGCCCAACCTTTGCAGCTATAACAGCTTCAACTCTTCTGGGAAGGCTTTCCACAAGGTTTAGGAGTGTGTTTATGGGAATTTTTGACCATTCTTCCAAAAGCGCATTTGTGAGGTCAGACACTGATGTTGGACGAGAAGGCCTGGCTCGCAGTCTCCGCTCTAATTCATCCCAAAGGTTTTCTATTGGGTTGAGGTCAGGCCAGTCAAGTTCTTCCACACCAAACTCCCTCATCCACGTCTTTATGGACCTTGCTTTGTGCACTGGTGCGCAGTCATGTTGGAACAGGAAGGAGCCATCCCCAAACTGTTCCCACAAAGTTGGGAGCATGAAATTGTCCAAAATCTCTTGGTATGCTGAAGCATTAAGAGTTCCTTTTACTGGAACTAAGGGGCCGAGCCCAACTCCTGAAAAACAGCCCCACACCATAATCCCCCTTCACCAAACTTTACACTTGGCACAATGCAGTCAGACAAGTACCGTTCTCCTGGCAACCGCCAAACCCAGACTCGTCCATCAGATTGCCAGACGGAGAAGCGTGATTCGTCAGTCCAGAGAGTCCAGTGGTGGCATATTTTACACCACTGCATCCGACGCTTTGCATTGCGCTTGGTGATATAAGGTTTGGATGCAGCTGCTTGGCCATGGAAACCCATTCCATGAAGCTCTCTACACACTGTTCTTGAGCTAATCTGAAGGCCACATGAAGTTTGGAGGTCTGTAGCGATTGACTCTGCAGAAAGTTAGCAATCTCTGCGCACTATGCGCCTCAGCATCCGCTGACCCCGCTCTGTCATTTTACATGGCCTACCCCTTCATGGCTGAGTTGCTGTCATTCCCAATTGCTTCCACTTTGTTATAATACCACTGACAGTTGACTGTGGAATATTTAGTAGCGAGCAAATTTCACGACTGGACTTGTTGCACAGGTGGCACCCTATCATGGTACCACGCTGGAATTCACTGAGCTCCTGAGAGCGACCCATTCTTTTACAAATGTTTGTAGAAGCAGTCTGCATGCCTAGGTGCTTGGTTTTATACACATGTGGCCATGGAAGTGATTGGAACACCTGAATACAATGATTTGGATGGGTGAGTGAATACTTTTGGCAATATAGTGTATATTGGCAGAGAAGTTCACTGTATCTGTATCACTGTCTACCTCCGTCTCAATTTTTATAGAAAATTTGCACAACTATTGGAAAATAAACACCAGCAAGATAATCCATGCAGTTTTATAACATTTACAGACTCAACTCAAAAAAGTAAACTTACATTTGCATCTATCTAAAAACTTAGGAGAAACTTTGACACTGGCCCATTAACCAGAACACTCAGCCATTTACCCCTAGAGGTAAAACCAGCCCTGAATAACTCAAACATTAATATTTATAATTAATCTGTGACATTCAATAATTTCATCATGAACTTCTTTAACTGATTTATTCACGTGTCATCAAGAAAGAAATCATCAAAGCGTGGTTACATTTTCTAAAAACCAACATTCAGTTTGCGAAAAGTATGCAGGAAATGTTGAACTTTCTAGCTTTAATTTTAAATGGTATGTTTGCTGCAAAAGCAACAATGTGCACCACCAAAAGAACACCATACCCACAGTGAAGCATGGTGGTGGCAGCATGATGCTTTGGAAATGTTGTGTATATATATATATATATATATATACCAATCAGGCATAACATTATTACCACTTTCCTAATATTGTGTTGGTCCCCCCTTTGCTGCCCAAACACCCCTGACCCATCAAGGCAGGCCAGTGATAGCTCAGTGGTTAAGGTACTGGACTAGTAAACAGAAGGTTGCCGGTTCAAGCCCCGCCACCACCAAGTTGCCACTGTTGGGTCCCTGAGCAAGGCCCTTAACCCTCAATTGCTCATTGTGTAAGTCGCTTTGGATAAAAGCGTCTGCTAAATGCTGAAAATGAAAATGAAAATGAAGGCACGGACTCCATTAGACCCCTAAAGGTGTGCTGTGGTATCTGTCACCAAGATGTTAGCAGCAAATCCTTCAACTCCTGTAAGTTGTGAGGTGGGGCCTCCATGGATCGGACTTGTTTATCCAGCACATCCCACAGATGCTCGATTGGATTGAGATCTTGGGAATTTGGACGCCTAATTTGGAACTCCTCAAACTCATTGTTGTGCTCCTCAAACCATTCCTGAACCATTTTTGCTTTGTGGCAGGGCGCATTATCCTGCTGAAAGAGGCCACAGCCATGAGGGAATACCGTTTCCATGAAAGGGTGTACATGGTCTGCAACAGTGCTTAGGTAGGTGGTACGTGTCAAAGTAACATCCACATGGATGGCAGGACACAGGGTTTCCCAGCAGAACATTGCTCCGTGGTCCAGTTCTGATGCTCACGTGCTCATTGTTGGTGCTTTCGGTGGTGGACAGAGGTCAGCATCGGCACTCTGACTGGTCTATGCAGCCCCATACGCAACAAACTGTAATGCACTGTGTATTCAGACAGCTTTTTATCAAAACCAGTATTAACTTCTTCAGCAATTTGAGCTACAGTAGCTCGTCTGTTGGATTAGACCACACGGGCCAGCCTTCACACCCAAGGTGCATCAATTAGCCTTGGCCGCCCATGACCTTGTCGCCGGTTTACCAATGTTTCTTCCTTGAACCTCTTTTGATAGAGACTGACCACTGCAGACCGGGAACACCCCACAAGAGCTGCAGTTTGGTGCTCTGACCCAGTCGTCTAGTCATCACAATTTGGCCCTTGTCAAACTCGCTCAAATCCTTACACTTGCTCATTTTTCCTGCTTCTAACACATCAACTTTGAGGATAAAATGTTCACTTGCTGCCTAATATATCCAACCCACTAAAAGGTGCCAGGATGAAGAGATAATCAGTGTTATTCACTTCACCTGTCAGTGGTCATAATGTTATGCCTGGTCAGTGTGTGTGTGTGTATATATATATTTTATATATATATTTATATATGCACGTTATTTATTTGCATGCATGTTATTCATTTTGACCTTAACAACAAAGGACATGCAATCAATCCAATCATGTCTTCTGCCGAAGGAAGGTCATGTTTATGCTTAGGGGGACAGTGTGTCAGTCAGTCAGTAGTATATCTGTAGATATGGTTTGTAAGGCTGGGGATCTTATTTCGTTCTCGTCTGTGTGTTTGTCTGAGTGTCTGTTTCACATACTAAATAACGCTTGTGACCAGACTCATTTAAGATCATGATTAAAATCAGTGAACAGTAATACGTGTCTGCTTTTGTCTTCTCCAGGCCCCCCCCCCCCTGTTTGAAGTGGAGTGTGAACCTGAGCTAACAGAAAACTTTACTGAATTCATTAACTGAATATTTCTCAGCTGTCAGGTAAGTGACAGAGTGTGGGTGGTGCAGATGTGTGTGGACTGCTTGGGTAAAAACTGGAAATGACTGGTATCAAGAAGTGAAATAATGTCTGCTTTAAAAATCCTTTTAGTGCAATTTTGGCTATTGTTTGTTGACACTGCTTAACTTGTGAGGCGATTTATGTCAAGTTCACACTACATGACTTTCACACTACACAACTGGATCTCTTGCAATTGGGAGTCTTTTAATGCCTAGATTTGCCGGTTTGGGAGCAACTTGGCATTCGCTCGGCGATCGAAACTCGGCTCTCGATCACTATGTGTGAACTATTCAACAACTCAATCAGAGCGGCTAATGCCAGGTTCACACTACACGGCCTTCCAAGTCGTCAGGTCGCTGTACAGTTCACACTACATGACTGGATAGAGATCCAGTCATGTAGTGTAATCGGGAGTGTAATCGGGAGTCTTTCAAGTCGGTGTGGCTTTCACACTACACGACTGATCGGCGATAGAGGGTCACACACTACACGATCTATCACCAACTGGAATCGCAGACGAGATTCTCTGGTCTCCCAAACTACATTTTGTCATGAAAACAAACGTGAGAAGTGAAGAGGAGTTTAATGATACCACATCCAAAAATGCACGTCAACAAGTAGCGAGCGATTAAAGTTTGCAGCATAAAATCAAGGAGAAAATATAAATGAATCAGAGTGGATTTGGCAACGCGACCAGCAGGGATTGTTCTGTTTTGTAGTGAGTTGGAGGTTAATAAATATTTTTTTGTAATGCAGTGTTGGTATTATGGTTTGTCGTGGATGATAAGTTCACAAATATTGTAAAGCTTGTGTGTGTGCCGATGAATTCTGATAGAAAATATATTATCCCCCTCACCGCACTCATTGCCAGTCGCAACCGACTGATCCAGATATTCAACATGCTAGAAATCTCTCCTCAGTCGCTGGGTGCTCTGCGAGCCGCTCAGATCGAGTAGTTGAGTAGTTCACACATAGCGATTGAGAGCAGAGTTTAGATCACCGAGCGAACGCCGAGTTGCTCCCGAGCCGGCAAATCTAGTGCCGCTGAGCGAAAACCAGGGCAAAAATCGTATAGTGTGAACTAGGCATAAGAGAGATATCTAGCTTGCTAAATATCTGGATCTGAGTTGCCCAACTGGCAATGAGTGCTATGTCGAACTGCCAATGAGAACGCAAAATACGGTGTGAGAGGAAACGCAGGGGAGGAGTTGTAAAAAAGTGGGGTAGGGGCATAATATAGTTTATATCAGAATACATCAGCATACACACCAGTTTTACAGTATTTCTGACCTTATCATTCTCTACAAAACATAACACCAACGCTGCATTGCAAAAAATATTTATTAGCCTCCAACTCACTATAGAACAATTCATGCTGTTCTTATTCTCCTACTTATTTTTACGCTGCACATCAGCGCACAAACTTTGATCGTTTGCTACTTGTTGACGTGCATTTTTAGATGTGGTATAGGTTCCAGTTGGTGATAGATTGTGTAGTGTGAAACCCCCTATCACCGATCAGTCGTGTAGTGTGAAAGCCACACCGACTTGAAAGACTCCCGATTACAAAAGATCCAGTTGTGTAGTGTGAACTGTACAGCGACCTGACGACTTGGAAAGTCGTGTAGTGTGAACCTGGCATAAGTCGTTTTTACAACTCCTCTCCCGGGTTTCCCCTCACCCCGTACCGCGTTCTCATTGGCTGTAGTTCCAAATAGCGCTCGCTGCCACTCACAACCTGCTCGCAATGCCTTTCACACTACACGATTTTGAGTCGGCGACAGATCCAGATATTTAACATGCTAGATATTTTTCTTGAGTTGTTTGGATTAAGTCATTGAGTAGTTGACATAGCAATCGAAAGCCGAGTTTTGATGCCCGAGTGAACGCTGAGTTGCCTCCGAGCTGCCACATCTAGCGGCAACCAGTCGGCGAGCGAAAATCAGGGGAAAAAGTCGTGTAGTGTGAACTAGGCATTAATTTTGTAAGTAAAAGCTGCCAATTATTCCTATGGCTTTGTGATATTTGGAATCACAAGTGCATAATGTGCAACCTCAGTAAGGAACACACCTATAGCTTTACCAGTTACTCTCAAATACACATGTTCAGCAATTATCTGGGTTCATAATTCAAAGGGGCTGAAAATAATGATGACATTGCATAAGAAACCGTCTTGCTACTGTAGATCCTTTCATGGAAACAGTATTCACTGATGGCTGTGGCCTTTTTCAGCAGGATAATGCGCCCTGCCACAAAGCAAAAATGCTTCAGGAATGGTTTGAGGAGCACATCAACGAGTTTGAGGTGTTGACTTGGCCTTCAAATTCCCCAGATCTCAATCCAATCGAGCATCTGTGGGATCTGCTGGACAAACAAGTCCGATCCAAGGAGGCCCCACCTCGCAACTTACAGGAGTTAAAGGATCTGCTGCTAACATCTTGGTGCCGGATACCACAGCAACACAGGAACACCCATAGAGCTTTAACAGTTACTCTCAAAGACACATGTTGAGCAATTATCTGGGTTAATAATTTGAAACCAGGGCTGAAAATAATGATGCCATTGCATAAGAAACCATCTTGCTACTGTAATAAATATAGCCACACAGGCTCTGGGGTACTTCATACAATCACTGTTACAGTATATTAAACTCTACATTAGGGATTCCTGCAGTGAAAAAAATAAGGGCTGCAGCCCACAGATCGCAAAACACCGGACTAATCCAATGACTAAAAAAAAAAGACTTATGCTCTAATTCTTTATTTTTGTTTACCAGCACATAAATCTATAAAGCTTGAGATTAAATATCTAAGTTCACTAAGTTAAAAAAAAGTCAATTCTAAAAATCAATCCTGAATAACAGTTCATCTATGTCCCTAAGGAGGTGGGTCACCTTGTAGTTTTAATACAGCTGTCCAAATCCATTCAGCAAAATATGGCATTCCTGGTGTGTTGCTGCATTACCATTGATTTATGTAACATAGCAGCCAACATACAGTATTTGTATCTCTGAACCTGGGGAGGGGCCTGAGAGTACATCTCTTACCATCTTACAACCCCGTAATAGGAGCTATACCCCAATGTGAAAGGCACACATGGCCATTGTAATTAATGGTCATTGTGATTTCATATGGACCTGATCATCAGTTTCATTGTTATGCAATGGGCGGTGATCAGTCGTTATGCAAATGGACTGCATATAAGGTTGGGGTATTCACCACCAGCTCAGACTGAAGAAGTCACTTGGATTGAGTGGTGAAACATATCTCTACAACAAACTTGTGTCCAGATGAACTGATTCAACTTTGTGGATTTGTGTACCTGGATTATTGAGCATGCATCAAGAGATATAAGCTTTTTTTCTTTTTCTGTATTTTGTGAGCACAAATAACACGTATTCTGTACACTTCATTCCTAGTGCTTTAGATCTGAACCAAAAGCGGTCCACATGGACAATGGACTATTTAACAAATAGACCACAGTATGTGCGGCTTAAAGACTGTGTTTCGGACACAATCCTCTGCAGCACTGGGGTTCCACAAAGGACAGTCCTGGCCCCATTTATCTTCACCCTCTACACCACGGACTCCACCTACAATACAGCAACCTGCCATCTACAGAAGTTCTCCGATGACTCCGCTGTTGTTGGCTACATCCTGGATGGGGACGACAGTGAGTATAGAGAACTCACCAAGAACTTTGTAGACTGGTGTGGACAGAATTACCTTCAAATCAACACCAGTGCCGCTCAGGTGGCGCAGCAGTAAAAACACGCTGCAACCAGAGCTGGGAACTCGAATACATCGTATCGAATCTCAGCTCTGCCTTGCCGGCTGAGGCTGAGTAGCTAAATGAACAACGATTGGCCTGTTGTTCAGATGGGCAGGACTAAGCCGTATATGGGTCTCTCTCTGTCAGACTGGTGGAATTACGACCTCTGCTGGCTGATTAGAGGCGCCTACACAGGGATGAGGAAAGAGTGCTCAACGCTAGGTGACACAACACTCGTCAGTGTGTGGGTGATAAGATGCATACGGCTTGCTGCCCACGTGTCGGAGGGGACGTGGGTTAGTTTCGATCTCCTCAGTCAGAGCAGGGATCGGCATAGGCAGAGAGGAAACATGATGCAATTGGGCAATTGGACACGCTAAGAGGGAGAAAAAGGGGAGAAAAAAAATCAACACGAGCAAGACAAAAGAGCTGGTGGTGGACTTTCGAAGAACTAAACTACATCCATTAAAACCGGTAAACATCCAGGGACGGAATATCAAGATTGTCAACTCCTATAGGTACCTGGGTGTTCACCTTAACAATAAACTGGACTGGACTAGCAACACACAGACAGGCCTTGTACAAGAAGGGCCAGAGCAGACCTTATTTATTGAGGAGGCTCCGGTCTTTGGTATACAAGTTCTTTCTATTACTCAGTGGTGGCATCAGCCATTTTTTATGGAGTTGTCTGCTGGGGTAGCGGCATTACTACAGCAGACAGGAAGAAACTGAATTAACTGATCAGAAAGGCGAGTTCTGTCCTGGGCTGCAACCTGGACTCGGTGGAAGCAGTGGGGGAGAGAAGGATGATGGCCAAGCTTTCATCCTTAATGGAGAACACCGATCACCCACTGCAAAAGACTGTGGCAGCACTGGGCAGCGACAGGCTTCTTCACCCATGTTGCTCGAAGGAGAGATACCGCAGCTCCTTTCTTCCTTCTGCTGTAAGGCTACATAACCAGCACCGCCCCAAGCGCAGTCAATCACCATCACAATAACTCATATGGTTTTATATTTGCACTAATTTTAATTTCAATTAAACCTTAACAACGTGCAATACATTTTTTTGAGTTATGTGCAATACTTGTCATACTCTGTACTATTCCATGTGCAATACTTTTTATTTTTTATATATTTTCTTTATGCATTTTCTCCCCTTTTTCTCCCTTTTTTAATTGCCCGATTGCGTCATTCTCCCTCTCCACCAATGCCGATCCCCGCTCTGATTGAGGATTGCGGGGAACGAAGCTAACCCACGCCCCCTCCGACACATGGGCAGCATGCAGTATGCATCTTATCACCTACACTTTGACGAGTGCAGTGCAGCCTAGCTGTGTGAGGGCCACACCCCCTACCGCACTCCTTCCCCATCTCCGTGCAGGCGCCACCAACCAGCCAGCAAAGGTCGTAATCGCACTAGTCTGAGAGAGAGTCCCTATCCGGCTTAGTACCGCCCCTTATCGGAACAACAGGCCAATCGTTGTTCATGTGGCCGCTCAGCCTCAGCCGGCAAGGCAGAGCTGAGATTCGATACAATGTATTTTGAGATCTCAGCTCTGGTGAACAGCGTGTGCTTTTACCGCTGCGCCACCTGAGCAGCCATGCAATACTTTTTCTAATCATGTGCACTACTTGTCAGACTATGTACAGTTCACTTTATAAAACAGTGCAATATATGTCTTCTGCTTTTTAAAGACTGTATTTCTTTTCTTTTGTAATTTGTTTTTTTTTGTATTTATTATATCTTTTTTATATACCCCTTATAATTTTTTATCTATGCTTACATTTCTCACATTTCTTCTGTTAATATATGTACAAAACTTTTTATATCTGTATATTTTTAAAAGCTGTAACGTTACAAATTTCCCACTGTGGGATAATAAAAGGCTATCTTATCTTATCTTTTGCTAGCGTAATAACTCTAAAAAAGAATAATTTTCCAAATACATCTTTGCCAAGTTGTGTGTAGTCTGTTGTTGGAATTCTTCTAAAATACTACTGTAAACAATCTCAGTAGGGGGGAATGATGGTACGCTTCCTCACTCCCCTGCTGTTATGAACAGTACCAGTTTGTTGGGCAAGCACATGGTTAGAGTACGGCTGAATGGTGCTTGACTGAGCCTGTAGTTTAAATAACACAGTTGCACCTGGCTTTGCACCCTGTAATTTACGGCACTGCTATATAGCGATTACCAAACCTTCTAAAAAAAAAGCATTCTGTACAGTTTTAAGCACAGCGGACCCTTGACTTACAAATTTAATTGGTTCCAAAGGGCTGTTCTTAAGTCAAAATGTTCGTTAGTTAAACCTATTTTTCCCATAAGAAATAATGTAAATAGAATTAATCCGTGCCAGACCTCCCAAACCACCCCCTTACCGAACCTTTCTAATGTCTTAAGTGGTCTTTTTTGTTATAAATACAAGTATATTTGCCCTTAAATCTTAAATTATAGAATAGACATTCCTGTAATAAACAATAATAAACAACAATACACAGCAGTACTGTACATAAAAACACACATCACATTTCAGTACAGTACGTGTGCTCTACCATACACCATAATACATTTCCTTCTCTTTTTTTTTTATAAAATGTATCTACTAAAAACAACAATAACTCTCATATTTCTCTATTATTTCCTTCTTTATTTCAATAACGTTGTATTTTGTAGGTGTAATTTCATGAAAGAAAAACTTCCTTCTTCTCTCTCACTCACTGTCTCCTCTGTCTGATACACAGTGACATCTACTGGCAGGAGTAATTATACAACAACAAAAAAACTGTGCTTTCTCTTCATCTTCTCTGGGGACATTTTAATATTAAATTTTACAAAATATAAAGAAAACACTGGAAAAACACTGTCCGCTGTTCGAATGTTCGCTCAATGTATATATATTTAAATATATATCTAAATATATATATATATATACAGTATATATACTGTATATATATATATATAGAGAGAGAGAGAGAGAGAGAGGGAAAGAGACGGCTGGAGTCAACTTGTTCGTGATGTCACGTGTTTCGCGAATTTTGGTTCATAATCCGAAATTTGTTCGTACGTTAAGCTGAAAAATATCATTCGTAACCCAAAATTTTCGTATGGTAAACCATTTGTAACTCAAGGGTCTACTGTATTATAATAAAAACATCATGCATTAAATAGCAATTATCAGAAATATTTTTCTTACCCATAAACTCGATGCCCAGCTCATCCGCTGCTAAAGGAAAGAAGACAAAAGCATTAGTATATAGAAAAAGCTTAATAGTAATACAATTAATTAAAATTACAGGACTAATTTCTGGATTAATTTTGTATAAAAATGTGTCCTGTGTTTCATTCAAGTCATAATATCAGATACAATAGCATAGTTTTCCCCAAACATGTAAATACATTTTAAAAATCAGTGGATCAATTAGCTAAACAGGTGATGTTAACAGGTGATTGTAATCATGGTTTAGTACAAAAGCAGCATCTAGGAAAGGCTGAGTCTTTGATAAGTAAAGATGATCAGAGGATCTCCAGTCTGTCAACAAATGTGTGAGAAAATTATTGAAATATTTAAAAACAATGAACCTCAAAGAAAGACTGGAAGGGATTTGCATATTTCTCCCTCTACAGTGCATAATATCATTAATCGATTCAAGGAATCGGAAGGAATTTCAGTGCGTATAGGCCAAGGACGCAAGCTTAAGCTGAATGCCCGTGATATTCGATCCCTCAGACGGCACTGCATCAAGAACCACCACTCAACAACAGCTGATATAACCACATGGGTGAGGGATTACTTTAGCAAACCTTTGTCAAGCACTACAATACGGAGTTACATGCACAAATGCCACTTAACACTTTACTGTACAAAAAAGAAGCCTTATGATAACCATGTCCAGAAGCGGCATCGACTTCTCTGGGCTCGGAGGCATCTAGGATGGACCATCACACAGTGGAAATGTGTATTGTGGTCAGACGAATCAGCGTTCCAGGTCTTTTTTTTTTTAGAAAAAATGGACGCCGTGTGCTCCAGACCATCCAGACTGTTATCAGCAACAAGTCCAAAAACCAAGGTCTGTCATTTTTGGGGCTGTGTCAGTGCCCTTGGCAAAGATCATATACACTTCTGTGATGGCAGCATTAATGCAAAAAAATACATTGAGATTGAGAACAACATGTGCTGCCTTCAAGACGTCATCTTTTTCAGGTACATCCATGCATTTTTCAACAAGACAATGGATAACCACATGTTGCACACATTACAAAGGCACGGCTGTGGAAGAAAAGGGTACGGGTACTGGACTGGGCTGCCTGCAGTTCTGACCTGTCCCCAATAGATAATGTGTGGAAAATTTTGAAAGGAAAAATGTGACAATGATGACCCTGTACTGTTGCACATCTTAAGACGTGTTTGCAGGAAGAATGAGACAAAATAAAAGCTGAAACACTAAATCACTTGGTCTCCTCGGTGCCAAAACGACTTTTAAGTGTGGTGAAAAAGAATGGCAACATTACAAAGTGGTAAATGCTTTTCTGTCCCAACCTTTTTGTAATGTGTTGCAGGCCTGAAATGCAGAAATGGATGTTTATTAATAAATGAAATGAACATGAAATATCTCAGGTTCATCCTGTCTGCAATCAAATAAAAGTCAAAGTAAATGTAAGGAACTCTGCATTTTTATTTTATTTGCATTTTCCATACTGTCCCAACTGTTTCTGATTTTTTTTTCTACCTGTGGCAGTGGTTACCACTTACCTTAATTTAGCAGGAAAAACAAGGACCTGGCAACAATTTGGAACTCAGGCATGGTTGATTTATATGCAGTTTTCTAAAAAAAAAAAAAACAGCTGCAAAACCAGCTTCAGCTAATTGCCAATGCAAGCAAATAAAATGGAATATGAAATATGTAATGGACCTTTTATGTGACCCTTTTTCTTATGTTTATGCATTAATGGAGGTGCAATTTATATCTTGCTATGAACACATTAATAATCAGTTCAGAATTATTTGGATAATAATTATTATTCTAAAGAATAACCAGATACCAGAAAATATATTTTAGCATACTAACATTTAGACAGCTTACACGAGCGAACAAACTCAGGGTGTGTTCAAAAACCTAGTGTGCTGCCTTACTGTCTACATAGGCAGCTGCCTCAGTAGAGAGGATTCTAATAAGCCATTGACTTATAAGTCAGGTTATTCGAATGCACTACTTAGACAGAGATTCCATCAGTTTTCGCTAACTAAGCTAACACAGTTAGCTTCATGCCATTCAAACCAATGGGATGGGGTGGTACAACGCGCTAGCATCTCAACTAACATCTCCCTTCGTGTGCCGAAAACGGTTACATTCGCTGAATTTGCAAATAAATACACTTGTACAAGTTTATACAAATGAAAAATTATAATTCATTTAAGTTTGAAAATAACTCTGTACGTTTCTCCGCACAGTCTGCCATGATTTTTATTTTTCTGTGAGAAAAGTTGTGCCGCACTGAATGCTGGGAATTGCCTTCACTGCTAAGGCAGCATCGGATGCTCCCTTGTTCTCGAGTCAAAATAGCGTTAAAATTTTAAGATACCTTACTAGTGAGCATATTAAAGCATCTAGGATTTCAAACAGTCTCCTTCTCGGGAGCGCACGTAGGATACATGTGTATGTAGAGAGCGCACTAGGTTTTCGAACACACCCTCATTTTCACAGAGGGCCACATCTGCATTATGGTGGCTCTCAAATGGCTGATTGTAACGTATCCTGCTGTGATTGCAGTCTGCCTTTTAAGTCTTGGACAATTTGTTGTCTTTCTTGGAAGCTAAATTCTGTGTTTGATGTCAAAATGTAAAATTTATACTGTATATTTATAATGTACATTTACATTTATGTTGTACTCCTTTACCACAGACACGGCCTCATAACACAAGAGACATACCAGTTTTTCTTCTTGAAGCACAAACTTGTATTCACTCTCCCATCTTTCATTAAATTAGCTTCCTTGTACAATTTCTAAATATTTCTAAACATCATCTAGTGGTGGGATGCGATCACTTTGCAGGTCACAAAATCGGCATGCATTGTGAGAGATGCATTTTATGTACGATTTTACAGTGTATTTTAAGACAATTGTTCTGCCCTCGCTAAGAGTTTTTCCCCCTTTCTCAGCTAGACAGACAGCCAACTCCCTCCAAAATACACCTAGGTCGGTTTTATTTGCTTTCCAACTGTACACTGTGTGCATCAGAATGTAGTAAAACTACAAAATAAAAACTATAAAAAACTTATTACAGTACATGCACATAGCTGTAGTTAAGTGTTACATGTAGTACAATATGAAATGTAACCAAACGTAGAATAGTGCTAACGAGTTCGCATTTTGTGTAAAAATACTAATTGCTATAGTAACGGTAATAAGCGTATTTAATTACGGAATTACGGTAAATTCGTAACTGAAACGCTGTAACATACTCGCTAAACATTTACAAACAACTGAGAATATAAATGTCTATAACTAACAGACAATGCTTCTGTATTGGATTACAAGAGAATTAACTTCTATTTATTATTGTTTACGCTACTGACTTTACCCCGCGTTCTTTTGCCGCTAAAACGTTAAAGCAAAGGTCGAAGTTAGTTGCCATGACTACGATGTCAAAAGTTGGCGCTTAAAGGCATAAGTAAGTCTCTGTAACTACTCGAACCATCACAACAATCAAACGTCTTTTAAGCTCTCGCGCGCCACATAAAATGACGTGGCGGGCCAAATCTGATTTGTTTGACACCCCTGGCTTACACTATAACTAATTGCTTTTCTACACTTGGTAAAAATTTACAAATTTCTCACACAGTGATTGAACAACAGAAGCAGGTTTGTCTGGGTCGTCCCAAAGGAAGTGAGACAGAAAGTCCAGGGCTTGTTAATAGGCTTGCATAACTTAGCCTGCTCAGCCTCTTGATTAGAATGAGAATCCAGCAATGATTGGTTGTGGAAATGGACTTTGTTTCGACTCACCCACCCAAGGGAAGCTCATAATTGTCTCTGCTGGTCACAAGTTTTTAGTCATTTCTTCACTGTTATCCCAGCTGTCACTTTTTCAACAATTTCTGGTCAAGTGGTGCATGTTAGTGAAAGATCAGCTCTCTGAATGCTGCCAGAGTTCCATTATATCCTCTCTCCAACCCTCAGAACCTCAGGGATTGACAAAAAGCGGAGCACTCGTGTTCGTTCTGAACAGCTCTCCATTTTCACGCCCCTGTAATATAATCTCGTTTAAATTAAAGGTAAAACCGTTAGACATAATTGCTTTTCTGACAGAGGTGGCACAAGGTTTTTAAACAGACTCTTGCTTACAAGTCTTGTATAAAACCAGACAGAAAACCATCTGTTAGTTGATGAATTAAATAATGACAGGGTATTTCACATATATTTACGCACTCATTAGTATGAGAATAATAACTGTGTTAGCATCTGAGATGGGGTAATGAGTAAATGACATGTAATTTGGCTTTTATGTGACCGTCCTTTTATACACTGATCAGCCATAACATTAAAGCCCCCTCCTTGTTTCTATACTCACTGTCCATTTTGTCAGCTCCACTTACCATATAGCAGCACTTTGTAGTTCTACAATTACTGACTGTAGTCCATATGTTTCCCTACATACCTTTTTAGCCTGCTTTCACCCTGTTCTTCAATGGTCAGGACCCCCACAGGACCACGACAGAGCAGGTATTATTTAGGTGGTGGATCATTCTCAGCACTGCAGTGACAATGACATGGTGGTGGTGTGTTAGTGTGTGTTGTGCTGGTATGAGTGTATCAGACACAGCAGTGCTGATGGAGTTTTTAAACACCTCACTGTCACTGCTGGACTGAGAATAGTCCACCAACCAAAAACATCCAGCCAACAGCGCCCTGTGGGCAGCGTCCTGTGACCACTGATGAAGGTCTAGAAGATGACCAACTCAAACAGCAGCAACAGATGAGCAATCGTCTCTGACATCTACAAGGGACCAACCAGGTAGGAGTGTCTAATAGAGTGGACCGTGAGTGGACACAGTATTTAAAAACTCCAGCAGTGCTGCTGTGTTTTATCCACTCATAGCAGCACAACACACACTAACACACCACCACCATGTCAGTGTCACTGCAGTGCTGAGAATAATCCACCACCTAAATAATACCTACTCTGTGGTGGTCCTGTGGGGGTCCTGACCATTGAAGAACAGGGTGAAAGCAGGTTATAAAGGTATGTAGAGAAACAGATGGACTACAGTCAATAATTGTAGAACTACAAAGTGCTTCTTTATGGTAAGTGGAGCTGATAAAATGGACAGTGAGTGTAGAAACAAGGAGGTGGTTTTAATGTTATGGTTGATCAGTGTATATTGATTATGGAGAGACAACAGCTCTTTACTGGGCATCTAAACTGGGCAAGCCATAGCCTAGTGGTTAAGGCAGGGGATTACAGATTTTTTTTACTTCTAAAACTAAAGCAATTCATTTTTCACCCACAGGAGACATTTTTGATTAGTCTCGCTGACCACGCACACACGCATGTTTAATGTTATCCAGTTCAGTCTGTCCGTTGGCTAGCAAAACTTTAAAATAAGGCTAACAGTGAAGATAAATCGGTGTCAAAAACAATGATGGCTGTTATAGGACATGTGTGTGTGCCTTTTTGAGAGGTGTATAGTGGGAGATGCTCTGTTCACAATATTGCAATAAGTGATTCAGGAGTCGATTTGTATGAAGCGAAGCTTGTGCACTTTCTAAGTTTCTCTCCTCAGTCATCTCTCTGTTTTTGCTGTAATTAATGAATGCTGCGGTTTTAAATAAACTCCATCCTTACAGGTGGGAGACTTAATTAAACTGGCTATTACCACAGAGCGGTAGTCAGAACCATTCTGCCCGTAGAGCTAAAAGTTATCTCCCCTGAGTTTTCTGTCAGTCAAAGCAGAGTATCCTGAACCAGCAAACTTAGCAGTTCATGTACTTTTGCCTCTACTCTTATCTACATCAAAAGCAAGTCCCGTTTACGATTTACGACTAGTTGAATTTCTATAATGTGCTTGCAGAATATGTTCAGTCGTCGCATTGAATAATATTGGGCTTTCATTATTTCAATTAGCAAAAATACATCGTATGTATGATGTGCATAACGTTATTTATATTATTTTAGCTTGCCAAGAGCTTTCGCAACAGCGTCTGTGTGAGGGTTGATTGGGTTGTTTGAGTTGTCCAAAAAAACACTGGGATAGGCCGATCAGGTGGCGCAGCAGTAAAAACACACTGGAACCAGAGCTTGGATCTCGAATACATCGTATCGAATCTCAGCTCTGCATGCCGGCTAGGCTGAGCGGCCACATGAACAACGATTGGCCTGTTGTTCATATGGGCGGGACTAAGCCGGATGGGGTCTCTATCTCATAACTAATGCAATTACGACCTCTGCTGGCTGATTGATGGCGCCTGCACAGAGATGAGAAAAGAGGGGTCTCAGGGTGTGTCTCTTCGTACACAGTGCTGAGCTGCACTGCACTGTCAAAGTGTAGGTGATAAGATGCATACGGCATGCTGCCCACGTGTCGGAGGGGGCGTGGGTTAGCTTCGTTCTCTTCAATCAGATCAGGGATCGGCATTGGTGGAAAGGAAGCATGATGCAATCGGGCAATGGGACACGCTAAAAAGGGAGAAAAAGGGGAGAGAATGCATAAACAAAATAAAAAAAACAACAACTCTGGGATAGGGTACTGGACTCGTAATCAGAAGGCTGGTAAATGCGGAAAGGGTAAATGTAAACTAAAACTAACACAGACTTACTAATCCCCTGTATTTCCCAAAAAACCTATAGGGTTTCAGCAGATTTGTGTTCTTGGACTGTTTTATACTTAAACTAAGGTAAGAACATGTTGAGGAAGCACTTCTGTAAGTCGCCCCAGATAAGAGTGTCTGGAAAATGTAAAAGGGTATTAGCACTAATAAAAAACTGGCTGGACTGATTCTACAAAAATAACTCAACCCTAATACTGTTTAAGAACACACACACACACAACTGGAGCAGCTAAAGTAAATAATATAATAATACTATGGGGTTGATTTACTAAGAATTTGTATTTGTAAAATCACCCACAGACGCTTCGGTAACAAAAGTGCAAATGTGAATAATGGCAAATCCACTCTGCATGTTTTCTGTTATGAATATCCAATTTTGGGTGTTTATACTGAAGGATTAAAATAAAGAACAGACTGAATGCCATTAGCATTTATTTAGAACCAGCAATGTGAAGCTGCAAATCCTTTTGAGAGCATCTGTAAAAAATTTAACACAGGAAAAAAGGCAGATATTAATTGATGTGCAATTTGCACAATGACAGTAGTTACATTTACATGGTACAGATGTCAGGAATGTATTCATCTGAACTGCCACATTTTACACACTAGCGTCTACTGAAAATGCATTCCATGCACATGTAAGATCTGCCTTCCTGTTAATACTGTGTATTTGTATTCTCTTAGTGGTTTATTTTTCGCAGATGTAGATGCCCTCACTGACTTAACATTTCAACATCACATGAAATATGAGTGTAGTGTAACAGAGAATGTGTTTGCTCCTGCACTCAAGTGACTGCGTTGATTACAACCCAACGGCACATGCCTGTTCAGTCCTTGTTTGCCTTGATGAGGTATTAGTGTAATGATTTATTCATCCATTCTATTCTGATAACTACTACACCCAGATCAGAGTCAAAGTAGGTCCAGGGCCACTTGGGAACACTGGGCAATGAAGAACAGTCGATGAATTCTTAGCTTGAAAGGTGTGTGGGTGTGTTGATGCGTGCATGTATGTGTGTGTGGGGGGGGGGGTTAAAAGTACCAAATGAAAACCCATGTAATATGTAAAAAAAAAAACATTGTTATAGTCTCTGAAGGTGCTGTTGGGCTCTTGAGCAAGGCTCTTAACCTTCAGTTGCTCAGACTGTATACTGTAACTGTAATGTAAGTCGCTTTGGATAAAGGCGTCCGCTAAATGCGAAAAGGGTAAATGTAAACTGAAACTCACACACACTTACTAATCCCCTATATTTACCAAAAAAACCTATAGGGTTTCAGCAGATTTGTGTTCTTGGACTGTTTTATACTTAAACTAAGGTAAGGAAATGTTGAGGAAGCACTTCTGTAAGTCGCCCCAGATAAGAGTGTCTGGAAAATGTAAAAGGGTATTAGCACTAATATAAAACTGGCTGGACTGATTCTACAAAAATAACTCAACCCTAATACTGTTTAAGGATATTTTGGGGGTTTCTACGATAGAAAAAGAATATAATATGCTATAATAGTAGCTTATGAAAGAAAACACACACACACAACTGAAGCAGCTAAAGTAATTAATATAATAATATTATGGGGTTGATTTACTAAGAATTTGCATTTGTAAAATCACCCACAAACACTTCGGTAACAAAAGTGCAAATGTGAATAATGGCAAATCCACTCTGCATGTTTTCTGTTATGAATATCCAATTTTGGGTGTTTATACTGAAGGATTAAAATAAAGAACAGACTGAATGCCATTAGCATTTATTTAAACCCAGCAGTGTGAAGCTGCAAATCATTTTGAGAGCATCTGTAAAAAATTAAACACAAGAAAAAAGGCAGATATTAATTGATGGAGACACGAGTCTGCGACGCACGCAAGTCGCACACACAGCGACTTCAGACTCAACTCAGACTCTTTTCAGACTCTGACTCATGACTCGCAAAAAAATTACTCGTACGCAATAGCGTCAGCATGTGTTAACATTAGTTAAGTGTGACAATTATATATATATATATATATATATATATATATATATATATTATTATTATTATTATAAATATTCTGCTCTCTAATAACGCTCCGGTCGTTTTAACCCGCAACGCACGCAATGGGCAAATGTTACAGTCAGCTTCCGGCGTAGTGATGAAGCATCACTCCCTACTCCCTACACAGTTTGAAGTTCACTTCATTTGCACATTTTCATCACCTTTGGATTGGAATCTCACTTTAAATGGTGGAATACCCTACGTAGTGCACTTCACAGGAACAACTGGGGTGAATAGAACGCTCCTACAAAATTGGCGTTAATGGTTGAAAGAGCGCTTTCTGAACCAATCAGACCTTCTGATTTTAATTTTTAGTAAGTAATGCTGTTATTTGCATTTATTCAGTTTGCGTCACACAGATGATGTGTCAATGAAACACTTGATTGGCTTTCTAACGAGTTAGTGTTTTATTTCACAACTGGGAAAAGTTTGGAGATTTTTAATAAGCACATTTACAAAATAACGGATTATATTCCTAATGGGACACACGGTTATACATTTAATAGCATTTGGAAGAACATAAGCTAAGGTAAGCAGTGGTTATAATTTTTTTTGCTGTGTTTTGGACTTTGGCCGCTGTGTTGTGATTTATCTTGAGCTTTTGTTTTGCAATGAAAACAAAACGTATCAGTTTAAGCTTTTAACTGGTACCTTCTTGTTATGGAAATTACATTAATTTGCACAATGACTAGGAAAGTAAAGGCACTAAGTAAAACAGCAAAATACAGTTGCTAATCTGTTGTTGTTTTTTATCTGAACTTACATATTATTTGTTTATTTCTACGCTACATTTCCAATATATGTTTTGTGTATATTAGATTGACTTGACTTGGACTCTAGCCTAAAGACTTGTGACTTGACTCGGACTCTAGCCTAAAGACTTGTGACTTGACTTGGACTCTAGTCTAAAGACTCGTGACTTGACTCGGACTCTAGCCTAAAGACTCGTGACTTGACTTGGACTCTAGCCTAAAGACTTGTGACTTGACTTGGACTTTAGCCTAAAGACTTGTGACTTGACTTGGACTCTAGTCTAAAGACTCGTGACATGACTCGGACTCTAGCCTAAAGACTTGTGACTTGACTTGGACTCTAGTCTAAAGACTCGTGACTTGACTCGGACTCTAGCCTAAGGACTCGTGACTTGACTTGGACTCTAGCCTAAAGACTTGTGACTTGACTTGGACTCTAGCCTAAAGACTTGTGACCTGACTTGGACTCTAGTCTAAAGACTCGTGACTTGACCGGACTCTAGTCTAAAGACTTGTGACTTGACTCGGACTCTAGCCTAAAGACTTGTGACTTGACTCAGACTCTAGTCTAAAGACTCGTGACTTGACTCAGACTCTAGTCTAAAGACTCGTGACTTGACTCGGACTCTAGTCTAAAGACTCGTGACTTGACTCGGACTCTAGCCTAAAGACTTGTGACTTGACTCGGACTCTAGCCTAACGATTCGTGACTTGAGAACATCTCTGCCAGGGCCACTTGAGAACACTGAATGAAGAACAGTCGATTAATCCTTAGCACATTTTAAAAGGTGTGTGGGTGGGTGGGTGCAAGGGTGTATGGTGGGGGGGGTTAGAGTACCAAAAGAAAACTCATCTGATATGTAAAAAAAACAATGTTATAGTCTCTGAGGGCATTCTGGGATGCAATTCTTCCCTGAAAAATGAATACCAGAGTCTGCAGTCTGCTGCTGTAGGAAAAGCGAAAGATAAAGAATGAAAGAGAGAACCAAAGAGAGAAAGCAGGAGAGAGAGAGAGAGAAAGAGAGAGAGAGAGAGAGAGAGAGAGAGAGAGAGAACAATCTCTGATATAGACCAGTAGCTCCTGCCCTCCCTGCAGGAATTCTCAACTACAGAACATTTGATAGATTACAGAGGATGCACACCTGTTTACCGACAGCTCTTAATTATTCCATTTTAGTATGCTGCATGTGTGATGGAGTGAATTTGGAATTTAAAGCTACACATCAGCACGGGTGGATGTGCTGGCATTGCTATTTTGGTCTATTTTGCTCACTAGACACGCTATTTAATATTTGGCATGTGGAGAAAACAGATGTCTTTTAAAACACTGTCGAGCATCGAGAGACAAAAGGCACAGGCGGTGATTCAGGAGGTCTGTCTGACTGATAAAGCCAGTGCTGGATGAGTTTTACGGCTGCTGAGGCTGATTGCCCTTCATAACAAATACATGTTCATGCATATGCATGTGTAATCACAGTGCTGTCATAAGTCGCTCATGACGCATCATTAAGCGTGGGTACAAATTGATCCCTCAGGATCCTGCATTGCCTGGCATACAGACAAGTTGTGGTAAAGTATAGTGTTCTATTCCAAGCACAAAGTACCCTTAGAAAAGGGACCAATTTCAGTGATGAGCATTATATACTCCTTCACTCACTTTCTATACCGCTTATCCTAATCAGGGTAGAGGGAGTGGGGGCATGTTGGACCCTGGAGAGGGTGCCAGTCCATCGCAGGGCAGATACACCAATCAACCATAACATTAAAACTACCTCCTTGTTTTTACACTCACTGTCCATTTTGTCAGCTCCACTTACCATATAGAAGCACTTTGTAGTTCTACAATTACTGACTGTCATCCATCTGTTTCTCTGCATGCTTTGTTAGCCCCCTTTCACCCTGTTCTTCAATGGTCAGGACCCCCAAAGGACCACTACAGAGCAGGTATTATTTAGGTGGTGGATCATTCTCAGCACTGCAGTGACACTGACATGGTGGTGGTTTGTTAGTGTGTGTTGTGCTGGTATGAGTGAATAAGACACAGCAGCGCTGCTGAAGTTTTTAAATACCATGTCCACTCACTGTCCACTCTTTTAGACACTCCTACCTAGATGGTCCACCCTGTAGATGTAAAGTCAGAGACGATCGCTCATCTCTTGCTGCTATTTGAGTTGGTCATCTTCTAAACCTTCATCAGTGGTCACAGGACGCTGCCCACGGGGTGCTGTTGGCTGGATATATTTTTGGTTGGTGGACTATTCTCAGTCCAGCAGTGACAGTGAGATGTTTAAAAACTCCAGCAGCGCTGCTGTGTCTTATCGACTCATACCAGCACAACACACACTAACACACCACCACCATGTCAGTGTCACTGCAGTGCTGAGAATGATCTAACACCCAAATAATACCTGCTCTGTAGTGGTCCTGGGAGAGTCCTGACCATTGAAGAACAGGGTGAAAGGGGGCTAAGGTGTCCCAAAATTCACGCAAGAAGTAATTTTGATAGAGAACACAGGTTTTTAATTAAAAATTGTAAATTTTTAATTGATTCATAAAGTATACAGTATAGGGTTATGTATGGAATAGCATATTGGGTAAATGGCCTCCACGGCTTTGCTGGCACATACGCACTCTTTTGTCGAAATTTTCCATGACCGTTTTGCATAAATGTGGCTGAATTTCGTTGATACAGCGCTCAATTTCCTCCTTCAAGGCGTGGGTGGTTGTGGGCTTGATGGCATAAACCATAGACTTCAAAAAACTCCAAAGAAAAAAGTCCAACGACGTTAAATCGCATGATCTGGGCGGCCAATTCTGATCACGAAAACGGGAAATTACACGACCAGGAAATGACTCATGCAGTAATTGAATTGTTTCTCGGGCTGTATGGCATGTGGCACCGTCTTGTTGAAAGCACATGTCGTCCACATCCATATCTTGCAATTTAGGCACAAAAAGCTGGATTATCATGTCGCAATAGCGAGCACCATTAACTGTTATTGCCTGACCAGCCGCATTTTCGAAGAAGAATGGTCCGATGATGCCTCCAGCCCAAAATCCGCACCAAACAGTGACACGTTGTGGATGCATTTGTTTCTCAACAATCACTCGTGGATTTTCTGAACCCCAAATGCGACAATTTTGATGATTAATGAAGCCATCAAGATGAAAATGAGCCTCATCGCTTAAGATGACTTTGTTCGAAAAATCGGCATCCACTTGTTGTTGTTCCAAAATCCATTCAACGAACTCTCTTCGCTGTGCGTTGTCAGTAGGCTTCAGTTCTTGACTCAGTTGAACTTTGTAAGCATGAAGATGCAAATCTTTCGTGAGAATACGCTGTAGAGAGCTTCTGGAAATGTTCAATTCTTGACCACGGTGCCGAATTGATGTTCCTGGACTCTCAGCAACACTCTCACGAACTGCTTCGATGTTTTGTGTTGAACGACTTGTTGAAGGACGGCCAGAGTGTCTAAGATCACTAATTGATCCAGTCTCCCTGAATTTTTTAATTAATCTCTTCACAGTTGATGAAGTTAAATCACTATTCTGACCATATTTTGTACGAAAATTGCGAACTGTAGCTGCCAAACCTTCATTATTTTTAAAATATTGCTCAACAATGAAAACGCGTTGTTCTTTCGTGTAGCGCTCCATTTTTAATAACCCTGAACTGTGAGCTGTCACGCTGTCTTTTTTTTTCGTTGGCAACACTTTACCGCACAAATGGCGCCAAATTCAAATCTTGCGTGACTTTTGGGACACCCTATATATGGTAAGTGGAGCTGATAAAATGGACAGTGAGTGTAGAAACAAGGAGGTGGTCATAATGTTATGCCTGATCGGTGTACACGTTTCAGAAAAATTTTACATTAAACTTGTTAACTTTCATCAAAAACTAATATAGAGTAAAATGTAAATAAATACAGATAAAGGCACAAATACGGTGCCAAAGCAACATTCGAGTAAAAAACAAAAAATGCATTAGTGGCCCTGTTATAATTATGATCAAACTATATAAAACATTTGTCGTCTGACTCTAAAATTGCTCTAAACTACCATTCACCAATAAACCTGTCAGAACATAATGATTTTTGTAACTGAAAGCTTCCGTAAACTATTGCGGCATCCCAAAATAAAGATTCCTCCCTTGGGCAAGTCAGTTATAAAATCTGTCTCCTTCAAGTCACTGGCTGCACAGTTGGATTCCTGTGAGACTGCAGCTTTTCTACACAGGAGGCCATCATAATCTACAGCTCCTGATCAGCACTCAGAAAGTAGCAAACCCAAACTCACACAGAAACCTTCCTTTTGACCCCCTGATATTGCTGATGTACACCGATCAGACATAACATTATGAATACCTTCCTAATATTGTGTTGGTCATCAGACATCAATAAACCATTAAAATCTAATAGAAAAATCAATAAAGATAAATACAATAAAAAATAAAAATCAGTACAAACTCACCCATAAAATCAATACAATCTCTAAACAGTGAAAGTGGTCAAAAGAAATATTGGGGTAGTAGTACCAAGTAGTACCAATCAAGTTCGAAAGATTAGCAGTAGGCTAGCTTGAAGAGGTGAGTTTTAAGGTGGGATTTAAAAGTAGAGATTGGGAGGGTGTTCCAGAGAGAAGGGGCAGAGTGGCTTAAAGCCCTCGCGCCCATAGTCGACAGGCGGACAGAAGGAATAGAAAGCCGGAAGGCTGAGGAAGACCTAAGAGTGAGGGTGGGATTGTAGACTTGGAGTAAATCAGAGATGTAAGAGGACACCACTTTTCCTTCCTTGGACCACTTTTGATAGACTGACCACTGACAGACCGGGAACACCCCACAAGAGCTGCAGTTTTGGAGATGCTCTGACCCAGTCGTCTAGCCATCTCAATTTGGACCTTTTCAAACTCACTCAAATCCTTACGCTTGCCCATTTTTCCTGCTTCTAACACATCAACTTTGAGGATAGAATGTTCACTTGTTGCCTAATATATCCCACCCACTAACAGGTGCCGTGATGAAGAGATAATCAGTGTTATTTACTTTACCTGTCAGTGCTCATAATGTTATCCCTGGTCGGTGTATGGGTAGTATAGATAATACTGACCCATACTGGTTTCTTTTTAATTTTTGATACTGTGAAAGCCAGGAAAGAAGAGCACACATTAAGTAAGATTTCTCTTCTGAGTGGGTCAGTACAGAAATGAAGAATGATAGCTGACCAATTATTTTCAATGATGCATTTCGCAGCAGTAGATTCTGCTAAAGCTCAAAGGACAGAAAAAGCCTCGGTGGCAGATAAAGCCCCGAACGGCCTCAGGGGAGGGGGGGGGGGGGGGGGGGGGTGATTTGTGGCTCATTTGGTGGGTTAAGTGAATAAAGACGCACTGACCCATAAACAAGCACTGGGCGTACCAGTGGAGCGAGAACAAAACAAACAGTGGCCTCAATAGGGTGGAATAAAGAAACATTGCGAACATAATGGGCTATAAAAATGCAAAGCATGAAAGCTGACATGATATATTGGGGCTTGTGATTTCTCTTTATAAGGGTCGCTGGGTGGCAAACTGTATTTGATACCGTGGCAGTGTTATAAATCAAGCACATTATCTGGATTAAGCGGCTCGTCTTTGTCAAAACTCTCTAGGAGAAAAACAAAACAAGAAGATGAAGACAGCTCTGGCAACGGTCGCCTCTGAAACGTTCTGTGCTGGATTTTTTTCTCAGCAGGCAGATGTGAGACAGGGGCACGCAGATAATGTAAGTGTATCTATGATAAAGATGACGGTACTTCTAGTAAAAGGAGCTCTACCTCTTGTAATGCTAGATAGAGGCCAATCTGAAAATCAGATCTGGCAGGGCAGATTCCATTACCAGGCACACAGCGGGTCCGTGACTTCAAACAGCAGCAAATAGGAGTTTAGGATTCTATTCAGCTCAGTGGAATAAAATACCCTTTAAAAAGCAAAACCAGTTCATATGGCTATTGGAAAGCCTCGTCTAAGATTCACGCTGGGTATTCTTGCTCCTTACCTCTTTACATCCTACTGTTCCTTTTGTGGAATATTTTTTTATGTTCAAGTCCAGCAACACTCACTTTGCAGCTGTCAGGGTTTTACACCTGTAGTCCTGGGTCATATAAAACACACTGGGTTCAATTGGGTTTGGTTGCTAGTTCCTAACCTTCATTGACAAAGCAAGCACTCTGCAAACTTTCTGTCTATAAACCTGTTCCAGACTCAAATACTAACTGCTCTATTCGAGGTATTGGCAACTTGATATGTTAGTCCCTGTATTAATCAACTGGAACACCGAAAACAAATGATTTCAGCATTGACCACAAATTAGCAGGACAGTTTCTGCAATTCTTTGTATTCTAGAGACATATGAGAAAAACAAGCTAAAATACAGCCACACAGGGTTGGTTGTGACTAGGGCTGGCACCGATCCGATACTCTGTATTGGTATCGGTCCGATATTGGCCCAAATCACTGGATAAGATATCGAAAGAAAAAACGTGTAATCCGATACTCTTGCTTAATGTAAATAACACTTAATGTAAATAACACTTAATGTAAATAACACTTAATGTAAATAACACTTAATGTAAATAACACTTAATGTAAATAAGGCCATTGTTTGTGTGTAAAGCAAATAACACACAAAGATACGTTCCAACAGAGTGCCGTTTATTGCCTGCTCACTCGGCAACTGCCGTAACAAGGTGCATCTTGATGATATCATTAACATGTGCCACTGATCTACAACTCATCTGCAACAGCTATTCAGAAATTAAAACACACTGATCTACTTAAACTTTTAGCATTTTAAAAAATCATCTACTACTGCCACATCTAAAAACACTGTTTTAACACAATAAAAATCGCTTTAGAAATGATTAATTATCTTGTCCCGGTTTGGAGATATCTCACATCCTTAATGATTAATCCATTAATGTTATGAAATAAAACAAACGACACCATTTCCCTTTTAGCCACAGATGTCCTCTTCAAAATCCAGCAGGGTTTTTTAATAAGCACCCTTTGGTTTTTAATAATCTAAAAACGTGACAGAACTTTCACATAAAATATCAACCAAACACTGCGTCAATTCTAACTGGTCCATCGCGTTTGATTTACATCCACATCTTCCAATTGTAGACACTTTAGACGCTTTTGGTGCTGGAGCCTATCCCAGCTGTTCAATGGGCAAACAGTAACACTTGCTGTGATGCGACAGTGCTACCCACCGAGCCACCATGCCACCTGTTAAAATCAGTTTATTTAATTATTATAATTTTTCTCTGCGACCTATTTTTTGGCACGTGACCCACTCCAGTGTTGCTAAAATATGTCAACCATGAATTAGAATTTAACAGAATAGAATTACAATAGAATGTAACAAAGGTGTCACTGTCCACAGTTAAAATAGCCCACCATGTGTAGAAAGGAAGAACCTGTTCCAAAATCAGTCTGCACTTTAAAGCTTGACTGAAGTTTGTAGTTCATCAAATATGTATATAAAAAAATCTGACCTCAAACCTGTGAAGTGGTTACAGTGTCAAATCAAGAAACATAACCTAAGAAATATAACCTAAGAAATATAACCAAACATCAGGTTTGTTGTATGTACATTTTAAACAAGCAGATCTTCTTATATTTACACATCAAAAGTCTACGTTTAATGTCAACTTTGTGATATTTTGGTTTAATGGCTTTTACCACTGGCACCAATGACTAAAACACAGAGAGCAGATTCAGTCTCAGTAGCATGATATTTACTCTGATAAAGAAAATGGGTTGTGTGTTTATCTGGAGTAAAGCAAATATCTTCCTGTAAAAAGCAGTAAACAAGAAAAACCTACTTGGATCAGATAGGATGGGGTCCGTCTTCGGTACAAATTGATCACAGCGAAGTCCACGATAACCCTCTTTACACCTGCAATAGAAGAGATGGGGTAATTTATTATTTAGGCATGTCAGACAGCACTAAATCCTTTAATCCTTTAGTAAGGTGTAAATCATTATAACCATACCATCTTTGGAAAATACATAACCCTATGTGTAGTCAGCAGTTACCATCATGGTTACTATATTAAAATGATACAATGTGGTTTACACTCACTAACCCAACCACTCATTCACCCACTCACTCACTTAGTAACCCAACCACTCGCTCACTCACTCACTTAGTAACCCAACCACTCGCTCACTCACTCAGTAACCCAACCACTCATTCACTCACTGACCCAACCACTCACTCAATAGCTAGCTCACTCACTAACCCAACCACATTTACTCACTCACTCAGTAACCCAACCACTTAGTAACTAACCCAACCACTCATTCACCCACTCACTCAGTAACCCAACCACTCATTCACCCACTCACTCAGTAACCCAACCACTCACTCACTAACTCACTCAGTAACCCAAACACTCACTCACTCAATAACCCACTCACTCTCTCACTTAGTAACCCACTCACTCATTTAGTAACCCAACCACTCCCTCCCTCACTTACAAACCCAGACACTCTCTCAGTCACTCACTCACTAACCCAGCCACTCACTCACTAACTAACCCAGTCACTCACTCACTAACTAATCCAACCACTCATTCACTCACTCAGTCACTTACTAACCCAACCACTCATTTACTCATTTACTCACTAACCCACTCACTCACTCACTAACCCAACCACCCACTCACTCACTAACCCAACCACCCACTCACTCAGCCACTCCCTCACTCACTAACTAACCCACTCACTCACTCACTCACTCAGTAACCCAACCACTCACTTAGTAACCCCACCACTCCCTCACTCACTCACAAACCCAGACACTCACTCAGTCACTCCCTCACTGACTCACTAACCCAGCCACTCACTCACTAACCCAACCACTCCCTTACTCACTAACCCAACCATTTACTCACTGAGACACCTACTGGCAATTTAGAGTGGACAAAGCATCTTATACACCTAAAGAAAACCCTTCTGACAGTTGGCAAAGATGAGGATCCCCAGGACACACGTTGCTGTGCAGCACTAAATCTACCAGTGTGAGACGGATAAAGGATTTAAAAGATATAGAAAATGATAAAATGTATTCCACGGTACCTAGAGGACCTTCACACAAAACAAAGACAACATAAACACACAAATTGAAGAAAAGGATCAAATGTGGGTCCCTGGAGCTGTGCAGCACCAACATTACTAGCTTTGCCACTAAGATGTGTACTGAAACTGTCATTAAACTGTACAATCTGTCATATATATATACAACCCCAAATCAGAAAAGGTTAGGACAGTATGGAAAATGCAGATAAAATAATGCAGTGTTCCTCACAATGACTTTTATTTGATTGCAGAACATTTGAACCCAAGATATTTCATGTTTTATCTGCTCAACTTAATTTCATTTGTTAATATACCTCCATTCCTGCATTTCGTGGGAAATTTAGGGCTACTAATGAGGTGAAAAAACTAAATAATTATGTGATTCCAAACAGATGAAGTTAACAGGTGATTGTAATCATGTTTTGGTACAAAAACAGCATCCAGGAAATCTTTGATGAGCAAAGATGATCAGAGGATCTCCAGTTTGTCAACAAATGTGTGAGAAAATTATTGAAATCTTTAAAAACAATGTACCTCAAAAAAAGATTAGAAGGGATTTGAATATTTCTCCCTCTACAGTGCATAATATCATTAAACCATTCAAGGAATCAGGAGGAATTTCAGTGCATGAAGGCCAAGAGCACAAGCTTAAGCTGAACGCCCGTGATCTTCGATCACTCAGACGGCACTGCATCAAGAACCGCCACTCAACAATAGCTGATAAGAAACCTTATGTTAACCATGTCCAGAAGCGGCGTTGCTCCTCTGGGCTTGGAGGCATCTAGGATGGACCATCACAAAGTGGAAATGTGTATTGTGGTCAGATGAATCAGCATTCCAGGTCTTTTTTGGGAAAAAATGGACACCGTGTGTTCTGGACCAAAAACGAAAAAGGACCATCCAGACTGTCCAAAACAAGTCCAAAAGCCAGGGTCTGTCATGGTATGGGGCGGTGTCAGTGGCCTTGGCAAAGGTCATTTACACTTCTGTGATGGCAGCATTAATGCAGAAAAGTACTGTACATTGAGATCTTAGAGCAACATATGCTGCCTTCAAGACGTCATCTTTTCCAGGGACGTCCATGTATTTTTCAACAAGACAATGCAAAACCACATGCTGCACACATTAGAAAGGCACGGCTGTGGAAGAAGAGGGTACGGGTACTGGACTGGCCTGCCTGCAGTCCTGACCTGTCCCTAATAGAGAATGTGTGGAGAATTTTAAAGGGAAAAATGCAACAACGACGACCCCGTACTGTTGCACATCTTAAGACGTGTTTGCAGGAAGAATTACACAAAATAAAAGCTGAAACACTAAATCACTTGGTCTCCTCAGTGCCAAAACGACTTTTAAGTGTGGTGAAAAGGAATGGAAACATTACAAAGTGGTAAATGCTTTACCGTCCCAACTTTTTTTGGAATGTGTTTCAGGCCTGAAATGCAGGAATGGATGTTTATTAATAAATGAAATTATGTTGAGGAAATAAAACATGAAATATCTCGGGTTCATCCTGTCTGCAATCAAATAAAAATTAAAGTAAATGTAAGAAACTCTGTGTGTTTTTTATTATTTGCATTTTCCATGTTGTCCCATCTTTTTCTGATATTTCTGACATTAAAACCAACTAAAGTTCTACAATAACTGACTGCAGGCAGCAATAGATGAGCGATCGTCTCTGACTTTATATTTACAAGGTGGACCAACTAGGTAGGAGTGTCTAATAGAGTGGACAGTGAGTGGACACGATATTTAAAAACTCCAGCAGCGCTGCTGTGTCTGATCCACTCATACCAGCACAACACACACTAACACACCACCACCATGTCATTGTCACCGCAGTGCTGAGAATGATCCACCACCCAAATAATACCTGCTCTGTGTTGGTCTTGTGTGGGTCCTGACCATTGAAGAATAGGGTGAAAGCAGGCTAAAAAGGTATGTAGAGAAACAGATGGACTACAGTCAGTAATTGTAGAACTACAAAGTGCTTCTATATGGTAAGTGGAGCTGATAAAATGGACAGTGAGTGTAGAAACAAGAAGGTGGTTTTAATGTAAAATAGTGTTGAACAATCTTAAAATGGGTTCAGCAAAATAAAATAAATAAATAAATAAATACATTGCTGAGTGGCAGATGAAGGACAGCTAGAGTTCCATGACTCCTGCATTGCACAGATAACATAGTCTCGATGCTAATGTTGCTTCCCAAAGGAGCTATATGGCTGGACTCTAGATGATTGGGCTCTTCTCGTGAGATCTATGAGGTACAATCACACACCAACTATAAGTCCACAGTGATTACCAGCTGTCCTCCAGTAAACCCTAAACATAAAACATAAACAATGTGAGCAATTCAGTGCCAGTTACTTCCTCATCCAACCTTTTATTTTGCTTGTATTTTTATTTAGCCCTGCAGCTGTTAGATTTATGTTTCCTTCTTCTGTTCAGAAAAAAATGTAAATACCAGTAACCTTATTGATGCTGAAAATACTGTGAAGTCAACACTGTTTGCCTACACAGTGCACTTAAATCAGCAATAAAATCCACTCCTTGGCGCCTGTGTGAAATCCAGCACACCCACAGCTATGATCAAAGCCCTCCTTTGCACATGGTAATGCCCGCTAATGACAATGAACACTGCTGATCAAAAGAAAAAGCTGGCAGACACAAATCTAAAAATATGACCCAGCAGAATGAACTCGTGAGTCGAGCAGAACCGGCATGACAGTATCTACGCTCTTTCATCCGGGTTCATTTCTGGTAAATTCCAGAACGGGCTCGGCTGCCAGGAGGCCGACTGGGAGGAATCCTGTACCTGCGTCTGGATTAGCACAGTATCAGTGTGGGATTAGCTCTAAATAAAAAGTGATAGCATGTAACAATGGAACACTGAAATAAACCATGTCTTATTACAATCGTAAAAATGACACTGCACCGGCGCGGTGAAACAGGTGAGCCTGATTCTGATGGCTCTGTCTCATCATTTACTCGTGCCAGGCTCTCTGGGGAGATGACTGTTTAATGCTGAGTCATGCGTCCATGGCAGGATGAGGATGTCTATCAGCCACTCTGCTCGTCTTGTTCCTTTCTACATTCTGGCGGGCAAGATAATGCGTTATATAATGTCTGCTTCATAATGGGCTAATAAAACAAAGTCCTGTATAGACTGTCTTATTAAGGCGTTTAGATTTTTATTCATTTGCAAAATGTCTAGATAAGCAAAGTCATTAGGAAAGGAAACATTACAAATATACACCAATCAGCCATAACATTAAACCACCTCCTTGTTTCTACACTCACTGTCCATTTTATCAGCTTCACTTGTAGTTTTACAATTATTGACTGTAGTCCATCTGATTCTCTACCAGACATTCCAAGTTGCAAAAACTCATTTCAGGGAGGTACCCCCGGACCCAGACCTCGACCCCCCCAAGCCCCCCCCCAAAAAAGCTAAAAAACCTCTCGCACACACCAAAGGATATGGGTGATAACAGAACTTTTAGGAGCTGCTAACTGAGCTACTAAGCTAACTGTTTGCGTCACAAACACATTAATGTGTACTACATAGTGCACTAGATAGTGTGAAAGATAATAGATTTATGTTCCCTACATAGTGCACTAGATTGTATATTAGAAAATAATTTATGTTCCTTACTTAGTGCACTAGATAATGTACTAGATAATAGACGTATGTTTCTTACATAATGCTTTAGGTAGTGTATTAGTTAACGGATTTAGGTTCCCTACATAGTGCACTAAATTGTATATCAGATAACGGATTTATGTTCCCTACATAGTGCACTAGATAGTATTTTAGATATGAATGTATGTTCCCTACGTAGCGCACTAGATAGTGAATTTGACAATTGTTTTATGTTCCCTACATAGTGCACTAGATTGTATATCAGATCACGGATTAATGTTCCCTACATAGTGCACTAGATAGTGTATTAGATAACGCATTCATGTTCACTAAATAGTGCACTAGAAAGTATAACTAGATGATGATTTGTGTTCCGGAACTTCCGGGAGACTTGGGATGTCTGCTCTACTTACTTTTTAGTCTGCTTTCACCCTGTTCTTTGATGGTCAGGACCCCCACAGGACCACTACAAAGCAGGTATTATTTGGGTGGTGGATCATTTTCAGCACTGCAGTGACAATGACATGGTGGTGGTGTGTTAGTGTGTGTTGGATATGGAGTTTTTAAACCCCTCACTGTCACTGCTGGACTGAGAATAGTCCACCAACCAAATATATCCAGCCAACAGCGCCCTGTGGGCAGCATCCTGTGACCAATAATGAAGGTCTATAAGATGACCAACTCAAACAGCAGCATCTACATCTACAAGGTGGACCAACTAGGTAGGAGTGTCTAATAGAGTAGACAGTGAGTGGACACGGTATTTAAAAACTCCAGCAGCGCTGCTGTGTCTCATCCACTCATACCAGCACAACACACACAAACACACCACCACCATGTCATAATCACTGCAGTGCTGAGAATGAGCCACCACCTAAATAATACCTGCTCTGTGGTGGTCCTGGGAGAGTCCTGATCATTGAAGAACAGGGTGAAAGGGGGCTAACAAAGCATGCAGAGAAACAGGTGGACTACAGTCAGTAATTGTAGAACTACAAAGTGCTTCTATATGATAAGTGGTGCTGATAAACCGGACAATGTGTGTAGAAACAAGGAGGTGGTTTTAATGTTATGGCTGATCAGTGTAATAGGGATAGTTTGAATGCACCTGTTACAAAACACACAGTCTTTTTGCAAAGATTGTCAGGTCACTACGCCGTCATCACTTTGTGATGGTTGGTTGCACAGATCTAATTCTCTTCAGCCAGCAGAGGTCGTAATTGCAGCAGTTTGTAACTCCAGCAATCCCAACCCGACAGACGAGTCAATCACTGTCTGCCAGTAGCAGTCTTCCATCTTTCCCTCTTTGTTCCAACAGGTTACTTCCCATTTTTGTTATCAAGACTGGAATGGTTTGGCAAGCTTGTTCACTATGTAGAACACAGGTCTGATGCTTCCCTTCTTCCAGCTCACTGCATGATGAATCCAACTTGTTTAGCATATTATGCAATGCACGTCAGTTTTGCTGTATTTATCTGGGGACTTTGTTTTTGCTTCACGCTTTTTTCTTATCCAATCAAAGGTGTTACTGGAAATTCAGTCCCCTAGCAGCTTTCAACATGACATCCTTCATCTGCTGCCACAGTCTGTCAGGTGTGTGTGGTTCATCAAGTCTCTCCAGCTCTTCAAATCTGTTGGCAACTCTTACTTGGTATTGCTGGTCATACTGGCTTACTGATTGTCTTCCTTTTAGATCTGAGCTTCATCATCAACATAACAAGACTGTGATCAGAGCAATAAGATTGCAAGATTGCCCTACACAGACTAAGATTCTTCTGGATTCCCTGAATCTTTTCACAGTATTATGTACGGTAGATGGTAAAAATAAAAGAAAATACTCAATTATTTCCAAACTTGCATTGAGAAATGTTCTTTTAGAACTGACTGCCAATTCTCTCATGAAGGTTTGAACACAGTAGTGAGTCACGACCCATCACTGCTTGTACAGACTGAGCCTTTGGTGGATCCTCGTTTTATAGCCAATCATGATTCCCTCACCTGTTACCAATACCAGTGGAATGTTTAACCTTAACTATTCATTCTTATTTTGTCCTTATCCCTCCTTTATTGGAGTGTGTTGCAAAAATCTAACTCTTGCAAATGTGTTTATTTTTTTTATTTTTTTATACAATAAACAAGTTGATCAGTAAAAGAAAACCCAGATTTTTTTTCTCTCTACTTTCGTCAGTTGAATAAAGATTCAACGAAATTAACAAATCACAATTTTATTGTGATTTACAAAATCATATTCACAAATTATTTCACATAATTAATTTTATACATCTGATAGGAACAGGTGTGTTTGAAATATATATCCAAACGCAATAATAAGGAGGGGTGTCCCAATACTTTTGTCCAGTTAGTGTTTTTTAATGCATTTTCTCCCCATTTTCCTCCCAATTTAGCACATTCAATTTGTCTTCCGCTGCTGAGATACCAGATTGCATCCGAGGAGAACATGTCACTGTACATGCCTCTTCCGACATGTGCACAGCATTCCTAACAGGCAACTCTTCCGTCAATCAGGGTCCTTACACAGAGTATGAAGAGCCCCGGTCCCTGCCCGCAGATACGGTGGGCAATTGTACTGTATCTGCTGCAGACACTGTCAATTATGCCCGCCAGATGGTGCCCAGCCGACCAATGGCAACGCCGAGTTTCAAACCGAGGAGTCCAGAATCTCGGTGCTGGTGTGCTAACGGAATATCCCGCTGCGCCACCTGGGCACCCTCCTATAGTGTTTTTTTTATTTTATTTTTTTATATTTTCTTTATACAATTTCTTCCTTTTATCTCCCTTTTTAGCGCGTCCAATTGCCCGATTGCATCATGCTTCCTCTCCACCATTGCCGATCTCTGCTCTGATTGAGGAGAACAAAGCTAACCCATGCCCCCTTCGACACGTGGGCAGCATGCCATATGCATCTTATCATCTACACTTTGACGAGTGCAGTGCAGCTCAGCGTTGTGTATGGAGAGACACACCCTAAGAGCAATCTTTTTCTCATCTCTGTGCAGACGCCACCAATCAGCAGTGTTGTGCCAGTTCACAGCTTTTCTGAACTAGTTCAAGTTCAGTTCATACATGCTCAAAGTGAACAGTTCACGTTCAAAGTTCACAATTTTAATTCTGAACTAGTTCAAAGTTCAGTTCATTTTACTTTTTTCGTGAGATATTCAAATAAATACTTTTTTTCACACTACAAGCTAGAAATCACTATACGTTCTTTGAAACTGCTCATTGTAGACATTTGCTCATGACACTGCAATTGTGGGTTTCTTACCAGGTGATGAAACTTGCAGCAGTACAGACAAGGTAGACCAGTTCTATACTTAGTGCAATGAAATCTACCAGCATTTAATTAAAAAAAGAATATATAATATGAAATATGTATATATTATTTGATATATATGATATTATATATACATATGTGTGTGTATGAAATGAAACTCTTGAATGAAGGTAATGAAGGCAAAACTCAAAGGCACAAAAAACTTTATTTTTAAGGAAACTGCGATGCATTGCGCACACAATGTCAAAACCATTTCTGTCTGGTGATACATGATTTAAGCGGCACCAGCGAGAATACAGGAGGGAGGAACTTTCTCTCGTTGCGTTTCAAAAGAGAAAACAGATGTCACTCAGTTTTCAATGGAAAACAAATTCCAACGTTCATTTACAGTGATGTCTGCCGTTCATGACACATAATGTGAACTAATTCACGTTCAAGTTCTTTATTAAAAATGTGTTGCGTTCAGTTCAACGTTCAAGAAAAAATGAGCGTGTTCAATGAACGCGTTCTTTTGAACTCGTTCACGCACAACACTGCCAATCAGCCAGCAGAGGTCGTAAATGCATTAGTCATGAGAGAGATACCCTATCCGGCTTAGTCCCACCCATCTGAACAAAAGGCCAATCGTTGTTCATGTGGCCGCTCAGCCTCAGCCGGCAGGCAGAGCTGAGATTCGATACAATGTATTCGAGATCCCAGCTCTGGTTCCAGCATGTGTTTTTACAGCTGCGCCACCTGAGCGGCCAGGCACTGTCAATTATGCCCGCCAGATGGCACCCAGCCATCGAACCAAGGCGCTGGTGTGCTAGCGGAATATCCCACTGCGCCATCTGGGCGCCCTCATATAGTGTTTTTTTTAATGGAATAAATACTACTAGTAATAAATCTATCACAAGGGCAAAATAAAAAAAGCTAAACAGATTTGGGAACTTTTGAACTGCACAATGGGAAATTGAAATATGGGATATATATTTTACAATAGTTATTATTCGACCAAAAAATTCTGATCTTCAATTTTGTCAGAATGACATAGACTGACCTTTATAATTGAATTCTTTCCCTCCAGCAAGACATGAAATATATTGTAAAATGTGTGAAATGATTCTACATGAGAATTGTAACCTTGGGGGCTAATTTTAATGATTACATTAAGTGAAGATAACAGTTTTCTACCATCACAAATCTGTTATCCTTACTGCCAGAAAGTTAGCAGTTATACAATTTGTTGGTAGGATAGAATATACAATATGTGTGTAGTTTTTGTATAAATGAGAATGTGCTGTGTACTACCATACATTATATATGACATATAATACCTGATGATTATAATAAAAATTATGACATCACAGAGACCTCTTATTCTGTAAATTGCCAAAACAACCCTGACCTGTCGAGTCTGACACCTTTCTATCAGAACCAGCATTAAGTTCTTCAGCAGTTTGAGCTACAGTAGCTCGTCTGTTGGATGGGACTACACGGGCCAGCCTTCGCTCGCCACATGCATCAATGAGCCCATGACCCTGTCACCGGTTTACCACTGTTCCTTTCTTGGACCACTTTTCATAGATACTGACCACTGCAGACCGGGAACACCCCACAAGAGCTGCAGTTTTGGAGATGCTCTGACCCAGTCGTCTAGCCATCACAGTTTGGCCCTTGTCAAACTCGCTCTAATCCTTACGCTCGCCCATTTTTCCTGCTTCTAACACATCAGCTCTGAGGATAAAATGTTCACTTGCTGCCTAATATGTCCCACCCACTAACAGGTGCCATGATGAAGAGATAATCAGTGTTATTCACGTCACCTGTCAGTGGTCATAATGTTATGCCTTGTCAGTGTATATCCTTGGGCAAAGTTATCACAAATAACATTACTGCAAAGATGGGTAGAATTATGGCATTCTGCGTATAAGTGCCACCCGGTGTGCTTGCAACGTCTGTCTGTATTCATGGAAAAGCTATATGCTTTATCCTTTCCACCTTAAAGAGTTTAACTTTTGAAAGTGTTTGTAAGTTATCTGAAATCCTTGATCTTGTTTTCCAAAAATGTTTTGCTTGAATGCAGAATGCGGATCTGTACACCAGAGTGCACAAGGAAGTAAACAAGATCATGAATGCAAGTGTGCTTCTGACTATATGAGTATTTATTAGAGTATAGGAATGCACATTTTGTTCTCATTAGTCGCACTTCCTCTTGGTTACCTTAACCCATAGAAAGTCACATAGAGAAAAAGAGAATGAAGTCACAGAGTGAGAGGTGCATGGAGGAGCGGAGAATGATTATAGTGCTCATATGCAGGTATTGAATGTATATATACACCGATCAGGCATAACATTTAAACCACCTCCTTGTTTCTACACTCACTGTCCATTTTATCAGCTCCACTTACCATATAGAAGCACTTTGTAGTTCTACAATTACTGACTGTAGTCCATCTGTTTCTCTGCATGCTTTGTTAGCCCTCTTTCATGCTGTTCTTCAATGGTCAGGACCCCCACAGGACCACCACAGAGCAGGTATTATTTAGGTGGTGGATCATTCTCAGCACTGTAGTGACACTGACATGGTGGTGGTGTGTTAGTGTGTGTTGTGTGTTTAAAAACTCCAGCAGCACTGCTGTGTCTGATTCACTCATACCAGCACAACACACACTAACACACCACCACCATGTCAGTGTCACTGCAGTGCTGAGAATGATTCACCACTCATATAATACCTACTCTGTGGTGGACCTGTGGGGGTCCTGATCATTGAAGAACAGGGTGAAAGCAGGCTAACAAAGCATGCAGAGAAATAGATTGACTACAGTCAGTAATTGTAGAACTACAAAGTGCTTTTATATGGTAAGTGGACAGTGAGTGTAGAAACAAGGAGGTGGATTTAATGTTATGGCTGATCGGTGTATATATACAATATTTCTCTCTCTTTCTCTACCCATCTATCCATCTATATATAACTGCTGCACATCCAGATGTTATGGTTAAGGACAGAATTCCATTTGCATTAATTAAGCAATAAAACGAGAGGGAGTTTCTTACCACACACATTTTTATCACAAATATGACAAAGCTATATGTTTTGCATTTTTAAAATCAAAATCTCAGATCCTTGATCTTGTTTCCCAATTTTTTTGCAGTTTTGCTCGAATGCAGAATGCAGATCTGTACACCAGAGTGCACAAGGAGGAAAACAAGATCATAAATGCAAGTGTGCTTCTGACTTTATGAGTATTTATTAGAGTATAAGAATGCACATTTTGTTCTCATTATTCACACTTCCTCTTGGTTACCTTTACGCATAGAAAGTCACATGGAGTGAATAAAAGGAAGAGGGCAAAAAAAAAGAGAGTGAAAACTGGAGGAGCGTAGAATTATTCCAGCTTTAATTAACACTCAGGTTTGTAATTAACTATAAGAAATAGGAACGTGAGGTGGGTAGAAGGCAGTGGCGTATGTGCCTGAGTGTAAGGGGGTGGGGATCATTCCTCTGTTTTACGTAATAGCACTTGTATAACAGGCTGTACATACATCATCCATGCCCACCAGCCCAGACAGACAGAAATGCTTTAGCATGCAGACAATTTACACAAAGATGTTTCCAGGGCTTTGCTCGCAGGTGTGGCACATGCATATCCATCTCTCCTACTTGCTCCGTTTTTACCAGCAGATCAGCCCTGACAATTCTCTTTTCTGTTATTGATGGTCTTGCATGCTGTAATGAGTCTGGTTTCCAAGCCAATCTCCCTCCAATTCTTCTCCAAAAAAGAAAGCCTGGGACTTTCCATCACACACAGGCGGTACATATTCATATCTGCCAGTGCAGCACTGTTTAAGAAGAGAGGACGAAGGTGATTCATCGCTGAATGACAGTGACTGATGTCCAACGCAGCACTCCATGGTTTGTATATGACAGTGTTGTGCCGTGCAACCGTGCTCACTTGAGGCAGAAAATACGTAGCGTCTTTTTAAATCTCATTCCAGCGCAAAGTGGATTTTGTGATGCTAAAGAAAACAAGAATTATACACTTATGAAATGAAGTGTCTGAATAAATGAGAAGTCTTTCATGAGTCGTGCGCTTGTCTCACGCTGATGTAAAACTCAACATCTTCCACTTTAATTTAATGCCTGACAAAAAGCGACAACGTGAAAATAAAACTATTAAAATGGTAATTACAAGTAAGCACATAAGTGTGGTTATACTTTCAGTCTAAGAAATGCAAATGTTCGTGTTGTTTTCCTCAGAATGTCATTGTCAAGACTTCTACTAATACTGTGCCCTTAATTACACCCCCCTTACTTATTTAATAAGCTTTAATTATGCACAGTGTGAAATGTGAATGGGTTATGTGGGTTAAGATCAGAGTTCTGACTGAACAACCATTTATTAAATAAAAATAATTAAGCCAATTTAGTGTATCAGTGTGTTTTGGGTCATTATTTTACTAAAACACTAACCTGACAGCAGGATCATTCAAGACTTTTCTGGAACTGTTCAGTATTTACTACTCAATCAACTTCCAACTCTTGATTAAGCAGATTATATGTTATGGGGAAGTTATAGCCTAGTGGTAGAAGGTTGCTGGTTCAAGTTCCACCACTGCCAAGTTGCCACTGTTGGGCCCTCGAGCAAGGCCAGTAACCCTCAGTTGCTTAGATTGTATACTGTCACAACTGTAAATCACTTTGGATAAAAGTGTCTGCTTAATGCAAATGTGTTGTATTGTAATGTAACCTGGCCAATATACCTTGTTGGATTTTTTTTCTATTTATTTATGCATTTTCTCCTAATTTAGCGTAGTCAATTAATCTTCTGCTGCTGGGGGATCCCTGTTTGCAGTCGAGGTGGGTATATTGCTGCTCACGCCTCCTCCGACCCGCGCGCAGCCCTTAGCAGAACCCTTTTTCACCCATGCATTCTGCAGAGGCGCCTCTCTATCTGCTATTCTGCTGACAGACTCCAGATTTGCATCCGAGGAGAGCACGCCGCTGCCCACGCCTTCTTTACACGTGTACAGCCCTCCTCTTCTCGTCCGCGCTTCCTGCACGGGCGTCTCTTCTGCCAATCAGGGTACTTACACAGTGTATGAAGACCCACCCACCCACATATAGTCCGGTCCCCACCCTGCAGATACAATGGCCAGATGGCGCCCAGCCGACTGGTGGCAACACCGAGCCTCAAACTCAAAACTCAAACTAAAATTGCCCTTAGATGTCTGTGTGTGTGTGTGTGTGTGTGTGTGTGTTAAAGTGTGGATGTGTTTGTGTGCATGTCTGCCCTGCGATGGACTGCCATCCTGTCCAGGGTGTTTCTGTGAGCCTTGCGCCTACTGAGAGTCAGGACAGGCTCCAACACCCCTGATTAGGATAAGCGGTTTAGAAAGTGTGTGAGCAAACTGAGCTTCTTATTTTTGGTCTTGTTTTCTCCAAATTTCTCCAGATTTATTTTTTTGTACAGACATCGAACAGAATGAAACAGAGGATACAACTAACAGAGCAGAATTAAGTTTACCCTATTCGCCTGGCCCTCCACAACAGTCTTAATTTCTCTTGGGGCTCCTTGAAAAATTTATTTGCCTACCTATGGCATAGCATGGAAAATTGCTAGCTTGATGCCCTCCTTGGCCAGTGAGTGTGTTAAGCAAGAGGCAGAGAGAATTGGATATAACCAAGCTGGAACAGTGCAAATATGAGAAACGAGTGATTTTTCACCAATATAATGGAATCTATGAACGCATATATTAATAAAACCACCTCCTTGTTTCTACACTGACTGTCCATTTTATCAGCTTCACTTACCATATAGAAGCACTTTGTAGTTCTACAATTACTGACTGTAGTCCATCTGTTTCTCTGCATGCTTTGTTAGCCCCCTTTTTATGCTGTTCTTCAATGGTCAGGACTCTCCCAAGACCACCACAGAGCAGGTATTATTTGGGTGTTGGATAATTCTCAGCACTGCAGTGTTAGTGTGTGTTGTGCTGGTATGAGTGGATCAGACACAGCAGCGCTGCTGGAGTTTTTAAATACCGTGTCCACTCACTGTCCACTCTATTAGACACTCCTACCTAGTTGGTCCACCTTGTAGATGTAAAGTCAGAGATGATCACTCATCTATTGCTGCTGTTTGAGTTGGTCATCTTCTAGACCTTCATCAGTGGTCACAGGAAGCTGCCCACGGGGTGCTGTTGGCTGGATATTTTTGGTTAGTGGACTATTCTCAGTCCAGCAGTGACAGTGAGGTGTTTAAAAACTCCATCAGTGCTGCTGTGTCTGATTCACTCAGCACAACACACACTAACACACCACCACCATGTCAGTGTGAGAATAACCCACCACCCAAATAATACCTACTCTGTAGTGGTCCTGGGAGAGTCCTGGCATGTAGAGAAACAGATGGACTACAGTCAGTAATTGTAGAATGACAAAGTGCTTTGGAGCTGATAAAATGGACAGTGAGTGTAGAAACAAGGAGGTGGTTTTAATGTTATGGCTGATCGATGTATATACAGTGTATCACAAAAGTGAGTACACCCCTCACATTTCTGCAGATATTTAAGTATATCTTTTCATGGGACAACACTGACAAAATGACACTTTGACACAATGAAAAGTAGTCTGTGTGCAGCTTATATAACAGTGTAAATTTATTCTTCCCTCAAAATAACTCAATATACAGCCATTAATGTCTAAACCACCGGCAACAAAAGTGAGTACACCCCTTAGTGAAAGTTCCTGAAGTGTCAATATTTTGTGTGGCCACCATTATTTCCCAGAACTGCCTTAACTCTCCTGGGCATGGAGTTTACCAGAGCTTCACAGGTTGCCACTGGAATGCTTTTCCACTCCTCCATGACGACATCACGGAGCTGGCGGATATTCGAGACTTTGCGCTCCTCCACCTTCCGCTTGAGGATGCCCCAAAGATGTTCTATTGGGTTTAGGTCTGGAGACATGCTTGGCCAGTCCATCACCTTTACCCTCAGCCTCTTCAATAAAGCAGTGGTCGTCTTAGAGGTGTGTTTGGGGTCATTATCATGCTGGAACACTGCCCTGCGACCCAGTTTCCGGAGGGAGGGGATCATGCTCTGCTTCAGTATTTCACAGTACATATTGGAGTTCATGTGTCCCTCAATGAAATGTAACTCCCCAACACCTGCTGCACTCATGCAGCCCCAGACCATGGCATTCCCACCACCATGCTTGACTGTAGGCATGACACACTTATCTTTGTACTCCTCACCTGATTGCCGCCACACATGCTTGAGACCATCTGAACCAAACTAATTAATCTTGGTCTCATCAGACCATAGGACATGGTTCCAGTAATCCATGTCCTTTGTTGACATGTCTTCAGCAAACTGTTTGCGGGCTTTCTTGTGTAGAGACTTCAGAAGAGGCTTCCTTCTGGGGTGACAGCCATGCAGACCAATTTGATGTAGTGTGCGGCGTATGGTCTGAGCACTGACAGGCTGACCCCCCACCTTTTCAATCTCTGCAGCAATGCTGACAGCACTCCTGCGCCTATCTTTCAAAGACAGCAGTTGGATGTGACGCTGAGCACGTGCACTCAGCTTCTTTGGACGACCAACGCGAGGTCTGTTCTGAGTGGACCCTGCTCTTTTAAAACGCTGGATGATCTTGGCCACTGTGCTGCAGCTCAGTTTCAGGGTGTTGGCCATCTTCTTGTAGCCTTGGCCATCTTCATGTAGCGCAACAATTCGTCTTTTAAGATCCTCAGAGAGTTCTTTGCCATGAGGTGCCATGTTGGAACTTTCAGTGACCAGTATGAGAGAGTGTGAGAGCTGTACTACTAAATTGAACACACCTGCTCCCTATGCACACCTGAGACCTAGTAACACTAACAAATCACATGACATTTTGGAGGGAAAATGACAAGCAGTGCTCAATTTGGACATTTAGGGGTGTAGTCTCTTAGGGGTGTACTCACTTTTGTTGCCGGTGGTTTAGACATTAATGGCTGTATATTGAGTTATTTTGAGGGAAGAATAAATTTACACTGTTATATAAGCTGCACACAGACTACTTTTCATTGTGTCAAAGTGTCATTTTGTCAGTGTTGTCCCATGAAAAGATATACTTAAATATCTGCAGAAATGTGAGGGGTGTACTCACTTTTGTGATACACTGTATGTATACATACACACACACACACACACACAACACACACACACACACACACACACACATTAGGATATTCACACTTTACGGCACCCCTGGAGCAGACAGGGTTAAAGGCCCTGCCCAACAGTGCCAGCCTGGCAGAGATAGGATTTAGACCCACAATCTTTTAAAAGCCCAAAGCTCTCCCCGCTGGCTACGACTGTACAAGACACTGTATTCTCTAAAGAGAATTGAAGTGTGCCATACTTTATAACTAAAGCGTGGCGCTGCAAAGTTATAAAGTATAGCAGCAGGTAAAAGGGTGGCGGCGAGAGACAGGGGGTGATAAAGATGAGAGAACACCACGGCCCAGCCTTTCTCTGACTCACCAGCGTGCGAGTACGGAGCATATTCAGGCGTAGGCGCTGTTCAAAGCCGCTGAGATAAGAGAGAGAAACAAGGTGCTCGGGCTGCCGTAAACGCAGACAGGAAAAAGGAGGGCTTCTGCTCCCCTCACGCTCCAACTGCCGAGCCCAGACAGTCAGAGCCAGATCTGCCAGGTTGCAGCTCAATCCCTTCAGAGAAGAAAGAGCTTGATAATGTGTCACATGCCAGGCTGCTCTGCACTGCAGTGTTTTAAGTGATGGTTTGTCAAGTGTTAGTTTTAGCATGCAAACGCAGAGTAGCATATGGTCACGGAAATCCAAACACCTGAGCACTTACTCTCGTTCTCACAGCAGATTTTCTATTTCCCTTCCTCACACAGGCAAACACAAATCTCATTCCGGGATTAAGTGCATTTCTTTTACAAAATATGCAGAATACGAGATCCCCTTTTCATCAGCCGTGGTGAGATAATTCAATACTAAACGCAGTTCCGATTTACATTTTCATCTTATTTACAGAGGCTTTGTGCTTAATGCAATAGCAGTAAGTCATTTGAAATAGAAAGCCTTTGTCATATATACATGCACAGTACAATTAAATTATTTTTCCTGCGACTTCCGGTTTGGCGCCACATGGACAGGACGTGAGCTCGTGTTTCCCTCCGAGCAAAGTCATCTGTTTTCATTATTTTAAGGCACATTTACCGTTTTTATTGAATTTAGGTTTTTGTTAACTCTTAGTTATTTATTCTGGTTAAGTTTTTTTTTTTTGTTACGATGCCTCCAAAAGTTAATAAAACACCGGGACCCTCACAGAGCCTCATCAGGCCTGTAGCTCGGTCCGCGTCCTCACCTGGTAGTGCTGCTGCGGCCCCGGCGGAGGTGAGCGCTGCTTCGGCATTGAACCAGGACATCGCGGCGCTGAAGTCTGAATTGGTTCTTGCTGTGAAAGAGGAGCTACGGTTTGCATTGGATGAGTTTAGATCCAGTCTTCGGTCTGAGTTCCAGGTATTAAAGGCAGACATTTTACACGATAACGCTGCTTTGAGATCCGAATTTACTGATCTCAGGAAGACGGTTTCAGATGTGGAACAGTCTCTCTCCTCATTTTCAGATGATGTCGTGGGTCTACAATCTAAAGTCAGCTATCTAACTGCGGAGCTCAGTAAGTTGGACACTAAGTTCGATGACTTGGAGTCCAGATCTCGCCGACAGAACATTAGGATCGTTGGGGTCCCGGAATCGCAGCTGATATCCGACTCATACGTGTCTCAGCTTCTGAAAGACGCGTTTAACCTGGACGAATGTCCCGTGATTGACCGAGCTCACCGCTCCCTTGCTCCGACCCCTAAATCCGGCGATCCACCGCGAGCTATTATAGTTAGATTGCATTATTTCAAGGATTGTGCTCACATTCTGAGAAAAGCCAGGGAGCTGCAGCGGATCTCCGTATCGGGCTTGAGTATCTCGGTGTATCCTGATTACACGGCAAAGGTCGCCAGGGCTCGGGCTGCCTTTAATGATGTACGGAAACAACTTCGTGCTTTGGACAATGTGAAATATTCCCTTCTCTTTCCAGCTCGTCTCCGTATATCTCATGGTGATAAACACCAGATTTTCACATCTGCCGATGAAGCGAAGCGGTTTGTTGCTTCTATTTCAACCTGATTTCGTCCTAATTATTTTCTGAGTGTTTCTATGTACCGAACCATTTTTGATTGAACACTATCTTCTCAGTTGTGAGACGACATTGAGTTATTAGCCTGTTTTGCTGTGTGTTCTGGAACTTTACTCTCATTGTTTAGTGTTAAAAAGCACCCGTTTTGGGGCTGTACCTATCTAGTGATTTTACGCTTTTATTGGAGGCGGGATTTCCTGTTTCAATGTCGTGTTCCATTTACTTCTTTTCTTTTTAGGTTGCCTGGATATCTTGCTCCCTAGTTGGGCGTTGATTTAGTTTCAACGCGACCTTTTTATTTATGACAGATTTCCTGCTTGGTAATATTTATTTTCTTTTTTTTTATTTAGTTTATTTAATTTTCTATTATTTATTTAAATGTTTATTTATTTTTGTAAATATTTAATTTTACATTGCATTTGTTCTTATCATTATTATTTTTAATCTTTGGTATTTGTGCCTTTTCCCACATGCATGTGCATATTTCTGGTTCTCTTATGTTTCCACATCCACATGTACATGCACATGTTTCTACAATTCTTTTGATGTCTTTGCTCTACAGGGGCTCCATGTTTGATCATGTCCTACTGGGAGTGTTGCTTGTGCGTTCGGGTTGGTGGAAGATGTTGGTTGGGTTGTTGTTGTGGGTGGTTAGGGATTTGTGTGTGTGTATGCATGTGTGTATATGTATGTGTTTTTTTTTTTTTTTGTTTTGTTTTTCCTTTCTTTATCTTCTCCCTTTTCTTCTCTTCCTTCCCCTCCCTTGCCCCTATTTGGTTGGCTGGCAGGCCTTTCAATTACTTTTTTCTTCACCATTGTATAACTAATCTTTATGACTAATTGTAGTTCATACAATCCAGATAGCGGAGCTAATATAAGATTCCTGAGTTGGAACGTCAATGGTCTGAACAACCTGGTTAAGCGTCTAAGGGTTAATGCTCATATGAAACGTTTAAACACTGACATAGCATTTCTACAAAAAACTCATCTCAGAGGGGTGGATCACCTTAAGTTGAAATTTCCCTGGGTTGGTAACATTTTTCATACAACATTTAATGCTAAATATAGAGGAGTTGCGATTTTGATTAAGAGAGGTATTCAGTTTATTTCCGATCACGTCTTTGCAGATGTGAATGGCAGGTTTTTGATTGTTCGGGGCTCTCTCTGCAACAAACCAGTGCTACTGGTTAATATATATGCCCCCAATTTTGATAACCCCACATTCATGCAGAATCTCTTTGGTTTGATTCCCTCTTTAAATACTCACCTCCTGATAATGGGAGGAGACATGAACTCTACTCTCGATCCGACTTTGGATCACTCAAATCCACGTACATTAAATCCATCTCTAATGTCTCAGGTAATTTCTGAGTTTATAACTGGAAGCTCTTTAATTGATCCTTGGAGGTTTTACAATCCATTAGTTAAGGAGTTTTCTTTTTATTCTCACCCACATCAAACATATTCACGCATAGACTATTTTTTTGTGGACAGCTCTCTTATTTCCAAAGTCACCTCTCCTACCTATCATTCTATAGTTATTTCCGATCATGCTCCTCATACTATAAACATAAAATTCACGGACACTCATTGTTCTCCACCCACTTGGAGATTCAATTCACTACTGCTTTCAAATGACACTTTTAATACGTTTATTTCCTCTTCTATTGACGATTTCATTGCTATCAATAAGTGTGACTCTATCTCTTCTTCCCTGCTCTGGGAGTCTCTTAAGGCTTATCTTCGTGGTCAAATAATTTCTTACACAGCACACCTTAACAAATTGCAGCGAGCCAATATACAAAACCTGTTGAATGAAATTGCAGAGCTGGACAGGCTTATTGCGGTTCAGTCATCGGCGTCTTTACTCAAGCAGCGACTTGCGCTACAGACCAGATTCGATCTTCTCACAACGTCCGAGGCAGAAAGACTGTTGTTACACGCGCGTAGTACTTATTACGAACATGGTGACAAACCATCTAGACTTCTGGCTCATAAGTTGAAGAGACAAGCCGCGTCTCGGGGTATACCACAAATTATGGACACAAAGGGTGACCTTTGTTCAGACCCTCTGGTTATTAATGCAACCTTCGAGTCCTTTTACTCCAACCTTTATACATCTGAGTCCCCGTCTGATGACATTGAAATGTTTTCATTTTTTGAGGGTTTGGTGCTTCCAGCTGTGGATCGGACAGTTGCAGATAATCTTGACTCACCTCTGAGGTTAGAAGATATTACCCAATCTATTAGATCAATGCAGTCTAGTAAAGCTCCTGGTCCTGACGGCTTTCCTATTGAATTTTATAAGAAATTTTTGAATAAGCTTGCTCCTCTTCTCCTAGCTGTTTTTGATGAGTCTTTCTCTTCCTCTGCTCTACCTCCTACTATGACTCAGGCATCTACTGTATATCACTGCTTCTGAAAAGGGGCAAGGACCCTAATCTCTGCACTTCATACAGACCTCTCTCTTTGTTAAACGTGGATGTGAAGATTCTGGCTAAAGCTCTGGCACTACGTTTGGAAGATGTACTCCCTAAAATTATCTCCCCTGATCAAAACGGCTTCATCAAGAGACGTCAGCTTTTCTTTAATGTTCGTACACTTTTGAATACCATCTACACTGAGCATTCAAGTTCTGCCCCGGAGGTGGTTATCTCTTTAGATGCAGAAAAGGCTTTTGATCGTGTTGACTGGCGATATCTCTTTTTTGTCTTGCGTAGATTCGGTTTTGGAGACATTTTCATATCCTGGATAAAACTACTATACACATCTACTCGAGCCAGTGTGCATACGAATAGTGTACATTCAGATCATTTCTCTTTGTCACGTGGGACCAGACAGGGCTGTCCTTTATCCCCCCTACTGTTTGCACTTGTTGTTGAGCCTTTATCCATTGCCTTGAAATCTCTCCCACTCTTTCGGGGTATTCTTCGCTCAGGCATTGAGTTGAAGCTGTCACTGTATGCAGATGATCTGTTGCTGTATGTAACTGACCCTGAGAGTAGTCTTCCATCAATATTATCGCTGTTGAAGAAATTTGGTTCATTATCTGGATATAAATTGAACCTGCAGAAGAGTGAATGCTATCCAGTGAATTATTTAGCTTTGCTGCTTGATCAATCTATTTTGCCTTTTAAATTCACCCCAACTGGTTTCAAATATCTGGGCATTTTGGTGTCTCGCACCTTATCATCTCTTTTCCACTCCAACTTCTCCCCCCTGCTTGAAAAACTTAAATCTGACTTGGAGAGATGGCGGTCTCTTCCTCTATCACTTATTGCTAGGATAAATATAATAAAAATGAATGTGCTGCCCAGATTTCTTTTTTTGTTTCAAACTATTCCCTTGTACTTACCAAAAAAGTTTTTTAAATCATTGGACCAGCTTATATCTACTTTTATATGGGATGGCAAGGTCCCTAGAGTGAGAAATTTGCTTCTACAAAGATTTAAATTTGATGGTGGACTTGCCCTTCCCAACTTTTTGTATTATTACTGGTCAGCCAATATTCACAAATTGCTTTACTTGCTTCACTTCCCTGAACTACTGTGGTGCAGGCTGGAATCTCTGTCTTGCTCTCCATCATCAGTACTCACATTACTTACAGCCCCGATACCACTTAAAATTTCAAAATTTACAAATAACCCACTGCTTCTTTCTTCTCTCCGTATTTGGTGTCAATTTAGGTCCCACTTTAAGTTGACATTGCCCTCTATGAAAATGCCCATTTTAAATAACCACTTATTTCCCCCTGGCTTAAATGACATGGCATTTAAGTTGTGGCACGAGAGAGGCATTGACTCTTTTCAGGACCTTTACAAGGATGGAATATTATGCAGTTTCACTCAGTTATCTGCAGATTTTAATTTACCTGCCTCTCATTTGTTTCGATACTTCCAGATCAGGCATTGCATCTCCTCTTCATTTTTGGATCATGCTCATTTTCCCTCAGGCCAATCATGGGATAATCTTTTAAACTTGAACCTCTCTCAAATGTCACTCATATCCAAGATATACTCACATCTGATGGATTTGAACACATATTCCGTTGACAAGATAAAACATGCATGGGAGGAGGATTTGGGCCCTGATTTACCTGAACAGTGGTGGGAAGAGGCAATCAAGAAGGTGCACTTTAGCTCACCCTCTGCCAGACTTCAGCTAATTCAATTTAAAGTGCTACACAGAGTTCACCGCTCGAAGTCTCAGCTATCAAAATTTTACCCTGGGACAGTTAGTGATCAGTGTGATAGATGTTCGATGTCACCTTGCAATTTAAGCCATATGGTTTTTTTTTGCCCAAGGATTTATAAATTTTGGTTTGATTACTTTGCAATTATGTCAAAAATTCTTGGTGTTACCATCCAAATCTGTCCTTTCATTGCAATATTTGGTCTGTTTTTAGGACCTCAATCACTCTCGCAGGCCCAGTCAGATGTTATAGCTTTTACATCCTTATTGGCAAGGCGTCGTATCCTTTTGCTCTGGAAATCCCCTAAACCACCTACTATCTCAATCTGGCTCCATGATATGATGTATTTCTTGAAACTGGAGAAAATTAGATTCACTTTGAGAGGTGATACCTCAAAGTTTTATTCTAAGTGGAATTCCTTTCTCACCTATTTTGACCAGCTTCAGGCCATGCCTTCAAATTAACTGATTAACACCCCCCCCCCTTTTTTTTTTTTTCTTTTTTTTTTTTCTCTCTTCTTTTGTATATAAAAAATTTTTTTGTCTCTCTTTTTTTACATTATTTTTATTTATTTATTTATTTTCATTGAATTTCTTTTTGGAAATTTTGTCTACTGTATATTTTTATTTATAGTTTTTGTTTTTTGTTCTGTTATTGTGTGTGTGTGAATGTGTATGTGTGGTCTTTATGTATGTTTGATTGTAAAAAAAAAACTGAGGAAGTCTGAGAGCCATTACATTTCTTTGTAACTTGTTGTATTTTGACTTCTCAAAAAATTTAAAATAAAAAAAATATATATATATATTTTTCCTGCACATCCCAGCCTATTCGGGGGTTGGGGTTAGAGCGCAGGGTCAGCCCTTACAGACTTACAGTACTGTGACAGTACACTGATCAGCCATAACATTAAAACCACCTCCTTGTTTCTATACTCACTGTCCATTTTATCAGCTCCACTTACCATATAGAAGCACTTTGTAGTTCTACAATTTCTGACTGTAGTCCATCTGTTTCTCTGCATACTTTTAGCCTGCTTTCACCCTGTTCTTTAATGGTCAGGACCCCCACAGGACCACCACAGAGCAGGTATTATTTGGGTGTTGGATCATTCTCAGCACTGCAGTGACAATGACATGGTGGTGGTGTGTTAGTGTGTGTTGTGCTGGTATGAGTGGATCAGACACAGCAGCACTGCTGGAGTTTTTAAATACCGTGTCCACTCACTGTCCACTCTATTAGACATTCCTACCTAGTTGTTCCACCTTGTAGATGTAAAGTCAGAGTCGATCGCTCATCTATTGCTGCTGTTTGAGTTGGTCATCTTTGAGACCTTCATCAGTTGTCACAGGACGCTGCCTACGGGGCGCTGTTGGCTGGATGTTTTTAGTTGGTGGACTATTCTCAGTCCAGCAGGGACAGTGAGTGCTGCTGTGTCTTATCCACTCACACCAGCACAACACACACTAACACACCACCAGTATGTCAGTGCCACTGCAGTGCTGAGAATGACCCGCCACCCAAATAATACCTGCTCTGTGGTGGTCCTGGGAGAGTCCTGACCATTAAAGAACAGCATGAAAGGGGGCTAACAAAGCATGCAGAGAAACAGATGGACTACAGTCAGTAATTGTAGACAGTGAGTGTAGAAACAAGGAGGTGGCTTAATGTTATGGCTGATCAGCGTATACTGTCTAAGCAATTAAGGGTTAAGGGCCTTGCTCAAGGGCCCAACAGTGACAATGTGGCAGTGACCTTTTGATTACTAGTATCGTATCTTAACCACTAATCTTAATTCCTCCTATTATAATCCAGTCCTAAAAAATATTAACAGCAATTACAAATTTGTCTGCGCTTTAGTTGACAAGATAATAAACAAGAACTCATTCGGAACTAATTTTTGTACACAACCGCAGAAACGTTGCCAGCCTGGCCTCACACGAATGCAGAAAGCTTGTTAGACAGTCAGGGAGACGTGCTGTCTCTATCATTTAGAGTAAGACTGAAAATAATCATGACAAAATCTCTCAGCAGTTTTACAGGCTTCAGGTGCGCCTCTTCAAATCAATCCCTGTCCTTGATGATTTTCTCTGAAAGCCTGACTACTTTTCAAATGGAAAAAAATTGATTATGATGATTATGATGATTCTTTTTTATATATATTCATCAGTACTTGTACTTGTAGGTATGTCGATTTACAGTAAGTTAAACGTATGCATTATCAAAGTCAAATCATAAAAACTAAAGTGGTTGAATATTTGTTTTCCTTCAGTGGAAATTATATAAGGTAAACGTGTGTATTGTGCATCTTTAGTGAGTTTAACTCTTAAGAGTCGGCACGTCTGTGAGCAAGAGAAAACAGAAATGTCACCAAAACACTTCAATATGTCATTGTCCTAGAAACATAATAAACACATTCACAGAGACCTTGAACGCTCTACTTTTCAGATATATACAGATGAATAAAATCTATGTTCAGAGCTCTGTGAGAGGGACATAAGGAACAAAAAGCATGTTTTAGTCTTTCAATCAGAGCGCTAACCTTGATTGCCCACCCATTCACAAATTCAGTAATTCATATGCTAATAGCATGATAAACCGGCAGCTGCGACTGGGTGATTATGAAGCAACACAACATGTGAAGACGCCCATTGTGAAAATGCACGGGGTTAGCCATGTGCTCTGTGTCTATAGGTTCTACCTTCAAGATGGCACATTCACGATTCTCACCTGCCAAAACCTTGCAACTGATCTAGGAGAGCCTTGCCATGTAGAGTGAAGAACAATGCAGCTCATCAGATTAAAGTAGTGAAGAATGTGAGAAAAAATGTCTTTATTTCAAGCAACGACTTGAAAGTGGGAATCTATAAAAATCTATCCTGAAACAAACAAGGCCCTTAACCCTCTATTGTTGGGGCCCTGAGCAATGCTTTAAACCCTCAATTGTTGGGCCCCTGAGCAATGCTCTTAACCCCCAATTGTTGGGCCCCTGAGCAAGGCTCTTAACCATCAATTGTTGGGTCCTTTTAAGCAATGACTTGATCCCCAATCACTAATGAACGCAAGTGTACTTTTTCCATGTACACACACTCCTATATAAAACATGGTGGGAATCTATAAGAATATATCCTGAAACCTTCAACTCTACAGCTCATGTGGTGCAACAGTAGCTCAGCAGTTAGGGTACTGGACTAGTAATCAGAAAGTTCTTGGTTCAAGCCACTACTGCTGCTGTTGGGCCCCTGAGTGATGCTCCTAACCCTCAATTGTTGGGCCCTTGAGCAAGGCACTTATTCCCCAATTTTTGATTCCTAATCAAGTGAATGCTAATGTACTTTTTTATGTAAAGTTATACAAACGCTCCTATAAACCTGGTGGGAAGCATTGGGAATCTATCCTGAAACCTTCAACTCCACAACATCTGAGTTGGTAGCTCAGTGGTTATGGGATTGAACACTAAATCAGAAGTCATTGCTGCTGTTGGGCTCTTGAGCAAGGCCCTTAATCCTCAATTGCTGGGCCCTTTCGAGCAATGACTTGATCCCTAATTACTAATGAACGCTAGTGTATTTTCCTCATGTAAGCCTATACACACACTCCTATAAAAAAACCTGGTGGGAATCTAAAACCTTCAACCCTACAGCTTAAGGTATTCAACTAGTAATCAGAAGGTTCCTGGTTCAAGCCACCACTGCTGCTGTTGGGCCCTTGAGCAAGGCACTTATCCCTCAATTGTTGGGCCCTGTTGCGCAACTACTTGATCACTAATGTACTTTTTCCATGAAAAGCTATATACACACGTTCCTAATCTATAGGAATCAATCCTGATCCTTAGGATCTATAGGTTATGTGGTGCAACAGTAGCTCAGCAGTTAAGGTATTGGACAGTAATCAGAAGGTCCCTGGTTCAAGCCACTACTTCTGCTGTTGGGCCCTTGAGCAAGGCATTTAACCCTCAGTTGTTGGGCTCTTTTGAGCAATGACTTGATCCCTAATCACTAATGAACACTAGTGTATTTTTTCCATGTAAAGTACACATGCTCCTATATAAAACCTGTTGGGAATCTATAAGAATCCATCCTGATCCTTCAACTCTATAGCTCATGTGATGCAATGGTAGCTCAGAGGTTAAGATACTGAAATAGTAATCAGAAGGTCCCTGATTCAAGCCACCACTGCTGCTGTTGCTGGGCCTTTGAGCAAAGCACTTAACCCCCAAACCTTGGGCCCTTTTTAGCAACTACTTGTTCGATAATGTACTTTTTCCATGTAAAGCTGTACACATGCTCCTAATCTATAAGAATCTATCAAGCCACCACTGCTGCTGTTGAGCCCTTGAGCAAAGCACTTACCCCTCAATTGTTGGGCCCTTTTGAGCAACGACTTGATCCCTAATTACTAATGAACGCTAGTGTACTTTCTTCATGTAACACTATACACACGCTCCAATAAAAACATGGTGGGAATCTATAACAATCTATCCTGAAACAAGCAAGGCCCTTAAACCTTAATTGTTGGGCCCTTGAGCAAGGCCCTTAATGCTCAATTTAGAGCAACGACTTGATCCCTAATCACTAATTAACGTTAATGTACTTTTTTATGTAAAGCTACACACACGCTCCTACTGTATATTAAACCTGGTTTAATTGTTGGGCCCTTTTGAGCAACAACTTGATCTCTAATCACTAATGAATGCAAGTGTAGTTTTTCATGTAAAGCTATACACATGCTTCTTTATAAAACCTGATGGGAATCTATAAGAAATCTATCCTGAAACCTTCAACTCCAGAGTTCATGTGGTGCAGTGGTAGCTCAGCAGTTAAGGTATTGGACAGTAATCAGAAGGTCCCTGTCTCGAACCACCACTGCTGCTGTTGGGCCCTTGAGCAAGGCCCACCCCTTAATTGTTGGGCCCTTTTGATCAACGGCTTGATCCGTAATCACTAATGAACGCTAATGTACTTTTTCCATGTAAAGCTACACACACACTCCTATAAAAACTGGTGGGAATCTATAAGAATCTATCCTAAAACAAGCAAAGCCCTTAACCCTCAATTGCTGGGCCCTTTCGACTAATGAATGTTAGCATACTTTTTTATGTAAAGCTATACACACTCCTATAAAGAAAATGATAGGAATCTATAAGAATCTATCCTAAAACAATTGTTGGGCCCTTGAGCAAGACATTTAACCCTCGACTGTATTCCCCACTTAGGATAAAATCATCTGCTAAATGCTGTAAATGTAAATCTACAGAGCAGGAGAAAACATGTCAAGGCTTCAGGTTCGGCACGAATATTAATTCCATAGCAACCATTTACACATTCATGTAAGCGCTCTCATTTCTGCTCCACTGACAAATCCTGCGTGGTGTTAGTGAGCCGAGCAGATGTGAGATTACGCAAGGGACATTTGCCTTTTGGAGCTGAATTTTTCGTACTCCCCGTGTCTTATTTGCGATATCCTAGATATTTACGCATGGAGACTCCCTTTGTGGTTGGTTGAAAACACGCTTGCCAATTAGACAGTAAAGGACCCCATTGAAGACTGCATTCATTACAGAAAATTTAAAGGGCAAGAGGTTCAAACCGAACCTTTAGCTGATCGCTAGTGTTATGCATTAGATAGTTATACAAAATGCAAAATGATTTCTTTGTAGCTATGTCAATGCTTTTCACTTATTTTGCATTGCTAACAAGCTAAGCTTCCAAAGGCACTGTCCTATTCCATAAAAATAATGAGAGATGCCCAGAGACTTAGATTTTGGAAGATGCCAACATATACATCCCCTCTCTGCACAAACAATCTATGCTGCTACTCTATTACTACTCATCGGTGCGATAACGGCTTCACTTTTTTATGTGACCTCACTGCTTAAAACCTTACACAGTCTGGCATTTTAAAACCGCTCTGGGCAAAAAAGGTTCATTGCCTTTTGTAAGCAACGTGTGCGATTCTGACATTTGGTTTGACGATGTTAAACCTGCCAGCTACATTCAAGATGATTGGGCTCAAATATTCTCGAATTCTAGTGCTTGGAGGGACGCAAACGCTTTCCGTACTCACAGTAAAGTACACACATCGGTTCCTATCAAAAACCCTCCAAACACATCATAACAGTGTCAAACACTTTTAACGCAATTCAGATGAAAGAAGTTTTAAAAAGGGGGGAAACTTATATCATATTCATCGATCAGCCATAACATTAAAACCACCTCCTTGTTTCTACACTCACTGTCCATTTTATCAGCTCCACTTACCATATAGAAGCACTTTGTAGTTCTACAATTACTGACTGTAGTCCATCTGTATCTCTACATACTTTTTTAGCCTGCTTTCACCCTGTTCTTCAATGGTCAGGACCCCCACAGGACCACCACAGAGCAGGTATTATTTAGGTGGTGGAGCACTGCAGTGACACTGACATGGTGGTGGTGTGTTGGTATGAGTGAATAAGACACAGCAGCGCTGCTGACATTATTTGTTCAAATATAACCTTAGGAGTTATTTCTGATAATCTGACTGACAGCTATCGTTATTTTGCTTCTCCTTATGTAGCATTTGAACACGTGTAACCATTTATTTTACAAAATTACTTTCACTATACAAGTAATAAATAACCTACATCACCTATTTAGATTTGTCACTTGCTATATAGTACACTGCCTGGCCAAAAAAAAGGTCACACACTCTAATATTTTGTTGGACCGCCTTTAGCTTTGATTACGGCACACATTCGCTGTGGCATTGTTTCCACAAGCTACTGCAATGTCACAACATTTATTTCTGTCCAGAGTTGCATTAATTTCTCCCCCAAGATCTTGTATTGATGATGGGAGATTTGGACCACTGCGCAAAGTCTTCTCCAGCACATCCCAAAGATTCTCAATGGGGTTCAGGTCTGGACTCTGTGGTGGCCAATCCATGTGTGAAAATGATGTCTCATGCTCCCTGAATCACTCTTTCACAATTTGAGCCAGATGAATCCTGGTATTGTCATCTTGGAATATGCCCGTGCCATCAGGGAAGAAAAAAATCCATTGATGGAATAACCTGGTCGTTCAGTATATTCAGGTAGTCAGCTGACCTCATTCTTTGGGCACATAACATTGCTGAACCTAGACCTGACCAACTGCAGCAACCCCAGATTATAGCACTGCCCACACAGGCTTGTACGGTAGGCACTAGGCATGATGGGTGCATCACTTCAGCCACCTTTCTTCTTACCCTGATGCGCCTATCACTCTGGAACAGGGTAAATCTGGACTCATCAGACCACATGACCTTCTTCCATTGCTCCAGAGTCCAATCTTTATGCTCCCTAGCAAATTGAAGCGGTTTTTCCCGGTTTCTTAAGGCTACACAGCTGTTTAGTCCCAATCCCTTGAGTTCCCTTCACATTGTGCATGTGGAAATGCTCTTACTTTCACTATTAAACATATCCCTGAGTTCTACTGGAGTTTTTCTACCATTTGATTTCACCAAACGTTTAAGTGATCGCCGATCACGATCATTCAAGTTTTTTTTCCGACGACATTCCTTCCTCGAAGATGATGTTTCCCCACTGTCCTTCCACTTTTTAATAATGCGTTGGACAGTTCTTTATCTGATCTTAGTAGTTTCAGCAATCTCCTTAGATGTTTTCTCTGCTTGATGCATGCCAATAATCTGACCCTTCTGAAACAGATTAACATCTTTTCCACGACCACAGGATGTGTCTTTCCACATGGTTGTTTAACAAATGAGAAGCTACTCATTGCATCAGTTAGGGTTAAATAACTTGTTGCCAGCTGAAACATAATCACCCATGCAGTAATTATACATTGGGAGGCTCTAACCTATTTGCTTAGTTCCAGGTGGTGAACTTTTTTTTGGCCAGGCAGTGTATTTGTGTCAACAATATACTGTATTCCCTTATCATTACTTGTACAAGTTTCTTCTAGCTAAAGTTGCGCGAAGACAAAATGTAAATACTTGGAAGTTATCAGGATTTCTGCCTTAGTTACTAAAACATGCTAGCCCATGAGTGCTGACATTTCGAACTTGCGAGTTTGGCCGGCATGCATCAAAATCGCCATTGACCAGCCAGCAGAGGTCGTAATTGCGGCCGGAGAGATTCCTCATAACTGCTGCAATTACGACCTCTGCTGGCTGGTCAATGGCGATTTTGATTAATGACTGTCCGTGCAAATAAATCTGCTTCATGCAGGTGAAAAAGAAGCAGCTGTTACTGCACATGGGTCAGAGGAGGGGTGTGCTAGTTACGGCCCTTCTCAGTTAGGAGAAGAGATCTGCAGCAGCAGATGTGAAAAACAGTCGGGTATTTGGATATGACCAGGTTGGGAGAAAATTTGGGGATAAAATGGATAGATATGTAGATCCCATAAACAGACACATACTCCAACCAGACATAACATTATGACCACAGACAGGTGAAGTGAATAACACTGATTATCTCTTCATCACGGCACCTGTTAGTGGGTGGGATACATTAGACAGCAAGTGAACATTTTATGCTCAAAGTTGATGTGTTTGAAGCAGGAAAAATGGGCGAGCGTAAGAATGTGAGCGAGTTTGGCAAGGGTCAAATTGTGATGGCTAGACGACTGGGTCAGAGCATGTCCAAAACTGCAGCTCTTGTGGGGTGTTCCCGGTTTGCAGTGATCAGTATCTATCAAAAGTGGTCCAAAGAAGGAAGAGTGGTAACAGGCAACAGGGTGATGGGCAGCCAGGGCTCATTTATGCACATGGGGAGCGAAGGCTGGCCCGTGTGGTCTGATCCCACAGATGAGCTTAATGCTGGTTACACAGTGCATCCAGTTGCAGGGCTGTTTTGGCAGCAAAAAGGGGACCAACACAATATTAGAAAGGTGGTCATAATGTTATGCCTGATTGAAGTATATCCTGTCCTAATTACTTACTTTCACTAGAGACGTACTACTACAACATTGCTTAACCTACATATGTCAAAGAAAACTAATCTTGTCTAAATAGTACAACACACACACACCTCACGTCATTATGCAGTGCAGCAGGCTCAGGTGTAAGTGGCGTCGTGCCAGATTTGGGCACTCTTAGCTGAAGGTGATGGATTAAGGTTCTCCCTTACTCAGATGTGCCAGCTCCTCTCTTCTCCCCCTTATCTCTTCTTTTGGTCACGGTGAAAGGTGACCATTTTAAATGAGGCTCAGCACCAGCTGATCCAATCTCTAACCGAGAGGCCTGTACGGGGCCTCGGCGGAGCTCCATGTCCGTGCGGAGAGGACAGGCTTCAGGGGTGGGAAGAGATTCTCAGTTCTCAGGAGTGGCTAAACTCATGGCCTTACTCTGTGCCAGGGATAATTCACAGCCAGGATCTGGCCAGAAAATATCAAGGGTAATTGAAGCGTCAGGGGTCACATAAATTTGCGCTCGGCGCACATCGAGAGCATGTGCTCATGCATCTTTGGAGCCTCATGGAGGGGAAATCAGACAGCTCTGAACAGCACAAGTAAGGGAGGGGGGATTAAATTTCAGTCCAATCAATAGCAATTCACAGCTGTCCTAAGTTTTACAAATAACCTTTATTCCAAAGATGCTTGATGAATAAATCAGAAAATATCAGCCTATTTACAACAGAGTCGGTAAATATATATCATGTCCACCGAGTGTGTGTATTAAATTTATAGGTTTTATAGTCAGGGAGAATTTGGAGGCTGTTTTTTAAATGTAGATTGGTCTTAATGAGCTTTCCACCCATAAATTCTCCCTAACTGCCCATAATTTTCACTTTTAAGCACAGCGCAGATTCTATCACGTTGACTCTTTTTGTTTTCCAGTCAAGCAGATGTTAATTTATTTAGCTCCAAATCTTTAACTTATCTGCCAAACATTTTAAGCTGCTTTGGCTTCAGGCTGTAGTCGTGGTGCATTCTAATCTATTCGGGCCAGTAATAAGCTTAAAATTATTTGTCAAAATATAACCCTAAGAGATATCATTCATCTCTGATAATCTGACTGACAGCTATCAGTTTTTTGCTTCTCCTCATGAAGCATTCGAACCATTCATTTTACAAAATTACTTTTGGGCGGCACGGTGGCTCAGTGGGTAACACTGTCGCCTCACAGCAAAACGGTTCAATCCCCAGGTGGGGGGGTCCGGCTCTAGTTTTCCCCCACAGTCCAAAGATGTGCAAGCAAGGTGAATTGGAGATACAAACTTGTCCATGACTGTGTTCGACATTAAACTTGTAAACTGATGAATCTTGTGTAACGAGTCACTACCGTTTCTGTCATGAATGTAACCAAAGCGTGTAAAAAATTATGTTAAGGCTGCTCAGGTGGCGCAGTGGTAAAAACACACGCTGGAACCAGAGCTGGGATCTCAAATACATCGTATCGTATACAGGTATACAGGTAAGGTTGGGAGAATATGATAAAATAATGATTAAAGATGTTCTAAACTGTCATCATATAGAACTATTTAATTTGCTAGTTATCAGGTCTCCACCAGGGTCATGTGACAGGGTCTGACTGAAGCTCAGACTCAAGGCTTGGGGTCTTTATCCAGGGCTGTAGAAAAGAGTATTGGAATAAGCAAGGGATTAGATGTGTGATATGATGCAACTCATGCAATACGGACATTTTGTTCCAGTAGTAAAACATCATTGTTTTTATAGCCCCCTAAACATCGTTTTTTTTTTTAATTATTATGTCTTGGTTTGTTTGGTTTTATTGGTTTGTTTTGTGAACTTCTGGGCTAATGAGCAAAAGTAAGGTGTTCCAATTAATAAGAGAAAATTGGATGTGTGCAGAGGTGCCTCACAACAATCCCACACAAAGTCTGAGTCTGCTCTTCTCAAAAAATGGTTTTGTAACCAGTGTCCTGATTAAACATATTCAAGAGGGTCATAAATGAAGAATTAAAGAGATAAATAAAAATGTAAATAAAATTTATATAAAGGCATTTCCAAAGCTGACTTCCAGTTCAGACGTAGTGAGCAGACACATGCAAGAGTGGCTCCTAATTTTTGTTTCAAATTTACCTGTTCTTTAACTGAGGTAACCCATTTATCAATACCACACACAACTTGGAACACTGGCGGACAATAAAATGACAAGCAAAATGCATCAAAAGGTGAAGCCCTGAACATTATCGCTCGCACTTCCAGAGGATCTCAAAAAACACTGCTCTGTACTGCTTGCCGATATGACAGAAGCTGTACAGTCCACCTTGAAGAGAGAACTTGAAAAGGCTTTATCACCTGTAAACTCCACTCTGGAGCTAGTCAAGTCGTATTACGGGTCACACGACGAACGCATCCGCGGAGTTGAAGACCAAAGTGACCGGCTGGTGAGTGCCAAGGGAGCCATCACAACACTACTAAATGCAAATGCTCGGTTGAAAGAAAAGTTAGACGAACTTGCCGCTCAGGTGGCACAGCGGTAAAGTACGCTAGCTCACAAGAATTCGAATACATCGTATCGAATCTCAGCTCTGCCTTTCCGACTCCGACTGGCTGTATGAACAACGATTGGCTGTTGTTCAGGGTTAGAGGGTAAGAAAGTCGGATCATAGGTCCTCATAACTGGTGCGACTGCGGCCCCTGCTGGCTGACTGATGGCGCCTGCACAGGGCTGAGGAATAATGCTGATGGGGGTGTGACCCTCCATACACAGTGCCCGTCAAGTGTATGAACTCGACTTGTGCAGGTGAAAAATGCAGTCTGTACTGACTGTGTGTACCGGAGGGGGCGCAAGTCAGTTGAGAGGCGTCCTCAGTCAGCGGTGAAGGGTCGAATCAGTATAGAGGACGCAATCAGGGTAATTGGACACGAATAGACTGGGGGATAAAAAATATATATATATAAAAGTTAGACGAACTTGAGAATCGGTCAAGGAGATCTAATCTGAGAGTGGTTGGCATCCCGGAAAACTTAGAAGGTTCGGACCCCATCAAGTTTATGACGGAGGGAGATGTTAGTTGACATGCTAGTGTGTTGTGCCATCTCATCTCATTGGATTGAATGGCATGAGGCTAAATGTGTTAGCTTAGTAAGTGAAAACTGATGTAAACGCTGTAATCGCTGTAGTGCATTCGGATAACCTGCCTTATAAGTCGATGTTGTAACAGAATCCTCTCTGATAAGGCAGCTGCCTATGTAGGCAGTAGACAGCAAGGCAGCTCACTAGGTTTTCGAACAGACCCAGAGTGTCTGTCTGTTTGTCTATCTATCTATCAAGGGACTGCACACAAACACAAATCCTAATCCCAGCTATGAAGCATGGTAGAGGAAGCATCATTATATGTGGAACTTGCCTCTTGCCGAATCTTCTGCCATCTTTAAAAATGTATTAGCATAAAGACTCTGACTTCTTACTCCAAATGTATTCTGAGGAAAATATAAAGCACTTATGTAAGTGATTTTGGATATGACCATCTGCAAAATACTGCAAATGTGATTTGATATGGAAATGCTGCTGCTGCCTCAGGGCCTGGACAGCTTGCAGTCGTCAAGTGAACAATGAATTCAAAAGTATTTCGAAATATTACAAGACAATATGGCAGATCATACATTTATTCATTCAGTGTCTGTTTTAGCACCGCTTTATTCCGGTCGGGGTCACAGTGGGTCTGATTCATTGGACTGGACAAGTCGCCAGTCTAACACAGGGCAAACACACACACACACACATCTTTTAGTAGCTCCAACTGGCCTGACTGTATGTCTTTAGACCTGTGGGAGGAAACTGGAGCATCTGGAGAAAACCCACACAGACACAGGGGGAACATGCCCACAAAATGTTACTATATTAGCATAACCAATGAATTTTAGTGTATTTAAGGATTATTTCTTTACATCAACACATTGTGCTACCCACTGTGCCACCAGTCACATTATTTAAAGCTTAATAAAAGTTGAATGATGGTACAGGACAATGATGTAAAGGAATAATCCTTAAATACACTAAAATTCATTGGTTAAGATAAAATAGTACCATTTTGAGTTAATAACAGGAAAGAGTATTTTCTTTTAGGTGTCGCCACAGTGGAGCTTGCTCTGTCCTGAACATCCTCCTCTGCATGTCCCCCAAACACCTGCATGTCCTCCCTCCCAGCATCCATAAACCTCCTCCATGGCCTTTCTCTGCTCCTCTGACCTAGCGGCTCCATCCTCAGCACCCTTCTCCAGATCAAATCAAGTCACTTTTATTGTCACATCACATTAACACAGGTGTAAAAGGTGAGAGAAAAACTTTGGTGCATAGTCCCTCACATTTTTAATACACATCAAATACAAAACACATATACTTACATAGACTAGCACTGTCTGTTCAATATATACAGGTAAAGCTGAACTCTCATCCCTGCTCTGCACATGCCCAGACCATCTCTGTCTCTCCCATCTCAATCTTTGTCTCCAAAACATCCTACAGGATGAATTTATTTTTTAATGTTTGGTAAACTCCTGATCATATGTCAAATATCAAATAGAGCATCCAATGTCACCCAAAAACACTGGATGCAAGGGTGCCAATCTGTCGGACCAAATGTGTCACCAATTTACTTTCTCATTTACATGTTAAAGCTCAGGGTGTCCAGGACCTTAATGCTATGTGTCACACAGACTACCTGATGCATATACAGTGGTACCTTGTAACTCAACGTCCCTAAACTCAAAATCTTTGAATCTCAACGCCCTTAGTCGAGAAATTTGTACCCTTAAGCTCACTGTGTTGTTTGTTTTAAAAATTTTTTTTTATCTAATTTCAAATTAACATCGAACAGTCGCTTTGTTCAGTGCTCAGCTTGAGCAGTGCAGTAATACGTCATCAAAGTGTGCATATGAGACGAATCTGCATTTGCGAGGAATAACTGTCAGATTCACTCTGAAAGCTCCACATGTATCTGTGTTTAGCTGGATTTTCCTCACTGTTTCACTTTTAAACTCGTGTTACAGCTCAAGTTTCTGAGGAATTGTAAGAATCAGCTTTTAATTTCAGTGTTTTTATATTATATTTGTGTTATTTTCAGTGTATCAAAAACAATCCCATTGTTTTACAAAAGCCTAACATATTTGCATTAACAGGTTTCCCATACATCCTGATGTAAAAAAATACCTTGAAAGTCAATGCCTTTTAAACTCAACGCCAGTCCCAGAACCAACTGACGTTGAGTTTCAAGGTACCGCTGTACATGCTACCTTCTTCAGACAAACTGGGGGTTTATAACCTGTAGACAACTTGCACTTCCAGCCCACACGTCTAACATTTAGGTCTGTAAATACTATATATACATCTTCATTTAAGTAACTATGAGGTTTAGATTTTATCCTCTGTTCTGGCCAATTAGAAAAGCAAAAGTTACAAACCTCTGGTTAATGTTCAAATGTTACTCCAAAATTCATGTAATTCCAAAGAATCCACAATCCTTTTAACTGCATGTTTTTCCCCTCACAGTTCCAGGTTTTCTCTGGCTACAACAACCAGGTTCCACCTTCATGGTTATCCGTTAAGCTTGTAACCACTTTATTTGTTAAGTTCGGTTTATAGAGATGTTAGACGCAACGTCTGCTTGTCATTGTTCATTACCCAGCATTCCGTGTACCTGACATGTACAAAGAGGAGACACTCTATTGCACATAAAGGCATCTAAGCTCTGCAGGGAGCAATTTAAATCCATCAAGTGCTGTTCTCTTAGTGCCAGAAAGAACAAGTCGGGGATATAATAAGATTTATGATTGGGTTATTCTCGCAGTGGCTGAAAATGCTAAAGGTTTGATGCATTCATTTATTGATAATGTATTTACTTAGGTTATAGTCTTAAGTAATACAATTCCAAATCAGAAAAAGTTGGGACAGCATGGAAAATGCAAATAAATAAAAAACACAGAGTTTATTACATTTACGTTGACTTTTATTTCATTGCATACAGGATGTTTTATCTGCTCAACTTCATTTCATTTATTAATAAACATCCACTCCTGCATTTCAGGCCTGCAACACATTCCAAAAAAAGTTGGAACAGTAAAGCATTTACCACTTTGTAATGTTGCCATTCCTTTTCACCACACTTAAAAGACGTTTTGGCACCGAGGAGACCAAGTGATTTAGTGTTTCAGCTTTTATTTTGTCCCATTCTTCCTGCAAACACGTCTTAAGATGTGCAACAGTACGGGGTCATCATTGTTGCAATTTTTGTTTCAAAATTCTCCACACATTCTCTATTGGGGACAGGTCAGGACTGCAGGCAGGCCAGTCCAGCACCCGTACACCCGATTCCTTGAATCGTTGAATGATATTAAGCACTGTAGAGGGAGAAATATGCAGATCCCTTCCAATATCTTTGAGGTACATTGTTTTTAAGCATCATCATTTTCTCACACATTTGTGGACAAACTGGAGATCCTCTGGTTATCTTTGCTCATTGAAGACCTTTCCTGGATGCTGCTTCTGTACCAAATCATGATTACAATCACCTATTTGGAATCACATCATTATTTAGTTTTTTCACCTCATTACTAGCCCTAAATTGGCACCGTCCCAACTTTTTTAGAACGTGTTGCAGGCCTGAAATGCAGGAATGGAGGTATATTAACTGATAGCTCAGTGGTTAAGGTACTGGACTAGTAAACAGAAGGTTGCCGGTTCAAGCCCCACCACCACCAAGTTGACACTGTTGGGTCCTTGAGCAAGGCCCTTAACCCTCAATTGCTCATCGTGTTCCGCTAATTGTGTAAGTCGCTTTGGATAAAAGCGTCTGCTAAATGCTGAAAATGTAAATGTCTGCCACCAAATACAAGTCAAAGCAAATGTACACTGTACAAAGAACACTACATTTTATTTTATTTGCATTTTTCACACTGTCCCAACTTTTTCTGATTTGCGGTTGTAGAATGATGTTTAGAACTTGTGTAATTAAAGTGTAGCAGTTTATTCGTGAAATTCTTAGAAGTTCACATTGGTGGAGAATTGGATTTATTCTGTATCTTATCTGTTCCGACGGATTTAACATGCATCAGCACGCTTTTACCCGAGGCCTCTGATGCAGGCATGAAGCAGCAAAATTACATCTGGCTGGTTGGTGATCCACCTGTTGTAGATTCTGATGGAATGGGAGGACCGCTCTTGATTAGTGTCCGCGGCCAGCGGCCGTTAGATGGACACGCGTCCTTAAGTTTCATTAAAATCTAATTAAAACAGCCTTTTATGTTGCAATAAAGCATTATGTTCATTTACCCTCATTGTGATGACTAGCCTATTAAATTTAAAGCAAGCCGAGTATTTTATTAAGCCTCAGTGTGAGAATGCAGCAGAACTGAACAGAGGACGTGAAGATCCTCGTATGGATCATATGGTTTCCATGGTTACATTAACACTCTCCTATCCATTTTAATCTGTCTAGTGCAGATGAATGACACTTATATGCAGGTTTTTTTTTTTTTTTTTTACACTGCTATACACCGTGTTATGATAAAGTCACAGAGCTATATTAAATCGGGAACTACTTAGCCATTTGTCTAAAGATTTCTATTTGTAACTCCTTTTTTTAAATAATTTTAAAAAAGTAGCCTCGAGTTACTAACCAGTGTCAATGACCCCAAACACCAGTGCAAAGAACGAGGCAAAGACCCCACCCCCTTTTATAATCCCGTCTTTTCCCACCCAGCAGACCAGTGACCAAAGTTTTCCTGCTGCAGGCACTCCCAATTGCCAATTGCGCCCATCTGACCGGTAGCAGAACTGAGATTTGAACTCGGGAAGCTCAGAATTCCAGCACTGGTGTGCTAGCACAGTGATCCCCAACCACCGGGCCACAGACCGGTACCGGTCCGTGGGTCATTTATTACCAGGCCGCACATAAATAATAATTCATTAGAGATCGCTACAAGAGCAATTCAATTTCCAAAACTCTTCTGGTGTTATTGTCTCCAATCACCACTAGGTGGGAGCAGCGTCTCCTTGCATCGAAAAAAACTCGGGATTCACACTGATTTTACATTCTATAGTTATTCTATTTTATATCCTCCCGCCCCCGCCGGTCCGTGAAATTATATCATATATGAAACCGGTCTGTGCTGCAAAACGGGTTGGGGACAGCTGTGCTAGCGGAATATCCTGCCCTCCACCTGGGCACCTGTATCTAATTCTATGGATTATTCTGAGCTACTTTATGCATTACACCATGTGCATACACCAACATGCAAACCAATAATAAGCTAAATATTTACTGTCTCAACCTATGTTCTTCCATCTGGCCTTTTGAAAACATACCTACATTTCCTTTATAGTGTGACTTGCCATAATGCTGACCCTAAACCAGACCCTGTTCCCTACCTTCAATAAATCTTAATCAGTAGGTTCTTTAGTATACACAATTTGTCTGCACAGTCTATCAAACATCTGTGTAGAAACAGCCTAACCAGCATTATCACCAAACACCTGGAAAACTAGCAAACATGCTTCACCGCAACTCAGATAACAAATTATATAAGACACCCAATTTCAGGAGTCAGACTAGAGAGAGTCTTCCAGACCTGTTCTTACAGCCAGCAGTTCTCTCTGAAGGCAGGAAGGGAAGTATCAGGTATCCTAATGTAAATCCATCACTAACAGAGTTATAAGCAAATGCTTAGAGCCTCAAGTCTTTCAAGTCTTTATATTTCATTACTCTTTATTTTAATTCTATTATAATATGACAATTTATATTTGAATATTATGAATAGTATTTAATATCGCATCTGGTGACTAGTAGGATGTAAACATGTGACATATGTCAAAGTCATTCAGCTCAATTTTCTAGCTAGCAGCGATTAGCACTGACCCTTTGTATCACATACTGCATTATCTCAGTAAATCCTAATGATCTGTGGTCAGTCCACACTTTTGTATTAATACCTATTTAGTTTGTTTGGTCAAGGGGGAAAACACATACAAGGAAGAAGAAACATAGGGTGTGTTCGAAAACCTAGTGAGCTGCCCTGCTGCCCACTGCCTACCCAAGCAGCTGCCTAAGCAGGGAGGATTCTAACTAACACCAAACTTTAGATGGTAGATTATTTAGACACACTACTTAGTAATTACATAATCAGTTGTCCCTGCCAATCACCGCAGTGTTAGCGTACTAAGCTAACAGAGTTAGCCTCAGGCCATTCCAACCAAATAATCTGTGTATTGAAAACTGTTACACTGTTAAACTAGTTATTGGTCTATGGTTTTTGACTGGACTCATATTTTTAGCTTGTCAATGTCAGTTCTGGACATACTCAAGCTATGACAGTGAAGTCAAAATGTCAGATCTCTGTTGTGCAGGTCTGGTTTACGCATGTATGCACAGTTTTCAAACAATAAATTCAGACTACATTTTAGCAGGGTTTTAGATAAACAATGTCTCGTAACCCCCACAAGGTCCAGCTAAATTCTGATGACCCTCTCTGTCCTGACTACACAGATCTGCACTGAGTTGGGGAGGAGAACATGTTGGTTTTGCACTTGAATGTTTGCTTTTAATCTTGTACCGATTTTAAAAGTGCTGCTTGAACAGGATGCTGTTTAATGCACTCAAAGTGTCAGAGAAGCACCAGCTAGCTTGGGAGTCGAAATATAAATATAGCACATTACTTTCCACATGCCCATCACTACTGCCAGTTACTGGCAAGATTTATGTCTGGAGTATTGATGCCTTGTCTTACAACGCATTAAAAGTTTGATGTACTGAAGAGGATGACTGCCTTTATTTGTCATCTATATGTCTGTCTGTCTGTCTGTCTGTCTGTCTGTCTGTCTGTCTCTGTCTGTCTGTCTGTCTGTCTGTCTGTCTGTCTGTCTGTCTATCTATCTATCTATCTATCTATCTATCTATCTATCTATCTATCTATCTATCTATCTATCTATTTATCTGTCTGTCTGCCTGCATATCTGCCTGTCAGTCAGTCTGTCTGTCTGCCTATTTATCTATCTCTCTCTCAGAGAAACAGCTGGACTACGGTCAGTAATTGTAGAACTACAAAGTGCTTCTATATGGTAAGTGGAGCTGATAAAATGGACAGTGAGTGTAGAAACAAGGAGGTGGTTTTAATGTTATGGCTGATCAGTGTATATAATTCATGTTTCACTAATTATGCAGAATATTTATTACAGTAGCATGCAGTTTTAGACTGCGACCATTATTATGCAGTATGAGTTCTTCCTTCATGGTGTGTGCTTGGCTTAAAAAATTTAAACTAACTATAATAAGCCTTTGTCCCCAACCACCTTTAATTAATCAGCGAAAGTCTTACCCTGATAGACTTGCTCTGGGAGTGCTACTAATGTGCAGTTTTGAATGACAAAGGCTTTGTTTTGTTGGGGTCAAACACTTCTTGTGATGTGAAGTTTTGAGAAATCTGGCAACCATATCAGTCATGCACAGTAAATTATGTTTGTACTTGAAATGTTTAGAGTTTGAACATTTATGCCTGTTACTGCTGCCAGTTTTGTGAGAGAACGTGAAGTTTGGGTGTTAGTTTAACTAATACATTTTCATGATTTTAACCCACTCAATCACGCATTGGCAGTCAGGTCTTCTCACATCAGCATGCGCTTACGGAGCTGAACAGCACACGCGATGGAATCTTAATCACTCTGGAAAATGAAAACCAGTCTGTGAAATCAGGTCTGATTGCACTCGATAAACAAAAGCATTTCAGGAGGGCAGAACATAATCAAGATCAGCCAGGATACGTGACCTGCTGCTCTAGGCGTGTTTGTGTATGTGATTTCCAAATTAAACGCGGCGTTGATGGAATGGCAAGTGATGGGCAGGTAGTCTCGCTGTCACACCGTCTAATTTCCGCATCAATCGTCGGTGACGATCGGACTGCACCCAGAAGCTAGTGTTACTCCTCTTTTAACCCTTAGATGCATAAGTGGGTCAAAAATGACCCGGTGAGGTTGTTTTCTTGTAATATCTTCATAATGAAAAGTTGTTATCATTTCATATTCCAGCTATTCCTAAAAACATGTTATTGATATCATGCCACTTCAATTTTTCAATTTTTAACTTACCTTTTTTACAAAGTTCTAGTTTTTGTATTACTACCCCAAGCTTTCATAAGTGGGTCAAAAATGACCCGCATTGCCGCTCAGGTGGCGCAGTGGTAAAAAGCTGCAACCAGAGTTGGATCTTGAATACATCGTATCGAATCTCAGCTCTGCCTTGCCGGCTGAGGGCTGAGCGGCCACATGAACAACGATTGGCCGGTTGTTCAGGTGGGCGGGACTAAGCTGGATATGGGTCTCTCTCTGTCAGACTGGTGCAATTACGACCTCTGCTGGCTGATTAGAGGTGCCTACACAGAGATGAGGAAAGAGTGCTCTTAGGGTGTGTCTCTCCATACACAACGCTAGGTGGCACAACACTCGTCAATGTGTGGGTGATAAGATGCATACGGCTTGCTTGAGGGGGCGTGGGTTAGCTTTGTTTTCCTCAATCAGAGCAGGCTTTGGCATAGGCAGAGAGGAAGCATGATGCAATTGGGCAGTTGGACTTGCTAAAGGGGGAGAAAAAGGGGAGAAAATGCATTAAAAAAAAATGACCCTCATTCATTTCCTATAGAATTTCATGGGAACCTTTGATTCTTATCAGCTGTGACTGTCAGGAATATATATTTTGTGAACCACACAGACTATATCATAAGTGTCACCCCTTAAGAAGATTATTTTACACAGCAAGATCTGATACATGTAAATATTGTCTTCATTTTTTACCTCAGAAATGTGTGTGTGCGTGTCATTCATGACTACTGTGTAAAAGAGTATATCTAATTATCATGTATCAACAAATTAACACTAGCTAGCTAACTTACCTAGCTAACATTACTGCATGTACTGTGTGTGTCATTTATGTACATCGATCAGCCATAACATTAAAACCACCTCCTTGTTTCTACACTCACTGTCCATTTTATCAGCTCCACTTACTTTGTAGTTCTACAATTACTGACTGTAGTCCATCTGTTTCTCTGCATGCTTTGTTAGCCCCCTTTTCATGCTGTTCTTCAATGGTCAGGACTCTCCCAGGACCACTACAGAGCAGCTATTATTTGGGTGGTGGATCATTCTTAGCACTGCAGTGACACTAACATGGTGGTGGTGTGTTCGTGTGTGTTGTGCTGGTATGAGTGGATCAGACACAGCAATGCTGCTGTAGTTTTTAAACACCTCACTGTCACTGCTGGACTAAGAATAGTCCACCAACAAAAATATATCCAGCTAACAGTGCCCCGTGGGCAGCGTCCTGTGACCACTGATGAAGGTCTAGAAGATGACCAACTCAAACAGCAGCAGTAGATGAGCGATCGTCTCTGACTTTATATCTACGAGGTGGATCAACTAGATAGGAGTGTCTAAAAGAATGGACAGTGAGTGGACACGGTATTTAAAAACTCCAGCAGCGCTGCTATGTCTGATCCACTCATACCAGCACAACACACACTAACACACCACCACCATGTCATTGTTACTGCAGTGCTGATAATACCTGCTCTGTGGTGGTCCTGTGGGGGTTCTGACCATTGAAGAACAGGGTGAAAGCAGGCTAAAAAGGTATGTAGCAAAACAGATGGACTACAGTCAGTAATTGTAGAACTACAAAGTGCTTCTATATGGTAAGTGGAGCTGATAAAATGGACAGTGAGTGTAGAAACAAGGAGGTGGTTTTAATGTTATGGCTGATCGGTGTATATTGAGTGAAGGAGTATGTGTTTCTTTTCATCTATCATCAAATTTGCCTATTTTATAGTTTGCGGAACTAGTTAGCTAACCAAGCTAGCTAACGTTCTTTTGTGGACCAAAATACAATACTAAATATAATACAAATGATTATTCTTTACCAAAATGACAAATGTGGCATAAAAACACATTGATTCTAACACGGGTCATTTTTGACCCACTTATGGAAAAGTGTAGGGTCCAGTCACTTGTGCATCTAAGGGAAGATAGAAATTCCTCAATGTTTCTCTTTGAAAGAGAACAGGATGATTGTCAGCTTGTTGGCCTCTGCATGACTTGGTTTCTACCCACGCACTACAAATACCTTTCAGAGCTAATCAAGGAAGCACATATTAAAAGATAATTACTAGTGGGGCGCTGCATTCTTAATTTCTATAAAATCACAGCAGGAATGAGAATCCTTTAAGTCACTCCTGGTTCATCACAATTACGCCTAGGCTGAGACGTTTAGATATTCCCTCAACAGTTCTCAATCTACCAGACAGCAATTTCTATTTTTATTTTCTCCAGCATGGCAGTTCACTATCTTTAACACTTCATCTTTTTCCCTGCTCTGTTTTAACTTAATTTCTCTCTGCTACACTAATTTAATACTCTCACCCTATGATGTCCATGTTGCTAATGAAGCGAAGCTCATCCCGACCTCCCGGCACTGATTCTTGTAACAGGGGTAAACAAACACAAAAATACTATTAGCCATAACCCACAGATCGGGATGTAGCACGGACTTCCACTCATCAAGCGCCGTGAGGGCTTTTCGCTTGTGTTGCCACCATTTGACAAGACAAGCACACACACACACACACAAGCACAGTACACACAACTGCAGAAAGGCTCATTAGGACCACAGCGGCGCTTGTCACTCAAACAGCTCCCGCTAGGATGCAATCTAACAGACATGACCTCGACAAATGCTCATTTGTCCAGCTGCTTTAACACGTTAGCAAATCTTCCCATGCATCAGTCTAAAACAGGGCAAATCTGCGCCTCAACACGATTCTCCCTATGATTGATTAAAAACAGACCGGCGCGTGGCACGGTGCGTTCCAGGGCTTTCTGCTGCACAGCAAGGGAATGAGATGTTGGAAACATGAAGCTGGAAAATCCGTTATGTAGCATAACTCTGTGCAAAGTAATTCCTCAGCAGGTCTCTGCTCAAAGCCCGGGCCTAATGAGGTGCTCTAACCTCAGCCAGGTTTAATGGAATAATAAATGTATCGATGCCTTGAAATCTGAAAGGTCTCCTCCGGAAAAACACACACAGATCTGCACATACACGGACACACAACCTACCAAGGGAATATACAAGGGCATCCTCACTCATATTTAGGCACTGCACAATTTGCTTACGAAAATGCTATTATAATAGCTAATATACACCGACCAGGAATAACATTATGACCACTGACAGGTGACATGAATAACACTGATTATCTCTTAATCACGGCACCTGTTAATGGGTGGGATATATTAGGCAGCAAATGAACATTTTATCCTCAAAGTTGATTAGAAGCAGGAAAAATGGGCAAGGGTGAGGATGTGAGTGAGTTTGACAAGGGCCAAATTGTGATGGCTAGACGACTGGGACAGAGCATTTCCAAAACTGCAGTTCTTGTGGGGTGTTCCCAGTCTGCAGTGGTCAGTATCTATCAAAAGTGGTCCAAGGAAGGAACAGTGTTAAACCGGCGACTGATGCACGTGGGGAGCGAAGGCTAAACAGACGAGCTACTGTAGCTCAAATTGCTCAATAAGTTAATGCTGGTTGTGATAGAAAGGTGTCAGAATACACAGTGCAACATGTTGTTGCGTATGGTGAATGGTTTGAGGAGCACAACAATGAGTATGAGGTGTTGTCTTGGCCTCTAAATTCCCCAGATCTCAATCAAATCGAGCATCTGTGGGATGTGCTGGACAAACAAGTCTGATACATGGAGGCCCCACCGCGCAACTTACAGGAGTTAAAGGATCTGCTGCTAAGATCATGGTGACAGATACCACAGCACACCTTCAGTGGTCTAGTGGAGTCCATGCCTCGACGGGTCAGGGCTGTTTTGGCAGCAAAAGGGGGGCTAACACAATATTAAGAAAGTAGTCATAATGTTATGCAATTTACATTACAAGTCAAGTCAAATTTATTTGTATAGCACTTTTTACAGTAGTTATTGCCTTACAGCAGTGGTAGCTCAGCAGTTAAGGTACTGGACTAGTAATCAGAAGGTCGGTGGTTCAAGCCTTACCACAACCAGGTTGCCTCTGTTGGGCCCATGAGCAAAGCCCTTAATGCTTAATTGCTCAAATTGTATTCAATCAAGACTGGAAGTCGCTTTGAATAAAAGTGTCTGCTAAATGCCTCAAATGTAAAAGTAAATGCAAAAGCAACTTTACAGCATCCATGACCAATAAAACAAAAAACCCTGTTGAGCAAGCCATTAAAACTATTACTCCATTAAAGCTACAGGAGGAAACCTTGAGAGGAACCAGACTCAGCAGGGAGCTTCATCCTCTAAAGGATTATACACCAATCAGCCATAACATTAAAACCACCTCCTTGTTTTTACACACTTTGCAGTGCTGAGAATGATCCACCACCTTAATAATACTTGCTCTGTGGGGGTCCTGATCATTGAAGAACAGGGTGAAAGCAGGCTAAAAAGTATGTAGATAAACAGATGGACTACAGTCAGTAATTGTAGAACTTCAAAGTGCTTCTATATGATAAGTAGAGCTGATAAAATGGACAGTGAGTGTAGAAACAATGTTATGGCTGATTAGTGTATGTACATTTGTGACCTTTAGCAGAAACCTTTATTTAAAGTGACTTACAATTATCACTGAACACGTTTTGAGCAATGGAAGTTTAAAGGCTTTGCTCAGGGGTCCAACAGCAACTTGGCGATAGTGGGGCTTGAACCAGCAACCTTACGATTACTACTCCAGTACCTTAACCGCTGAGCTACCACTGCCCCAATTATTACCTGATTTTTAATGCATCACAACTCTATACATAACACAAGATTCATCACTTCAAGCCTTTAGTGTCAAACAGTCACAGACAATACTGTATCTCACTTGCACTTCTTTGGACTGTGGGAGGAAAACGGAGATCCCAGAAGAAACCCACACAGACATGGGAAAACCATGCAAACTCCACACAGAAAGTACCCACACCGTTCCACGTGGGAATCAAACCCAAGACCTTCTTGCTGTGAGGTAACAGTGCTACCCACCAAGTCACCATGTCACCCTCTTTTCCTTTTACACATAGAGCCTGATGACATATGCAGACATATGCACACTCCACAATGAGGAACATTTCATTAATTACTTCTTTTTTACGATTGGTTCTTGTGTGTTTAGTTTGAAATTAGAAACTAATTAGCGACTAAAACAAATTCCAGCAAACACAGCAAAGATTTTTTTTCGTGCAGCTTACACAGCAAGATGTTAATTAATTACAGAAAACTTGTAGTATAAAAATATCGAAGGTGTGTATTCACTCAGTACTTGTAATAATTTCAGCTGTAAGCCAACAAGTTTATTCTTATAAATCCTAACTGCATAAACTACTGAAATAATAAATATTATGCCTAATTAGTACTTATTAGTAGTTATTATTTTATTGGCTTTTTAGTGTTTGGCATGTGGATTAAGATTAAGGCTTTTAAATCATCTGTGCCACATTCAGAACATTTACATTTTTTACATTTAGCAGATGCTTTAATCAAAAGCAACTTACAGTACTGTGACAGTATACAGTCTAAGCAATTGAGGGTTAAGGGCCTTGCTCAAGGGCACAACAGTTGTGGCAGTGGTGGGCTTGAACCAGCAACCTTTTGATTACTAGTCCAGTACCTTAACCACTAGGCTACGGCCGAGATTCTGAACTCCTCGTTTTGAAACTCGCCGTTGCCACTGATCGGCTGAGCGCCATATAGCGTGCATAACTGCCAGTGCCTGCAGGGAGGGATGACCAGAATATGTGGGCGGGGTCTTCAAACGCTGTGTAAGGACCCTGATTGGATAGAGGTGGATAGAGGCGCCTGTGCAGAGTGCATGGGTAGAAAAGATTTCCGTTAAGGGCTGCACGCGGGTCGGAGGAGGCGTGAGCAGCAATATACCCACCTCGACTGCAAAAAATCAGGGATCCCCCAGCAGCGGAAGACAAGTTGACTACACTAAAATTGGGAGAAAATGGGAGAAAAATGCATAAAATATATATTCTTCTCACGAAATCACAATTCCATACAATTCCATTGAACACATAAATAGCTTAACTGTCCATGTACAGACTTTAACTGTATTTCAGTGTACAAGTGTCAAAAACAACCCCAGTATTTTACATTAGCAGGTATTATTTAGGTGGTGGATCATTCTCAGCACTGCAGTGACAATGACATGGTGGTGGTGTGTTAGTGTGTGTTGTGCTGGTATGAGTGGATCAGACACAGCAGCGCTGCTGGAGTTTTTTTTAATACTGCGTCCACTCACTGTCCACTCTATTAGACACTCCTACCTAGTTGGTCCACCTTGTAGATGTAAAGGCAGAGACGATCACTCATCTATTGCTGCTGTTTGAGTTGGTCATCTTCTAGACCTTCATCAGTGGTCACAGGACGCTGCCCACGGGGCGCTGTTGGCTGGATATATTTTTGGTTGGTGGACTATTCTCAGTCCAGCAGTGACAGTGAGGTGTTTAAAAACTCCACCAGCGCTGCTGTGGCTGATCTAGTCATACCAGCACAACACACACCAACACACCACCACCATGTCAGTGTCACTGCAGTGCTGAGAATGATCCACCACCCAAATAATACATTATCTGTAGTGGTCCTGTGGGGGTCCTGAACATTGAAGAACAGCATGAAAGGGGGCTAACAAAGCATGCAGAGAAACATATGGACTACAGTCAGTAATTGTAGAACTTCAAAGTACTTCTATATGGTAAGTGGAGCTGATAAAATGGACAGTGAGTGTAGAAACAAGGAGGTGGTTTTAATGTTAGGGTTAATCGGTGTACATCCTTATGGAAAAAAAAACCTTAAAACTCAACACTCCCAAAATCAACTGACATACCAACTGACCACTGTATATATTTATTAATTTTGCAAGGAATAATGACAGGATAAAGCCTTTACCATGCCAGTGAGGCAAATATACTGTATTAGGTTTCTCTGTTTGTTAGATTTTTTCCCCTTGAGTTTGCTAATGTCCCTAAATGCACTGTATATTTCATTTTTCACAAGCTGAATGATCTTTAGTGGAAAATTACCCTCTGGGTTACTAATGGCCTCTATGAAAACACAGGGACACCTTTTACCTGGTTACAGGGGTGATGTTTCTCTGCGGAGAGGTTCAGGATGTGGAGTATTGACCATGTGTCTCCAGTCAGTCTGACTCCAGCTTACTCTCACTTTATGCTCATGAGTGTATTACTGCACATTACACTGAATATGACCCTTATATAATAGTGATATTATTTACCAGGGCTTTTTATAAAGGCAAAACATTTTAAGAATATGTAAGAATGTGCAATCTGATTTAATAATAATGTCTAAAATTGATTTTTTTTTTTTTTAAGTAAACAAAATACAGAGTGACACAGAGCATATAAATGAATGTAGCACCAGCAGTGTTATTTATGAGACCAGCAGGGTGGCTTGGTGGCTCGTGGATATCACTGTCGCCTCACAGCAGGAAGGTTCTGGGTTTGATTACCAGGTGGAGTGGTTCAGGTCCTTTCTGTTTGGAGTTAAGTGAACTGGAGATGAAACTGCTCATAATTGTTTAATACTAAACCTGAACTGATGAAACATGTATAACCTGTAATAACCTGTCATGTCATGAATGTAACCATTGTACCAAGTTTACAATGGAATAAACAAATGATATTAAATCTGCACTGTACACAATGGTATTTTTGTGTTATTTTTTAGTGTGAAGGTCATTAAGAGCAGTGGTTCTCAACCAGGGGTCCTCAGTGAGCCTGGTGGGGTGGGGGTGGGGGCGTCTGTTGCATAATAATTGAGAAAAGTCACACATGATGGGCCAGAGATATCAACTGGCTATTGGCGTATGGGAGATTTCTTGTTATGTCATATAGATCTATTTTAAACTGCCTATAGCCTATATTTGATAATAGAAAATTTACCCTTGACTTTATAAGAATGTCAGATTGTAGAGTTTAAGATTTCTGTATGTAACATGAGATCAGTTTCCTCCACGTATGAACCAAACAGCCGTCTTTGCAGTGTTTTTGCCCGAATCAAACTGCGCAATTTGCGCGCACTCATCTTTACAGTGTAAGTTTCAAAAGGAAAAATGCAAAAATGGCGCAAACTGGCTACTGATGAATGAAAACTTTCTAGATTCGCAGTGTTTTAGACCTGTTTGAATGAGGCGATCGACATATTGGGCACCCCTGCATAAGAATAATATCATAACCCATGTCAAGGTAACCCATATCCAGTAAAATTTTGTTGAACATAGGGGGGGTCTAAGAGAAATAAGGTTGAGAACCGCTCATTTAGAGTATACTTACTGTGTGTGTCAAAATCAAAGCTAGTAAGGGTCTGTTATTAATCTGCTGCTAAGAAAATGAAAAAAGATGTTTAATTATAAATATAATTTGTTTATATCACATGATCATGAACTTCCTGTCTGCAATAATACTTAACCCCACCCCAGTGTTAAATCACATTTTATAACAATATAGGAACGTTTTTGTGAATGTTTAATATTGAGCCATTTATTATCCACATGCAGTATACACTGACCAGGCATAACATTATGACCACTGACAGGTGAGGTGAATAACACTGATTATCTCTTCATCATGGCACCTGTTAGTGGGTGGGCTATATTAGGCAGCAAGTGAACATTTTATCCTCAAAGTTGATGTGTTAGAAGCAGGAAAAAAGCGTAAGGATTTGAGTGAGTTTGACAAGGGCCAAATTGTGATGGCTAGACAACTGGGTCAGAGCATGTCCAAAACTGCAGCTATTGTGGGGTGTTCCCGGTCTGCAGTGGTCAGTATCTATCAAAAGTGGTCCAAGGAAGGAACAGTGGTAAACCAGTGACAGGGTCATGGGCGGCCAAGGCTCATTGATGCACGTAGGGAGCGAAGGCTGGCCTGTATGGTCCGATCCAACAGACGAGCTACTATAGCTCAAATTGCTGAAGAAGTTAATACTGGTTCTGATAGAGAGGTGTCAGACTCCATGCCTCGACGGGTCAGGGTTGTTTTGGCAGCAAAAAGGGGACCAAGAAAATATTAGGAAGGTGGTCATAATGTTATGCCTCATCTGTGTATGTGATGTTGTGTGAATCACATTTCCACTTACACTTATAAAAATAATATATATTAAGAGATTGTAAGAGACTTTATTGATTACATTGGGGAAATGAACTTGTTACAGCAGTACAAGATAAGGGTGGTAAACAAAGAAAGGAAAAAACAACTAAGTGAAAAACCTTAAATAAATATAAAATGTAAGATACAGACTTAAGAGCTGCTAGACAAAAATTGCACACATTTTTGTGTGCAGTTATTTACACTAAAGGTGCGGCACAGTGGCTTAATGGGTAGCACTGTCGCCTCACAGCAAGAAGGTCCTGGGTTCAATCCCCAGGTGGGGCGGTCCGGGTCCTTTCTGTGTGGAGTTTGCATGTTCTCCCCGTGTCCGCGTGGGTTTCCTCCGGGAGCTCCGGTTTCCTCCCAGTCCAAAAACATGCCACCAGGCTAATTGGAAACACTGAATTGTCCTATAGATACCTAGCTGCTAGATGCACAAACCAGTGCATTGTAGTGCCGGTCCCAAGCCCGGATAAAATAGGGAGGGTTGTGTCAGGAAGGGCATCCGGTGTAAAAATTGTGCCAAATCAATGCGGATCATGATCCGCCGAGAGACGACCCCGCAACCAAACGGGACAAAGGCAGAGGAAGAAGAAGTTACGCTAAAGGTTTCCCTTTTAAAACAAGCACAGCTTAGTGCTACCTTTAATCTAAGTAGTTGTTTAACCAGTTAAAGAGATGCATTTTTTAAATTAATTTCTGTTTACTTTTGTAGTCAGTATTTATGTCACATTAATGTTTTCTCAGAAGTATTTATACTGCACTCTTGCCTCAGCTGTTTACCTGTATTTACTGCAGCTTATTTCCTACACAGTCCTGATAAAAGCATCAGGCTTACATGCATCGGAACTGAAACCCTTCAGACGTATTAATCACAAGTAAATGGTCAGATTAAAAGTGGCTAAATTAGTCACCAGGGAAAGGAAATAACAAGGTATGATATTAGAGCACAATTCCAGAAAAGTCCTTCCTGGCCGGTAGGTTGGTCAGTAAGTAATGAGAGTAATGCTTTTTATCACATCAGTGTGATGCAAACGAAGATTGGCTTTATGTAAAAGAGCTGCATCAACCTAAGGCCATCACTAATCATCAGATTAAAGGATGAAAACCGGGGATCTCTGTGGTACGGTTTCAGACCTGGGGATTGGTAGTAGATTAACTCCTGATTATGCAGAGAGGCAATTATTTATGGGCTTACCCATCTTAGCGTAATGCAAGCAAATAAACCTTACCAAGCTACACCTAATTCTGCCAACCCCAAACGTCATCCTGCCCACAAGCATATCAAATAAATAGTTTTAAATAGGCCGTCATTGCAGATCAGACGAAATAAAGTCATCCAAGCATATGAATCAAGACAGTAATCTGGCAGTACAGTGGACCCTTGACTTACAAATTTAATTGATTCCGAGGGGCTGTTCTTAAGTCAACATGTTTGTTAGTTAAACCTATTTTTCCCATAAGAAATAATGTAAATAGAATTAAGCCATGCCATACCTCCCAACCCCCCCCCACCACCTAACCTTTCTAATGTCTTAAATGGTCTTTTTTGTTATAAATACAAGTATATTTTCCCTTAAATCTTAAATTATAGAATAGACAATAATGTAATAAACAATAATAAACAACAATACACAGTAGTACTGTACATAAACACACCACATTTCAGTACAGTACGTGTGCTGTACCATACACCATAATACATTGTATCTATCAGAAACAACAATAACTGTCATATTTCTCTATTATTTCCTTCTTTATTTCAATAGCATTGTATTTTGTAGGTGTAATTTCACGAAAGAATAACTTCCTTCTTCTCTCTTACACATTCTCTGGGGACATTTTAAAATAGAATTTTACAAAATATAAAGAAAACACTGGAAAAACACCGTCCGCTGTCCGAATGTTCGCTCACGGTATATATATAGAGAGAGACGGTCGGGGCCAACCGGTTCGTAACGTCACGTGTTTCGCGAATTTCGGTTCGTAATCCGAAATTTGTTTGTACGTTAAGTTGAAAAAGATCGTTCGTAACCCAAAATGTTCGTATGGTAAACCGTTCATAACTCAAGGGTCCACTGTATTTTATTCTGAATCTCCTAAAATAATGAACACATTGAAAGCCACTTTTTGTTGTGATGTTTTTCATTATTGGAACATGAATAATCTTCCATATGCATCGTCTGTACTTAAAGACTGTCTTTGTAATTACGTATTTTATTTATATTACACAGAACACATAATGACTGCTTCCTGTAGGCTGACAATGCCCAATTACAGAACACACAGTGCCACACTAATTGGTACTTAAGTAATGCCTAGCCTGTAATAGCTATGTAACATTAACTATAACATTAGTCTCTTTCGACCCTGCCCTTGGAATCATTTTCCATTCAACATTTTTTTGCGATCCAGTGTGTTTGCGTCGCTACTGTAATTAATTAATGACTGTGTAGTCATGCAGACTGAACTTAATTAAGAAGTGCCAGGCCCTTTTCTAAATTAGGTTGTGGGATCAAAAGGGGAGCAGTAGAGTGAGCATGGCATGCCAATTCCTACAAACCATTATTGCTGCTCCTGACCCCAGGTTCAGTGCAAGACCAGCCATCTGAATTATTTGCAGCTGCAGCCATATCAGATTAGATAGAGAAATTGTTGGAGTTATGTATGAATGTTTAAAAACATGGCATTCTAACATCTGGACTTCAATCTAAACCAACCAAGAACTGAATTCACCATGAATAACACATCAGAATTACATTACAGATGTATTTTAGTATTACAATAGTCACTGTGTTGCAGGCACACAGCTATTGCTTCTTTAGACCAGGGGTGTCAAACTCAAGCCCCACGTCATTTTATGTGGCCCGCGAGAGCTTAAAAGACGTATGATTGTTGTGATGGTTCGAGTAGTTACAGAGACGTACTTATTATTGAATGGGACACCTGCGCCTTCACGTGGCAACCATTGACGTCATAGTCATGGCAACTAACTTTGACTTTGCTAAGAAGCCATGTCACTTTTACGTTTTAGCAGCAAAAGAACACGGTAGCATAGTCAGTAGCGTAAACAATAATAAATAGAAGTTCATTCTCTTGTAATCCAATACAGAATCATCATCTGTTAGTAGTAGACATTTATATTCTCAGTTGTTTGTAAATGTTTAGCGAGTATGTTACAGCGTTTCAGTTACGAATTTACTGTAATTCCGTTATCAAATACAGTTATTACGGTTACTATAGCAATTAGTATTTTTACACAAAATGCTAACTCGTTAGCGCTATTTTACATTTGGTTAAATTTCATATTGTACTAGATGTAACACTTAACTACAGCTATGTGCATGTACTGTATGTAAGTTTTTTATTGTTTTTATTGTTTTTATTTTGTAGTTTTACTCCATTCTGATGCACGCCGTACATGAGCGGCTTGTTCCTTAGGGCAATCGGGCGACGCACCACCAAAGGGCAAAAGGGAAGACATTTTTCTATCACATTCAACCAGTGTTAAACTAGCTGTGACTGTTCTGGACAGTCTGTCTTGCCTCTGAATATTGTAGTCCAATCAGCATCGAGTTGTGTTCCGTACAGTACTGCCCCTTTTGGGCGATTTCAGTCTGATTGAAAATCGCCCAGATTGCTCTGATAGACTAATATTAAATCACTTTTTTTCTAACTGTAGGCACTGCAGTACAATCAGTATGGGTTCCGGGAGGGCTCGCACTTACGCACTTGCGTCACACGTAACCTGGTGTAGCGATAATTGGAGCAGCTAGCGATCTCATCAAACTACTATTACCTCAGGATCTGCTGCACCTAAAATAAAATGCTATCTTATTGAGACTGAATTAAATTGTTAGTGTGAAGGCTTTACTTAATTTTATGATTAATGGTAAAGCTGGTCTCTCTCCAAGTTATTTGTGAGGGCAAACTGACAGATGACTTAAGATGTTAATTATTTAATAAGCTTTAATTTACCCATTGTTTGTTTGTTTGTTTATTAGGATTTTAACGTTATGCTTTACACTTTAATTTACCCATTGAACGGGTCACCATTGAACAATTGCAAGATTTGGCAGGGGCCCCCACTGTGCAGTTGGGAAGCAAATAAAACCGATGTAACTGTATTTTGGAGGGAGTTATCTGTGTCTATCTGAAAAAGGGGGAACTTGGCTGCATCTCTCATAATGCATGCCAATTTTGTGACCTGCAAAGTGACCGTATCCTGCCACTAGATGATGTTGAGAAATGTTTACAAATAATCCCAAAATGTACAAGAAGAGAAAATTGAAGCAGAAGGACGGTACAGTAAATTAATGAAAGATGGGAAAGTGAATACAAGTTTGTGCTTCAAGAACAAAAAACGGTACGTCTCTTGTGTTATGAGGCCGTGTCTGTGGTAAAGGAGTACAACATAAATGTAGATATACATTATAAATATACAGTATAAATTTGGCATTTTGACACCAAACACATAATTCAGCCACCAAGAAAAATAACAAATTGTCCAAGACTTAACAGTAGGATTGCAGAGGGCCACCATAATGCAGATGTGGCCCTTGGTGAAAATGAGTTTGACACCCCTGCTTTAGACAGTTTAATACACTATGGGTATGTGGACACCCTTCCTAATTATTGCATTCAGCTGTTTTAGCCACATAATTACTAAGTCTGGGAATTTAATTGTATAAAACACATTTTATGTTTTCTGCTTTGTGGGAACAGTTTTACAAAGAACCGTTACTGTTCCATCATCACTATGCATAAAGCAGGGTCCAAAAAGACACTGGCTGACAAGTTTGGTCGGACTCCAAGATGCACACCGCTCTTGAGTAAAAAGCAGAGGAATTATTAAATTATTAGTACACCAGAATTGACCTTGAATAGACCCGGAGAGATCTGGGACACAGTTCTATGAAATGACAAATCCAAGCTGGAACTTGGCCAAATAGACCTGCAGCTTCTCTGGCACAAGAAAAGTGAAGCATATGACCAGAAAAATAATATAATAAAATCCCCACAGTCAAGCACAGAGGTGGATAAATTCAATTGTATAAAAAACAGTTTATGTTTCCAACTTTGTGGCTTGTAGTGTTCCAGCATCACTGTGCTTAAAGCAGGATTCAAAACGACACCGGTTGAGAAGTTTGGTGTAAAGAAACTCCAGTGGCTGGCACAGAGCTAAGACTTCAGCTACTTAATAAACACATTTTGGGATGAATTGGAACATTGAGTGTGGGCCAGGATGTACTGTCTAACATCAGTGCCTTTGGAAGGAGTGGAGGCTGTTGTAGCAGCATTGGGGAGCCAGCATATTAATGCCTATACACTGATCAGCCATAACATTAAAACCACCTCCTTGTTTCTACACTCACTGTCCATTTTATCAGCTCCACTTACCATATAGAAGCACTTTGAAGTTCTACAATTACTGACTGTAGTCCATCTGTTTCTCTACATACTTTTTTAACCTGCTTTCACCCTGTTCTTCAACGGTCAGGACCCCCACAGGACCACCACAGAGCAGGTATTATTTAGGTGGTGGGTCATTCTCAGCACTGCAGTGACACTGACATGGTGGTGGTGTGTTAGTGTGTGTTGTGCTGGTACGAGTGGATCAGACACAGCAGCGCTGCTGGAATTTTTAAATACCATGTCCACTCACTGTCCACTCTATTAGACACTCCTACCTAGTTGGTTCACCTTGTAGATGTAAAGTCAGAGACGATCGCTCATCTATTGCTGCTGTTTGAGTTGGTCATCTTCTAGAACTTCATCAGTGGTCACAGGACGCTGCCCATGGGGCGCTGTTGGCTGGATATTTTTGGTTGGTGGACTATTCTCAGTCCAGCAGTGACAGGGAGGTATTTAAAAACTGATCCACTCATACCAGCACAACACACACTACAGTAACACACCACCACCATGTCATTGTCACTACAGTGGTGATCCACCACCCCAATAATACCTGCTCTGTAGTGGTCCTGGGAGAGTCCTGACCATTGAAGAACAGCATGAAAGGGGGCTAACAAAGCATGCAGAGAAACAGATGGACTACAGTCAGTAATCCTAGAACTACAAAGTTCTCCTAAATGACAAGTGGAGCTGATAAAATGGACAATGTGTGTAGAAACAAGGAGGTGGTTTTAATGTTATGGCTGATCGATGTATAGTATACCAGAAATATTTAACCCTCCAATAAAATTCAGGATTTATAATTCTGAACTTTTCTGTGAGGCTAGATCTTGCTTTATCAGTTGAATGATGAAGCAAATGAACAAAGAATATCTGTTCTTAAAACCTACTGCTAGTCTGTGTGTCCTAAAATATGATTAAACCATTGGGAACCCAATAATGATTCTTAATTTGATTCAGCTGTGATGTGTTATATAAACACTACCTAGAGATTCAAGTGTTCAAGGTGTGTTACAACCATGGTGGAAACTAAGCAGCTGTTACAAAAGTTGTTAAACCAGAAAGGCAATGGGTATTAAAAAATTTCCAAGATCATGAACATTTATAGACACCATTGGAAGTACTGTTTGGAAGGTCCAAATTTATGGCACAGCAGCAAACCTGCCTTCCACGAGAGAAAGGCCAAAGGTTTGTTCAAAGGCATTAGCAATATCGTCAGGACAACTAAGAAAACCCCCGTGTTACTACCTGGTAAAGGCTGGGATAAACAAGGACTTTATGGTCAGACTCCATGACTTACACCGCTCTTGACTGAGAAGCACAAGAAGGGTTGATCCGGGTACATCAGTAGAAATTTGAATAGGCCTAGAGAATTCTGGTACACAGTTATATAGAGTGACAAATCCAAACTGAAACTGTTTGACCATATACACTGATCAGCCATAACATTAAAACCACCTACTTGTTTCTACACTCACTGTCCATTTTATCAGCTTCACTTACCATATTGAAGCACTTTGTAGTTCTACAATTACTGACTGTAGTCCATATGTTTCTCTGCATGCTTTGTTAGCCCCCTTTCATGCTGTTCTTCAATGGTCAGGACTCTACCAGGACCGCTACAGAGCAGGTTTTTTTGGGGTGGTGGATCATTCTCAGCACTGTGGTGACACTGACATGGTGGTGGTGTGTTAGTGTGTGTTGTGCTGGTATGAGTGGATCAGGCTGATCAGGGTCACTGTCACTGCTGGACTGAGAATAGTCCACCAACCAAAGATATATCCAGCCAACAGCGCCCCGTGGGCAGCATCCTGTGACCACTGATGAAGGTCTAGAAGATGACCAACTTAAAATGCAGCAATAGATGAGCGATCGTCTCTGACTTCACATCTACAAGGTGAACCAACTAGGTAGAAGTGTCTAATAGAGTGGACAGTGATTGGACATGGTATTTAAAAACTCCAGCAGCGCTGCTGTGTCTGATCCACTCATACCAGCACAACACACACTAACACACCACCACCATGTCAGTGTCACTGCAGTGCTGAGAATGATCCACCACCTAAATAATACCTGCTCTGTGGTGGTCCTGGGAGAGTCCTGATAATTGGAGAACAGCATGAAAAGGGGCTAACAAAGCATGCAGAGATGGACTACACTCAGTAATTGTAGAACTACAAAGTGCTTCTACATGGTAAGTGGAGCTGATAAAATGGACAGTGAGTGTAGAAACAAGGAGGTGGTTTTAATGTTATGGCTGATCAGTGAAGACCTGCAGCTTGTCTGGCACAAGAAAAATACCCTCCCTACATTCCAACATGAAGGAGGGTCAGTAGTCACTAAAGGAACCGGAAATCTCAACTGTATGACTGGCATCAAAACCACAAACACATTTCAAGGAGGAATGTTCTGCCTTCTGTTGTGAAATTGATCCCAAGCACACTTCCAAGTTAATTAAAGCTTGATTAAGGAATCAGTCCTGGAGTATCCTGGAGTGGCCGTCTCCAGATTTAAATCTGGTAGAAAATCGTTGGTGGGATTTAAATAAAGCAGTCGCAGCACGAAAGCCATCAAACCTCAATCAGCTGAAAGCTTCTGCATGAGAAAAATGGGCAAAGATTCCACAAGAGAGGAGCGTGTTAGAACCTGAAATCACATATTAGAGATTATCAAGGCAAAAAGATGTTCCGCCAAGTGCTGAGACTCACATGGACATTATGTCAAGAGAACTAGATGTATTTCATTTAAACTTAAAATCATGTCCCCTTATTACATTTCTTGTATCAATATTGTTTCTCTGTTTACTGAGATTGTTGTATATTTTTAAAGGAAGGGAGGTACATCAGGAGGTAGAATAAACAACTTTTTTCTAAAATCATGAGCAAATGCACTTAGGTGGCACAGCGGTAAAACACGCTAGCACACCAGAGCTGAAATTTAGAACTTCATCCGGCAGGCTGGGCGCCTACTCGAACAATGATTGGCTGTTGTTCTAGAGAGGTGCCGACGGGACCTCATAACTGATGCAATTCCGTTCCAGCTGGCTGAGGGATAATGCGCTGATCAGGGTGTGGCTCTCCGTACACAAAGCTGATCCGCATATGAACTCGCCTTGTGCAGGTGAAAAGATGCAGTCGGCTACTACACACATGTCGGAAAGGTGTCAGTGTGTCAGTCTCGGCTCTCCTCAACCAGGGTGGAGATCAACATCAGTAGAGAGGAAGCATAATGTAAGCAGGTAATTGGAAAAAAATCATGAGCATAAATGCTGTATAGTACTGTCAAAACAGCTTCCACTCTTCTCACAAGGATTTCCTCCAGATTTATTGAACATGACTTTTGGGATTTGCTTCCATTCAGTCAGAAGATGATTATTTAGACCAGGCACTGATGTTAAAGTATTAGACCTGCTGGTACCTGGTGTTCTAGTTTACTGAAAAGGTGGTGGATGAGGGTTAGGGTCAGACCTCTGAACTTACTTAGAGAACATCTTCTACTTTGCCATTTCTCTACCCTATTTTCTTTTTTATTTCTTTTTTTTTCTCATTTATTCTCTTTATAAGCCAAAGGTTGGAGAAAATCAGTACATGCCAACAATAATACCAATAGTAAATAATTAGTACATTAATCATAATAATTACTACCAGGAACCATAATTCTACCATGACTAACAACAAAGCTACCCTATTTCTTTTTCTTTCTTCTTTCTTTTTTTTTTAATTTATTTTCTTTATGAGCCCAAAGATGAAGAAAAGCACTAAATGCCAATAATAAAACCATTAGTAAATAAACAAATTATCATTATAATTAACGCCAGGAACAATAATTCTTCCATGACTAGAAACAATACTAACATAAGTATAAATATTAGATAACATACAGTGTATCACAAAAGTGAGTACACCCCTCACATTTCTGCAGATATTTAAGTATATCTTTTCATGGGACAACACTGACAAAATGACACTTTGACACAATGAAAAGTAGTCTGTGTGCAGCTTATATAACAGTGTAAATTTATTCTTCCCTCAAAATAACTCAATATACAGCCATTAATGTCTAAACCACCGGCAACAAAAGTGAGTACACCCCTTAGTGAAAGTTCCTGAAGTGTCAATATTTTGTGTGGCCACCATTATTTCTTAGAACTGCCTTAACTCTCCTGGGCATGGAGTTTACCAGAGCTTCACAGGTTGCCACTGGAATGCTTTTCCACTCCTCCATGACGACATCACGGAGCTGGCGGATATTCGAGACTTTGCGCTCCTCCACCTTCCGCTTGAGGATGCCCCAAAGATGTTCTATTGGGTTTAGGTCTGGAGACATGCTTGGCCAGTCCATCACCTTTACCCTCAGCCTCTTCAATAAAGCAGTGGTTGTCTTAGAGGCGTGTTTGGGGTCATTATCATGCTGGAACACTGCCCTGCGACCCAGTTTACGGAGGCAGGGGATCATTCTCTGCTTCAGTATTTCACAGTACATATTGGAGTTCGTGTGTCCCTCAATGAAATGTAACTCCCCAACACCTGCTGCACTCATGCAGCCCCAGACCATGGCATTCCCACCACCATGCTTGACTGTAGGCATGACACACTTATCTTTGTACTCCTCACCTGATTGCCGCCACACATGCTTGAGACCATCTGAACCAAACAAATTAATCTTGGTCTCATCAGACCATAGGACATGGTTCCAGTAATCCATGTCCTTTGTTGACATGTCTTCAGCAAACTGTTTGTGGGCTTTCTTGTGTAGAGACTTCAGAAGAGGCTTCCTTCTGGGGTGACAGCCATGCAGACCAATTTGATGTAGTGTGCGGCGTATGGTCTGAGCACTGACAGGCTGACCCCCCACCTTTTCAATCTCTGCAGCAATGCTGACAGCACTCCTGCGCCTATCTTTCAAAGACAGCAGTTGGATGTGACGCTGAGCACGTGCACTCAGCTTCTTTGGACGACAAACGCGAGGTCTGTTCTGAGTGGACCCTGCTCTTTTAAAACGCTGGATGATCTTGGCCACTGTGCTGCAGCTCAGTTTCAGGGTGTTGGCATCTTCTTGTAGCCTTGGCCATCTTCATGTAGCGCAACAATTCGTCTTTTAAGATCCTCAGAGAGTTCTTTGCCATGAGGTGCCATGTTGGAACTTTCAGTGACCAGTATGAGAGAGTGTGAGAGCTGTACTACTAAATTGAACACACCTGCTCCCTATGCACACCTGAGACCTAGTAACACTAACAAATCACATGACATTTTGGAGGGAAAATGACAAGCAGTGCTCAATTTGGACATTTAGGGGTGTAGTCTCTTAGGGGTGTACTCACTTTTGTTGCCGGTGGTTTAGACATTAATGGCTGTATATTGAGTTATTTTGAGGGAAGAATAAATTTACACTGTTATATAAGCTGCACACAGACTACTTTTCATTGTGTCAAAGTGTCATTTTGTCAGTGTTGTCCCATGAAAAGATATACTTAAATATCTGCAGAAATGTGAGGGGTGTACTCACTTTTGTGATACACTGTAAGTACAACAATTACTATAAATTCTACAACCAATAATTAAAAAGACACTATTACAAAAAACATCAATACCACAATCACCTGGTGTTCTAATTCACTAAAAAGATGGTCAGACCTTTGCACAGAACTGAAGTTTTACCACTTCAAACTTACTTAGAGAACATCTTCTACGTTGGCATTTATCTACCCTATTTCTTTTTCTTTCTCATTTTGTTCCTTTTTTAATTTATTTCCTTTATGAGCCAAGAGATGAAGAAAAGACGTAAATGCCAGCAGTAATACCAATAGTGAATAAATAATTTAACATCATTAACACTGATTCAACCATGATTCATAACACTGATTCAGCCATGATTAGCAACAATACTATCAATGATAACATCACAGTTGCAACTATTGCTATTAATACTATTTATTTTAACGTCATGTTTTACACACCTTGGTTACAGAGCATGCAAACCCCACACAGAAAGGACCCAAACCGCTTCACCTGGGATAGAGCCCAGGACCTTCTTGCTGTGATGAGGGTTAAGATCAGATCTCTGCACCTCCTGGGCTATTTTTAAAGATCTTTCATGTGTGTGTGTTCAACATTGTAAGCACAAAATGAGTTAGAACTGTGTCAATGTCACTGCAGTAGTTTTCTTCATGTAAAATAAAACACTTGTTGAAACTACACCGACTAGGCATAACATTATGACCACTGACAGGTGAAGTGAATAACACTGATTATCTCTTCATCACGGCACCTGTTAGTGGGTGGGATATATTAGGCAGCAAGTGAACAATTTATCCTCAAAGTTGATGTGTTAGAAGCAGGAAAAATGCCAAATTGTGATGGCTAGACGACTGGGTAAGAGCATCTCCAAAACTGCAGCTCTTGTGGGGTGTTCCAGTGTTCAGTGGTCAGTATCTGTCAAAAGTGGTCCAAGGAAGGAACAGTGGTAAACCGGCGACAGGGTCATGGCTCACTGATGCATGTGGGGAGCGAAGGCTAGCCTGTGTGGTCCGATCCAACAGACGAGCTGCTGTTGCTCAGATTGCTAAAGAAGTTAATGCTGGTTCTGATAGAAAGATGTCAGAATGCATCTTAGGTCAGGGCTGTTTTGGCAGCAAAAGGGAGACTAACACAATAGTAGTAAGGTGGTCATAATGTTATGCCTGATCGGTGTAAGTGCAACTAATGCTATCAATACTACAACCAATAATTACACACACACACACACTATTACCAAAAACATTAATACCAAGAACACCTGGTGTACTAATTCATTGAAAATGTGGTGGATGAGGGTTTTACCACATCAAACCTACTGGGCTATTTTTAACAATCTAAAGATTTTTAATGTGTGTGTTCAACATTGTAGAATTGTGTCACTATCACTGTGGCAGCGTGTAAAGTTTTCATCAGGTAAACTAAGACACTGGTTGAAACTACACCTATTAGGCATAACATTATGACCACCTTACTACTATTGTGTTGGTCCCACTTTTGCTGCCAAAACAGCCCTGACCTGTGATGCACTGTGTATTCTGACACCTTTCTATCAGAACCAGCATTAACTTCTTCAGCAATTTTAGCTACAGTAGCTCGTCTGTTGGATCGGACCACACGGGCCACGCTTCGCTCCCCACATGACCCTGTTGCCGATTTACCACTGTTCCTTCCTTGGACCACCTTTGACAGATACTGACCACTGCAGACTGGGAACACCCCACAAGAGCTGCAGTTTTGGAGATGCTCTGACCCAGTCGTCAAGCCATCACAATTTGGCCCTTGTCAAACTCGCTTACATCCTTACGCTTGCCAACTTTGAGGATAAATGTTCACTTGCCTAATATATCCCACCACTAACAGGTGCCGTGGTGAAGAGATAATCAGTGTTATTCACTTCACCTGTCAGTGGTCATAATGTTATGCTTAGTCGGTGTATATTAACTATAAAAACAGACTTCACCAAACTTTGCAGTTGATGCTGCACATTTGGACTATGAGCGTTCAGCGCAGTTATAAAATACAGCACAGGCGTATGCAGACACCCCTTAAAAATAAGCATATAAAACATTGGCAGTAGAATTGGTCATACTGAAGAGCTCAGTGACTATAAATATGCCAACCTATCCGTGAAGACTCAATCAACTAAGCTCCAGAACTTCCACAGTTTTGCTTCCAGAGGCAGTATGGATCATGGTAGAGTGATTACATTATTATTACATTATGTAATTCTGTTCAACGCTATGCCTTACTGTGGAATGTGTGTGGTTTAAGGCAGAGTGTCAGTGCCATCTTGAAAGCCTCTGAGGTCTTTAGTACAACTGCAAATATTTATTTATGGAAATTGTGTATCTGTAAGCTTGATTTAATTAACCTGTTGGCTGTAATAATTAACTCCACTAATTAAAAGCAGTGTCCACATGGCCATGTAATATTTTCTTAGCAAACGCTCATTATTAACCATTACTATATATTTTCTCTACGTTGATAATATAACATCCACGCAAAAAAATCCACACTGAGTGGCTGAGAGTGTAATGGGTAGTGTTCATGCTCAAGCTGTGTGTCAGCACAGACTGCCTAAAGGGCCTGAAAGGGTTTATATGTACTTTTTTATTGCTGTTGCTAAGGCAGGACTGAGTGCATAATGGACCAAAGAGTCCAATAGACACAGATTATACGGTGGAACCTGTTCTCACTATTCACAATTACAGACATTGTTACAAAATAATAATAATCTTCTGTGTCAGCATAATAAAACTGTCCAGCTATAACAACACAGCAGCCAGGGCAAAATGCCAGTTAAGAACAAAGCAGAGATTTGTTAAAAACATGATGATTTAATATAGTAATCTAAAAATACAAACCGGCCACTAGACCGTCGGAGCTCAAAACGGATTAAATCAAAATGCTGTTGCTTTCATACATCTGTGTAACTCATGCTGATCAAATAAACACTGGAATAATGCAAATCCTTGCTGTCGGGCTTTGCTGGACGTTATGCTGGTCACATTGAGGCATTTTTCTTGTTTTTTTATATGTTGTGACTTGTAATAACTGGTTGACCTGTCACATCAATCAAACTTACATCGTCCCACATCATGACTGTATAACAAAGCAGATGGGTTCGTGTCAGGTGAGGACAGGTCTTAATATAATCTAAAGCATGCAGTGTGAAAAAGATTTACTCGGCTTAGGCATAATCATGTTCCACTAAGATGACAGTACTTAGAGAACATCTCCTCCTTTGGCATTGATTTACCCTATTTCTGTCTTATTTCTTTTCTTTCTTTCTTTCTTTCTTTCTTTAGCACTAAATGCTAGCAATAATACCAACAGTAAATAAATAAAAACATAATTCTACCATGGCTAGCAACAATACTATTAATGATAACATCATAACATAAGTACAACTTTGGAAAATAAAGGAGGGAGAGAAAAAGAGAAGAGAAGAAGGAAAGGAAGAATAGATAGGAAGGAAAGGAAAGGAAGGGGAGGAAGGAAGAGAGGAAGAAAGGAAGAAAAGCAGAAAAGGAAGGAAATGAAGAAGGGAGGGAGAAGGAGAGGAAGGAAGGAAGGAAAGGAAGAATAGATAGGAAGGAAGGAAGAAAGGAAGGGGAGGAGGGAGGAAGGAAGAGAAAGAAATGAAGAAAAAAAGGAAATGAAGTAAGAAGGGAGGAAGAGAGGAAAGAAGGAAATGAAGGCAAGAAAAGAAAAATGGAAGGAAGTGAAGAATGGAGGGAAAAAGGAAAGGAAGGAAAAGAAGATGGGAGGAAGGAAGGGAGTAAAGAAAGGAAAGAAGGAAGGAGAAAGGAAAGAAGAAAAAGCATAAAAGGAAGGAAATGAAGGAGAGAGGGAGGAAGAGAGGATGAAAAAAACGAAGAAAAAGAAGGAAGGAAGGAAAGAAAGAAAGAAAGAAAGAAAGAAAGAAGGAAGGAAGGAAGAAAGTGGGGAGGGAGAGAGGAAGGAAAAAAGGAAGAAAAGGAAGGAAGGAAGGAAGGAAGTGGGGAGGGAGAGAGGAAGGAAAGGGAAAAAAAGGAATGAAGATAGGAAAGAAGGAAATGCAGAAAAGGAAGGAAATAAAGGATGAAGAGAGAAAGGAAGAAAAGGAAAGGAAGAATAGAAAAGAAGAATAGATAGAAAGGAATGGAGGATGGAATGGAGGATGGAAGTAAAGGATGGAAGGAAGGAGAGAAGGAAGTGATTTTACGGAGGACAAAAAGGAAGAAATTTGATTAAGGGAGAAAGAAAGAAAGAAAGAAAGAAAGGGAGGATGTAAGGGAGGATGAAAGGAAAGAAAGGAAGGAAAGGAAGGAAGGGATTTACAGAGGAAGAAAGAAAGGAAGGGAAAGAAGAAAATAAAGGAGGGAGAAAGGAAGGAAGGAAGGAAGGAAGGAGGGGAGAATGGTCAGGACTCAGTTTTTGAGTCTTGGTGTAGAAACAATGCAGGTACACCGCACTGCCCTTAATGAAGCCAGGAAGAGAGAACAGTAAGATCCTGCTTCATAGATGAAAGAGGTAAGAATTCCCATGTTACTACAAACACCATCATATGCCCTGAAGCGTTGCACCTCATTTTACATTGGAGTAGTGGCAACCTTGCCAATCCTCCCTTTTTTCTCTCAAAAAATCAACATGCTCAGCTACAAGCCCTAGCACACAATGTTTCTTAAGTAGTAAAATATTGCTCTGACCTTATGGTGTCATTAAAATTCAACGGCCAATACAGCAGGTATTTTCGAAATACCACATTCACTCCTTTTCCAGCACTCTTTAATAAATAAATTATGGCTTTAGTTGGTAGTCGTGAAGCGTCTTAAAGTGAGAACTTAGTTCCAGTTAGAATAAACTGTGCCAAGTAATGTAAAATTGGACAAAACTTAAAACTTTGGATTATACATAAATAAACGTCTCGTTTTAAACTTAAAATTGACATGGAAACATCTCAATAAAATACTGATACAGTACTTGGACTGTACTGTACTCATTAGGCTGGTATATAATAGAGATGGGCCTGATCCGATCCCGTATAGGTATCGGGTCCGATATTGACGTCATATACAGATGGGATATCTGACGGACGGGCCGATCTACTTACCGATCCAAATTCCAGTCCGCATCTTGTGTGTGCTGGACCATAAACCCGCCGTAACTTAACATAATGTAACATGAGGCACGTCACAGATCTAAGTTCCATTACACGTCTTACCATGAACCTGTGACAACTTCAGTCAGTAATGGGGAAAAAATAACATTAGCTGCTTATTTTACTAAAATATCATTTGTATGGAAATATTTTAGTCTGGAAACACAGAAAAGCAAAACAGCTACTTGCAATGTGTGCAAAGCTAGCATGTCAAGGGGTAGAAGTAAGGTTTTGTCTTATAACACGACTAATTTAATCAAGCACCTGCCTAAGCTTTTTTTTTTGCTCTTTTAATATGATGTTCTGTGCAGCTTCAGCCTCATAATGTAACCCTCAACACAATAACAATCATAACAATATTAAAGTATCGGTAACAGTATCAGCAGTTGTGTATCAGAATCAGATCGGAACTGAAAAACTGTGGATCGGCCCATCACTAGTATAAAATGCATAAGTTCTAGTCCTCTTTCTGATTTATTTTATTTATTGTATAATTAACACAAGACATTAGTCTTTTGGATGGCTATTGTAACGGAGAGCTTATGATGAGAGGCGAGAACAGACATACGCAGAGATGTTACAAATGGTTTATTCATCATTACAATAAACAAGGGCGGCACGGTGGCTAAATGGGTAGCACAGTCGCCTCACAGCAAGAAGGTCCTGGGTTCGATCCTCAGGTGGGGAGGTCTGGGTCCTTTCTGTGTGGAGTTTGCATGTTCTCCCCATGTCTGCGTGGGTTTCCTCCGGAAGCTCCGGTTTCTTCCCACAGTCAGACATGCAAGTGAGGTGAATTGGAGACACTAAATTGTTCACGACTGTGTTTGATATAACCTTGTGAACTGATGAACCTTGTGTAATGAGTAACCGTTCCTGTCATGAATGTAACCAAAGTGTAAAACATGACGTTCCTAAGAAATCCTAATAAACAAACAAACAAGACCAAGTTTTAGAGGACAAGACATAACAAGACACACAAACACATGACCTATGCTTACCGCTATGCTAATTACTAATGCTAATCTAAACACACATGAAACATGACTCTAAACTATCCTCAACCCTAAGCTAAACCATGAAAGCTAACACAAATGCTAATGCTAAACATGAACTAGTCTATTAAATAAAACAAGGCATGATTATCTATGCTCGATACAAGGGATTTTTAAAAAGTTTCCGCACTTTTATATTTTGGTTGGAAACGGTGAGGGCTGGAGGAGTAGTAATTGGTCGTATCTGAGAGACTGAGAGAGAGCTTATAGTCCGGATTTAGCGCCATCTGATTTCCATTTTTTTGTACGCTCAAAAAAGCTTTAAGGGGAAGAAGATTTTCATGTGATGATGATGTGAAAGCAGCGGTGCATCAGTGGCTACAAGCTTAACCAAAAATATTTTTTGCTGATGGCATTAAAAAGTTGGTACGATGCTGGGAAAAATGCATCGGAAGGTGACTATGTAGAGAAGTGATGTAATTTGTTTTTGAAGTTTTTAATAAATAGAGTTAAAAAAGTGCAGAAACTTTTTGAAGAACCCTCGTATATGAGCTAAAACACAAGAAACATGATAAATGAGCTCCGGTAACACAAAGAGGCTGGATTTGTGACAGCTATAAAGGAATTTTTAGCCACTTTATTGCAGAATTGCATTTTTATATATATGCTTCCTCTCCACCAATGCCAATCCCTGCTCTGATTGAGAAGAACTCAGCTAACCCACGCCCCCTCCGACACGTGGGCAGCATGCCGTATGCATCTTATCACCTACACTTTGACGAGTGCAGTGCAGCTCAGCGTTGTGTACGGAGAGACATACCCTGAGAGCAATCTTTTCTCATCTCTGTGCAGGCGCCATCAATCAGCCAGCAGAGGTCGTAATTGCACCAGTCATGAGAGAGAGACCCCATCCGGCTTAGTCCCGCCCATCTGAACAACAGGCCAATCGTTGTTTATGCGGCCGCTCAGCCTTAGCCGGCAGGCAGTGCTGAGATTCGATACGATGTATTCGAGATACCAGCTCCAGTTCCAGCGCGTGTTTTTACCGCTGCGCCACCTGAGCGGCCCATTGCAGAATTGCTTTAATCGGCCACATTAAAGAGCTTTTAGGCAAAAAACGGTGTGCATCAAGTCAGGACTTTGACTAGGCCACCTAAAAATCTTAATTTTTCTCCTTCTGAGCCATTCAGAGGTGGACTTGCTCTTGTGTTTGGATTTGATCTTCTGCATAGCCCGTTTTTAAATACACCTACAGCATTATATAATGTTTATTTTCCATTGTTAAAAATGGAACATGGCCAAACATGATGCTTTCTCTATAATTTCTCTATATAAGTTGTACTGTATGTGTGGTAAACTCCCCTTCTTCTTTTTTATAGTCCTCCAGGCTCTGTGAGACAGCAATTGAAGAAGGAAATTACAGGTATTAGGTGAAATACCAAATCAAAACCATTAAGACTGGTTAGCCTTTAGCAGGGATCAATAAAGTCAACTAGACATTTCCACAACACATCCAGTGTTTTGCAGTCAAGTGACATTTTAATGTGTACCTGGACTTTTGGACGGACTGGACAAAACTGGGAAATCGTGTAAAATATTCTCACCAAGATAATGGTCGCTCTGAGAATGCACCCATAATCGTTTATAAAGCTCACAGGCTCATACAGATTTATTGGTAGGATCACAGGGCTCTGTGTTCTCCACCTTACCCCCTCTTACCTACTATTGATTCAGCCTTACATCTCCATAATGAAAAAACAGTCGTGCTAATAGAGAGTGATAAAGTAACATTGTACTTCCACTAAAACTCTGCCATTTAATCTTTGTCAATCTGGGGACTCTACATTACTCATGACTACATGACTTTCCATCCCAACCTGTTTACTCGGACTCCTGCTTTTCTAAACTTGTATACAACGATCAGGGATAACATTATGACCACCTTCCCAATATTGTGTTGGTCCCCCATTTGCTGCCAAAACAGTCCTGCAACTGCGATGCACTATGTATTCTGACACCTTTCTATCAGAACCAGCATTAACTTCTTCAGCAATTTGGGCTACAGTAGCCTTCGCCTTCGCTCCCCACATACATTAATGAGCCTTGGCCGCCCATGACCCTGTCGCCGGTTTACCACTGTTTTTTCCTTGGACCACTTTTCACAGATACTGACCACTGCAAACCGGGAACACCCCACAAGAGCTGCAGTTTTGGAGATGCTCTGACCCAGTCGTCTAGTCATTTTCCTGCTTCTAACACATCAACTATGAGGATAAAATGTTCACTTGCTGCCTAATATATCCCACCCACTAACTGGTGCTGTGATGAAGAGATAATCAGTGTTTTTTACTTTATCTCATAATGTTATGCCTAGTTGGAGTAAATGTAAAAGAGTTATTTTATAACCTTATCCTTTGGGTGACTGCCTATTAAAAGCATAAACTTTAATGAAGTTGGGTCAAATGTGTGATTGCGACATTTCTAAACGTGTGCCCTCGTCCCCAAGCTGAGCCTTTCACTGCACAGTGTGCTTTGTTTTTATCTTTAGGTGTTAAATATTTAGGAGCCTGTAGATAAATGCAAATGATAAAGGCTTAGCTTTTGTTTGCTTTTTGTCTGTCCTTAGGTAATTTGCACAAGGTGGCTAAGGAATAAAATAATTACAAATTTCTCTTGCTTTCTCTTAATGACATTGTGTTACAGAATGTTTATCACACTAACAAAACCACAGTTAGCCAACTATTACTTCCAAGACTAAACGAGCACCAAGAACAACAGAACCAACCAAGGCCACCACCATTATTAAGACTCCAATAATACCAACACCAAACAACACCAAAAGACCAAAAGAGTTAACCCACAATAACACCAAAAATGCATCAGCACCACACACACACCAGTGATACCTAGTCAAAGTCTCATTAAACAACAAAAACAATACATAACTAATGATGCAACAAAACCTCAAACACCACCGTTACAAACTATTATAACACCACCAGTAGCAACACCATCACCACCAAGACCAACAACACTACTCTTACTAACACTACTAATATCATACCCATTGACATCTCAAATCAATGCAACTACTGTACTATAGATATCAGTACAGCCCCACCATCACCAACATTAGCACCACCAACCTTAGTATTACTATTACCAAGGCCATCAACATCACCACTCAAATCAGTAACAACACTACATGTAATGCTCCTATTATACAGCAACACCACCATCACCTAGACCAAAACTAACATCACTTTCACTGAGGTCATCAATACCACTACTGAAATTAGCAACAGCACCACACACTGCAACTACCATAACTTTTAGTACTATAGCGACACCATCACCACCAAAAACCTCACCAGCACCATCATTATTAAGGCCAAAAACAGCACCACTCAATCAGTAACATCACCACACACTGCAACTACTACAACTTTTAGTACTACAGCAACACCATCACCACCTAGACCACCACCAAAAACCTCACCAGTACCATCATTACCGAAGTCATAAACACCACCACTCAAATCAGTAGCAGCACCTCACTTCCCGCTACAACTATAGCTTTAACTACTATAGCTTTAACCACTACAGCAGCACAATCAGCAGCACCACCACTATTACCAAAGCTATTAACATCAACACCACCATTTGAATCATTAACACCCCCACACACCGCTACTCTACTACTATAGCTTTAACTTCCATAGCTTTAACTACTACAGCAGCAAATCAAATCAACCATCACTCAAATCAGTAACAGCATGACACACTGCAACTATTACAACTTTTAAAGCACCTAGACATCACCAAAAACCTCACCAGCACCATCATTACTAAAGCCATAAACACCACCACTCAATCAGTAACAGGACCACACTTACCACTACTACTATAGCTTTAAGTACTACAGCAGAACAATCAACAATACCACCACTATTACCAAGGTCATCAACACCACCATTTAAATCATTAACATCACCACTGAAATCAGTAACAGCACTACATGTTCTGCTCCTACTTTTAGAACTGCTGCATCACCACCATTATCACCCAGACCAACAGCAATACCCTTACCAACATCACTATTACTGGGGCCATCAATACCTCCACTGAAATCAGAAACATCACCACACACTGTGACTACTACAACTTTTAGTACTACAGCATCACCAACACAACCATCATTACCAAAGCCATGAAGACCACCACTTGAATCAGGAACAGCACCACACTTACCACTATTATTATAGCTTCAACTATTACAGCAGCACAATCAGCAACACCACCACTATTACCAAGACCATCAACATTGCCACTTAAATCAGTAACAGCATTTTACTTACCGCTACTACTATAGCTTTAACTACTACAGCAGCACAATCAACACCACCACCACTATTACCAAGGCCATCAACATCAACACCACTATTCAAGACACCAACATCACCACTGAAATCAGTAACAGCACTACATGTAATGCTACTACTATAGCTTTAACAACTACAGCAACACAACCATCATCTAGACCAACATCAATACCCTTACCAACATCACTATTACTGAGGCCATCAATGCCACCACTTAAATCAGTAACAGCATCGCACACTGCAACTACTACAACTTTTAGTACTACAGCAACACCAACACCACCATCATAACCAAGGCCATGAACACCACCACTTAAATCAGTAACAGCACCACACTTACCTCTACTACTATAGCTTCAACTACTACAGCAGAACAATCAGCAAAACCACCACTATTACCAAGGCCATCAACATTGCCACTTAAATCAGTAACAGCACTTCACTTACCGCTACTACTATAGCTTTAACTACTACAGCAGCACAATCAACACTACCACCACTATTACCAAGGCCATCAACATCAACACCACCATTCAAATCAGCATCACCACTGAAATCATTAACACCACCATACATACTGCTACAAATACAACTTGCACTACCACTACTACTACTACCATCAATACGGTACTATAATCATACTTGATTTTGTTTGCTTTATGTCTCTTTGTTTTAATTCCAAAAGTAGCCTTAGCAGTCTTACACTCCCTGTGTTTCATTTTTCTAACCTTGACACAATATCTCCCCAAGGACCTCAAGTAGTATTTGTGCTTATCTTGCATCCTCACTCTCCACCCACACTGGTCAGACCCTCATTAAGCTGAACACTTCATTACCAACCGGAAATTAATGCAGCATTAATGCTACACTTGCAGCAGGCTTTTAAGATAAAATAGGGATCTTAACATTTTTACTGTTGACAGGAAAGTGGCATAAAGGGCAAAAGTGGAAAAGATATATGGCCTGTAATACTGCTACAGAAGTGTGAGCAGACTCTTTGATTTAAAAAAAAAATGTATTTTTAATCTACAAGGCTGACACTTTTTGAGCAGAGACACAGTGGAAGTTGACAATGCTATCGCATTAGCTCTTTATGAAAAAAATAATGTAATAATCATGAGCAGTAATAGCAGAAATAGTGCCTCCTCTTATCGACTTTGTTTTTAACCGTGCAGTCTCATGCTTATTTGTCTGTGATGTACAAAAGTGGTACTGATAGGGCGGAGGCTTTCTGAGTCATGTGCACTATGACTTTATGAGTAACATCAGGCCAGCAAAACCAACAAAAAGACCTCCACCTCCACTGTAGCCAGCAACTCAAATATTGTTATCAACATAAATACAGCTAAAAATGAAAAATAAAATATATAAGTATATAATAACAGAACCACCAAGTACCATGTCTTTACATGAAGTGCACTTAGCCTTTATCCTACAAGGTTTTTAATTTTTTTAGAACTGGCACTGGCAATAGAAGAAAAACATATTAAATAGTTTGGGTTTTTGTATGATTTTACAACCCCAAATCAGAAAAAGTTGGGACAGTATGGAAAATGCAAATAAAAAAAATGCAGTGTTCCTTACATTTACTTTGACTTTTATTTGATTGAAGACAGTTTGAACCCAAGATACAATATTTCATGTTTTGTCTGTTTAACTTCATTTCATTTGTTAATATACCATCATTCCTGCATTTCAGGCCTGCAACACATTCCAAAAAAGTTGAGAAGTGGCAATTTGGGGCTAATAATTAGGTGAAAAAACTAAATAATGATGTGATTCCAAACAGGTGACGTCAACAGGTGATTTTAATTATGGTTCGGTACAAAAGCAGCATCCAGGAAAGGCTGAGACTTTGATAAGTAAAGATGATCAGAGGATCTCCAGTTTGTCAACAAATGTGTGAGAAAATGATTGAAATGTTTAAAAACGATGTACCTCAAAGAAAGACTGGAAGGGATTTGCATATTTCTCCCTTCAAAGTGCATAATATCATTAAACCATTCAAGGAATCAGGAATTTCATGCGTAAAGGCCAAGAGCGCAATCTTAAACTGAATGCCTATGATCTTCGATCCCTCAGACGGCACTGCATCAAGAACCGCCACTCAACAATAGCTGATATAACCACATGGGTGAGGGATTACTTTGGTAAACCTTTGTCAAGCATTACAATACAGAGTTACATGCACAAATGCCACTTAAAACTTTACTGTGCAAAAAAGAAGCCTTATGTTAACCATGTCCAGAAGCGGCGTCGACTTCTCTGAGCTCGTCGGCATCTAGGATGGACCATCACACAGTGGAAAAGTGTATTGTGGTCAGATGAATCAGCGTTCCAGGTCTTTTTTGAAAAAAAAAAGGACGCCGTGTGCTCTGGACCAAAGACGAAAAGGACCATACAGACTGTTATCAGCAGCAAGTCCAAAAGCCAGGGTCTGTCGTGGTATGGGGCTGTGTCACTGCCCTTGGCAAAGAATTTTGAAACGAAACATGTGACAACGACGACCCCGTACTGTTGCACATCCTAAGCCGTGTTTGCAGGAAGAACAGGACAAAATTAAGCTGAAACACTAAATCACTTGGTATCCTCGGTGCCAAAACTTCTTTTAAGTGTGGTGAAAAGAAATGGCAACATTACAAAGTGGTAAATGCTTTACTGTCCCAACTTTTTTTTTGGAATGTGCTGCAGGCCTGAAATGCAGGAATGGATGTTTATTAATAAATGAAGTGAAGTTGAGCAGACAAAACACGAAATATCTCAGGTTCATCCTGTCTGCAATGAAATAAGTCAAAGTAAATGTAAGAAACACTGTGTTTTTTATTATTTGCATCTACCATGCTGTCCCAGTATGGCATATTTGCAGTTATGATGTAGCAGTTGTATTTTAGTCCTAGGTTAGAAACGTTTGAGATATTTGTGTGTCCACTGCTTAGATTAAAATATGAAGTTGCCATTTGGATTATGTAACTGGAACAGAAAACTGCATAATGAATTATAGTCTAAAAATACTTGCAACTTAAACTGGGGTACCTATGCAAAAGCCATCTGGTGGAATCCCAACCATACACACAACACCTGCTAAGTCACAGTGCTGCCCTTATTTTTGTACATAAAAATGCATTTGAAGTACTATTTTCCATTGACTGTAAAATTTCATAACACCAATCAACACACTTCTCCTTACATTGCAACCCGCCTTCACACTTTCTGCCAAATCTGGGCACAAGACAAGCTAGTTTGCATGAATTTGAATGTCATTAGCACATCAAACCTTCTGACCTAAAAGTGATGCTGTGTCAAAAAAGTATTTTGCATCTCTCCCTTCTTATTAATTCCCTGGCTTATTTCTTCTCAGTGTACTCCTCTATCATGAATGTATGATTACATGAACAATTACATAACTCCAAATAAATTATTCCAGAATGAAACTCTGGTGTTTGAATAGGCTCCTGTATATTTGATGCATGTACAGCTCAGAGTCGGGTGCGTTTCGTTTGATGTGCTTATTTATGTGTTTGTGGGAGAGACAGTAATAGACAAAAGTCATCTATAAATTAATTTTGTTTTGCTGCAGTTATGTGTGTTAATTGTTTCTTTTTAAATTAATTATCAGAGATGACGAGATGATGAGATGAGTATGATTGACTCATTAAATTAAATTCATTAGCGTTAACAACTTACGTCCATCAGGGCTTGCAGGTCCAAGCAACCTTTCACTTACACTATATTGCCAAAAGTATTCACTCACCCATCCAAATCTATGAATTCAGGTGTTCCAATCACTTCCATGGTCACAGGTGTATAAAACCAAGCACCTAGGCATGCAGACTGCTTCTACAAACATTTGTGAAAGAACGGGTCGCTCTTAGGAGCTCAGTGAATTCCAGCGTGGTACCGTGATAGGATGCCACCTGTGCAACAAGTCCAGTCATGAAATTTCATCACTACTAAATATTCCAAAGTCAACTGTCAGTGGTATTATAACAAAGTGGAAGCGATTGGGAACTACAGCAACTCAGCCACCAAGTGGTAGACCACGTAAAATGACAGAGCGGGGTCAGCGGATGCTGAAACGCATAGTGTTCAGAGGTCGCCAACTTTCTGCAGAGTCAATCGCTACAGACCTCCAAACTTCATGTGGCCTTCAGATTAGCTCAAGAACAGTGTGTAGAGAGCTTGATGGAATGGGTTTCCATGGCCGAGCAGCTGCATCCATCACCAAGCGCAATGCAAAGCGTCGGATGCAGTGGTGTAAAGCATGCCGCCACTGGACCCTAGAGTAGTGGAGACGTGTTCTCTGGAGTGACGAATCACGCTTCTCCGTCTGGCAATCCGAGTGTGGGTTTGGCGGTTGCCAGGAGAACGGTACCTGTCTGACTGCATTGTGCCAAGTGTAAAGTTTGGTGGAGGGGGATAATGGTGTGGGGTTTGTTTTTAAGGAGTTGGGCTCGACCCCTTAGTTCCAGTAAAAGGAACTCTTAGCCAGGCCTTCTCATCCAAAATCAGTGTCTGACCTTACAAATGCGCTTCTGGAAGAATGGTCAAAAATTCCCATAAACACACTCCTAAACCTTGTGGAAAGCCTTCCCAGAAGAGTTGAAGCTGTTGTAGCTGCAAAGGGTGGGCCGACATTATATTAAACCGTATGGATTAAGAATGGGATGTCACTCAAATTCATATGTGTGTGAAGGCAGACGAGAGAATACTTTTGGCAATATAGTGTAGTTATAAAACAAGAGTTCCAACAATTAGCAAACTTGTAATTAAAAGCCTTAATAAAGTTAATAACAACATATTAGACTTAACTCTCACTGTTTCTCAGTCAGGCATGATGTTTTAGGTGGACACAAGTATTACTACACCAAGAAGTGGACTATAAAATGATTAATACTTCAGTTTCTGCCTTTTTAAGCCTCTCATTAGGTTTAACCATATGAACCCTGCCTTGTTATTCAGTTATTCATAGAATTATTCATCAACTATTATAAATTATTCAGCGCATATAGTAAAACGAACAGGAATGGTGTGTAGCTACTAATATTAGGAATGTAATTCCACAACAGCTGACAAATCTGGGGAATTGGGTCTCCGTTTCTCAGTTACTACTGTATTAACAAAAATGTTAATATCACCTCCTGTGCTTACATTAACCTTTCCTTAAAACACTTCTAAACGGAGCACCAGCAGGGTTATAATACCAGTGGATCGTGAGACCTGTGATATGATAATCACTCTCCCCAACTTGAAATTGCACATGGCTTACTGGAAGTATACTAGGCCCATCGTTCATACTGGTACTGTGCTCAGTTTTATCCTCCTGCAAACTAAGTAATCTAGTGGTCTCTCATGGTAACATACGTAACATTCCAGTTTAACACTTCAAACAGCAGATGAGGTATCCCATATAACAAAACCATTACATAGGCTCCCCAATTTAGATATTATACGTAGCAATGCTGAGAATTTAACATCACTCCTAAACACATGAGCCTGGGGACTCATTCTGTTAAGTAAACCAGAACATCTTTATTTGTCTGTGTACCGTACAACATTTACCTATTCTAAAATGGTATACACCCAATTAGTGCATTCCCAAAAGTGTCAGTATTACTCTGATAAACTGTAAAACATAGTATAAACTATCAAGGGTTTTTAATGCTAGTTGTATTTATTTCATTTATGGATTTTCTCCCTTTTTCTCCCAATTTTAGCATAGTCAATTAGTCTTCGCTGCTGGGGACCCCGATCGCATCCAAGGAGGGTATATTCGCCTGATACATGCTCCCTCTCATTTACATTTTCGGCATTTAGCAGACGCTTTTATCCACAGTGACTTACAGACTGACAGTATACAATCTAAGCAATTGAGGGTTAAGGGCCTTGCTCAAGAGCCGAACAGTGGCAACCTGGCAGTGGTGGGGCTTGAACCGGCAACCATTTGATTACTAGTCCAGTACCTTAACCACTAAGCTCCAACTGCCAAACTCTCACACATGCACAGTCCACTAACCCCTTCTTATTTGTACTGACCCATTCTCAAAGGCATATACACTCATCTCCATGTTCCTCTACTTCTGTACAGGCGCATCGGGCTAGTAACCAGGGTCCTTACACAGTGTCAAAAACCCTGCTGTTCCACCTGGGCGTCCCAAATGCAAACCTTCAGTTTGACCTTATAGAGTTTGTATGAAATACATGGGGCTGCTTTTAAATTCTACAAATGATGTGAAAAAAATCTGAGACTGAGGCTTTTCTATAAAGAATTGATTATTGACTGATAAGCCGCAATTAAATTTCCAATTTTGAAAGAATGATTAAATAAATGAATTCATTTCTCAGCCAGTCTGTAAATTAGCCCACAACAGAGGCCTATATTTTATACAAAACCAATCAAGTCACATTGTTTTATCTGCATTATTTTGTGTTATTGTTAAATTACTTACTATCAGGCGCCCAGGTGGTGCAGCAGGATATTCCGCTAGCACACCAGCGCCAAGATTCTGAACTCCTCTGTTCGAGACTTGGCGTTGCCACCGGTCGGCTGGGCGCCATCTGGCGGGCATGATTGGCAGTGCCTGCAGCAGACACGGACTATGTGGGTGGGGTCTTCAAACGCTGTGTAAGGACCCTGATTGGCAGATAGAGAGACGCCTGTGCAGAGTGCATAGGTGAAAAAGGGTTCCACTAAGGGCTGCGCGTGGGTCGGAGGAGGCGTGACCAGCAATATACCCACCTCGAATGCAATCAGGGATCCTTAGCAGTGGAGGACAAGAAAATAGGAGAAAATGCATAAATAAAATTTTACAAAAATAACTATCTTACCAATGCAATACTGTTACGGAGTAAAACGTTTCTCTAACTATCACATTATAACGCCTTTTTGTTCATTAGGAAGCAGAGGTAGTCGTTTCATAATTTAAGCCATAGATGGACAAAAAAAAAAAAAAAAAACAAGTTTGGCTGCATTCATACAAGCATTTAGAAACCAAATGATCTAGTTACAAATATGACTGCACTTTAAACGTTCAGTAGCAAACAGTGTCAAAAATTAAGCAAAATTAAAATTGTAGTTCAATGGCAAGCTGTCAAAACCGAGTCATTAAGCTGCACATTTGAGCAGACCAGGACATTTCATTAAAAACTCAATGATATAGTGATCATGGAGAAGTTCTGCTAGTTCTTGTCATTTTAAACCAGCATAATAGATAGATAGATAGATAGATAGATAGATAGATAGATAGATAGATAGATAGATAGATAGATAGATAGATAGATAGATAGATAGATAGATAGATAGATAGATAGATAGATAGATAGATAGATACTTTATTAATCCCAAAGGAAATTAAGGCCTCAGTAGCAAGTTACATACAGTAAATCAAAAGTCAAAAGTAATAGTACACACTACAGAGATTCACATTATACAAAGAAGTATCTGTATAATCACAACAACACTCAGACAACACACTACAACAACAGGACCTGAGGGTACATATGGAGGTGTTATTTAGGTTAACATTGTAAGGCTGGTATAGATATTAATATTGGCAGGGATAGATAATACTGGTATAGATAGATAATATTGCTGCGTGGCAGCAGTAAAATCATAATAAAAAAGTCATTGGAAGAGTGTGTGTGTTGGTAGGTCCTGCACAGTGGGTCGGGAAATGCTGGGCACAAGCTAGCATTACATTGTCAAAGAGCACATGTACTTATTCACTTACAGTACATCTAGGAGTAATTTAAAGGAGCAAATTAACCTTCTGCATATTTTTTGAAGGAATGAAGAAATCAGAGTAACTGAAAGACACATACGTGGTTAGGAAAGATGACAGAAATCCCAAACTCTTGTCTCCAGGACGGTGGGAGTGCATAACAACAACGACTGCAGTTTCACGGTGCACCCCAGATGCCTTTCAAGTTCAACAGTTTAAAGCGAGGGCTATGCACTGCATGCTGATATATTCACGGCCTCCTGAAGGCTGGACTTCACTGGGCTGTAAAATATGGACTTTAATGCTGGCTCTATCCACGACAGATCATGTCAGTGTGGTGCTGAGAAGTGGTGTGTCATTTACTCCTTATGACAATGATTCCACATGTATTTTTAAACAGTATAAAATATCTGACACTGAAAAGTTATATTTTACAATCACCCCAGTGATATAAAAAAATTGGTCCTTGCAATATACACTGAGCCATAACATTAAAACCACCTCCTTGTTTCTACACTTACTCTCCATTTTATCAGCTTCACTTACCATATAGGAGCACTTTGTAGTTCTACAATTACTGACTAGTCCATTTGTTTCTCTGCATGCTTTTTTAGCCTGCTTTCACCCTGTTCTTCAATAGTCAGGACCCCCACCGGACCACCACAGAGCAGGTTTTATTTAGGTGGTGGATCATTCTCAGCACTGCAGTTACAATGACATGGTGGTGGTGTGTTAGTGTGTGTTGTGCTGGTATGAGTGGATCAGACACAGCAGCGATGCTGGAGTTTTTAAATACAGTGTCCACTCACTGTCCACTCTATTAGACACTCCTACCTAGTTGGTCCACCTTGTAGATGTAAAGTCAGAGACGATCGCTCATCTATTGCTGCTGTTTAAATTGGTCATCTTCTAGACCTTCATCAGTGGTCACAGGACGCTGCCCATGAGACGCTGTTGGCTGGATATTTTTGGTTAGTGGACTATTCTCAGTCCAGCAGTGACATTGAAGTGTTTAAAAACTCCAGCAGCATTGCTGAGTCTGATCCACTCATACCAGCACAACACACACTAACACAGTGCTGAGAGTGATCCACCACCTAAATAATACCTGCTCGGTGGTGGTCCTGTGGGGGTCCTGACCATTGAAGAACAGGGAGAAAGCAGGTTAAATGTTATGGCTGATCGATGTGTGTGTGTATATATATATATACTGTATATGCCAATCTACCAAAAAATACATTGTTACAGAAGGGACAATTGCAGTCTTTACATTAGGTAATAAAAATACCTACCGTACTCTTCCTCACTAACACTTTATTTATCATTCATTAAAATGTTGTTTGTCTAGAGAACATTTAAAAAGCTCTCCCTTGAAGCATCCTCCAACTGCTTCATTGCATCGTTTAAATGTTTATGTTGGAAAGCTCCACTATTTCAGAACATAACAAATAGGCTGGGAAACAAGCTAACCCCAAGCTAGTTGTGGTTGAGAGATTGAGCCCAGAGGAGCCGTGAATAAGAAAACGTGATCTTATTGGCTCATATTTCTTCTGGTTTCTCCTGGTCTCTTTTCGAAAGAATCCTTGGTGGTTAATAACATTTTTAAAATGCTTTGGGATTATCTGAAGTTTTGTTCAGATTTAATAATGTTTCTATATAATAAAAAAGTTCTATATTAAATATTATTTATATTAAATTATTGTATAAATTTTTTTCTTTAAATCATGCTCCTGGCATCCAGTTAGACTGGCATGATTGACATGCCTTAGTTTTTTTTTTTGGCTTTTTTTTAGCAGTTCATCTGTGCAATGTGACTTTACAGAGCACTGTGTATTACATGTATGAAACAAAATAATAACAATAATATTAATAATAATAAAATAAAAACAAAAGCACACCTGGAAGACTACATTCCTGCTAAAAATTGAGCAATTTAATTTTTCTTTCATATGAACTTCACCACTTATACCAGTTCAACAATGTTAAACCAGTACAACCTTAAATCAGTATGTGTAACACAGGGTGGCACTGTAAAGCAGCTGGTTGACTTGGTGCAGCACAGCCACATGGGTCCTGAGGACTCTCGCCTCCAGCAAAAGCTGTCTATAAACAGTTTTTAATGTTCTCCCTGAGTCCACATGGTTCGGTCCTGATACTTTTGTGAAATAAAGACGATCTAATGGGTGTACTAGGTACAGCTGCATCTACAGGCTGGATGTAATGGTATGTTTTTACTGGCTTTAATGCTGCTGTGTGAGGACATTAACAAAACTAGCTATTTTACGGGCAACAGCCAATCAAATCAGTGTAATATAACCAAACATTATATATGCTTTGAGTCTCAGTAAAAAGTGTTGATAAAGCCTGCTCATTGGCTAATGGTACATTCACTTTGTCCACCTTCTTGTCACCTGTGAGGTGACAGTGCTACCCACTTAGCCACCGTGCCGTCCCAATTGGGTAATTGGATACGCTAAAGTCGGGAGAAAATGCATAAACAAAAAGTAAAATAAATAAATAAAGCTTTTAGAGATCTGGATTTATGTTACTAAAGACTTGTTAAATCGTTGCTTTGAACAATATATGGACAAAAGTATTCCTTTTTTTTTAATTAACAGCTCCAATAATAGCAGCTCCTATTGCAGATATTTTTAATTTATCCATACGCACCGCTGAAATACCAACTGATTGGAAGACAGCTATTGTATGCCCTGTTTTTAAAAATTGAGATCAAGCTGATCCAAATTGCTACAGACCAATTTCTATCTTACCTTGTATTTCTAAGGTCTGTGAAAAATTTGTCAGTAAGCAGTTACATGATTATCTTAACGAAAAGAAAATTTGATCTGGTGTACAGTCTGGTTTCCGACCAGGTTATGGGTGTGTCACTGCAGTTTTATATCTACATTGGATGCTAAGCAATATTGTGCTGCAATATTTATTGACTTAGCCAAAGCCTTTGATTCAGTTGACCACACCATCCTGATAAAAAGGTTGGGCAACATAGGGGTCACAGATCATTCCTTAGCCTGGTTTACAGACTATCTTTCTCTAAGGTCACAGATTGTGAAATTAGAAAATGTCTCTTCTCTCCCTCGTTGGGTTACTAATGGTGTCCCTCAAGGGTCAATACTAGGACCTACATTGTTTTCTGTATACATTAATAATATTCCCCTTGTTGCTGGAAATGCTCTCATTCACTTATATGCAGATGATACAATTCTGTATGCCTCCGGCTCTTCCCCTGACTGTGTACTGTCCTTGCTCCAAGATAGATTTCTCCAGGTTCAAAATTCTTTTGCCAACCTTAAATTGTCATTAAACATTTCTAAGACAAAGATTATGTGGTTTGACCGGAAGGGCAAGTTACCTGAACCCATTTTTAAGTTCACTACCAGGGAAGGAGCCATCTTGGAACAAGTTACAAAGATATTAGATACAAATATTTAGGTATCTGGTTAGACAGTTCATTGTCCTTTTCGCACCATATTACTCAGTTACAATCAAAAGTCAAGGCCAAACTTGGTTTCCTGTACAGAAATCGTTCTTCCTTCACTCGTGCTGCTAAACTCACTCTTGTTCAGATGACTATACTTCCTATGTTTGACTATGGAGATACAGTCTACCGAGTGGCAGGCAAAAACACCCTTCAGAAGCTTGATGCCCTGTACCATTCAGCTCTCCGATTTCTTACAAATGCTCATTTTAGAACTCATCATTGTTCTCTTTACACTTTGGTTAATTGGCCTTCTTTACACACTCGTCGCAGTATACATTGGTTTACACTCATCTACAAAACTCTCCTTGGTCAAACACCACCTTATCTACAAAACCTGATACAGCCAGTGTCTGTTACATATAACACCAGGTCATCTAGCATCATTCAACTAAACATTTCCAAAACATACACTGCCTTTGGCTCTTCATCATTTCAGTTATCTGCTGCTAGAGATTGGAACACACTCCAGAAAACTTTAAAACTACAGGTTTTTATCCCAATCTCAAAATTTAAGAACAGCATTAGGAATATTTTTACTAATACATGTACTTGTTTTACTATGAATTGACTGTTTTACTATTATGATTATAATTTTTGTTTCGTTTTTTCCTTCTTTTCCCCCTGTTGATGATGTTGTACTCCCTTTTCCTCAAGTAGACTCGTCTACTTGCCAGGCTGTTATTGTAAATAAGAATGTGTTCTTAATGACTTGCCTGGTTAAATTAAAGGTTAAAAAAAAAAAAAAAAAAAGTGGCCACCTAAGCATGAGGTTGTTTGACATGACACAGGCATTAATATAGAAGTCAAAAGTGCATGTTACATAAGATGCCATCCAATTACATGTACAGTTTTGCATTTAGAAAATGCTTTTATCCATGGCGACTTACAATTATAAGTGAATACTAAGCAAGTAAAAATTAAAAGCTATGATCAGGGGCCCAACAGTGGCAAACTGGGGGTGGGGCTTCAACTAGCAACTTTCAAATCACTAGTCCAGCACCTTAAGCACTGAGCTATCACTGCTCACTATATTAAATCCATTGGCTGGTGACTGTTAGGCTGCTAGATTTCCTGCTGTCTTGTCTACACCACTGCATTTAGCCTGTAGTGCTCCAATAATACTGAACAAATAGGGGCCCTTTAGTGATGGGGCCACTGGCAGTTGCTTGTCTTGCTTGTCTAGTAGTCGAAACTCTGGCTATGTGGCCGGATTTAATCATGCATTCATTCACTGTCTGTTTTACCACCACTTTGACCCGTTCAGGGTGGCGATGGGTCCAATTTACAGTGCGAAAGGTAGGAAATACCCTGGACAGGTTACCAGTCCATCACAAGGATAACACACACACACCAACACTCACACCTAGGGCAATTTTAGCATTTTCAATGAACCTGACTGCATGTCTTTGGACTGTGGGAGGAAACCGGAGCAGCCAGAGTAAAACTTGGACCCAGATTGGTCCATCTGGGAATCGAATCCAGGACCTTATTGCTGTGCGGTGAAGTGCCACCGTGTTCTCAGATATATTCAGTACGATCATATTAATTGATACAAAGCTAATGTTTAGTTTTGAGCTCTTAAACCAGCCCTCCACATCTTGGAGCAGCTCTTGAAGGCCTCGTTCTCGAGTGCTGAGCTGTGTGATTACTGGACATTTATTCGTCTTTTCTTCATTGTTAGTGCACTTAGTATGATTAATTATGTCAAGCTTTCTTTCTGACAACTTGCCTCACACAAGGGAGAAATAGAAATGCCCCCTCCTCCTTCGCTCTGTCTCTTCCTATCTTTTTCTCTCTAACTCATCTCCCGTCCATTCAAATTCAATTCAAGGAGCACTCCATCTGCCATCATGGCTGCCGTACAACAACAACAACAGCCGTAGCACCAGCAGCAAAATAGACACACATAAATAACGTGGCTTACAGAGAAACGGCTCAGGACTGGTTTAGCAATGTCACATGTAATGGTTTTTGACAGTAAGGCATGGCTACTTGGTAGATTTTGGTCTGGCATGGTGGTTTTTTTTCCCTATTTTCTAACCATAGTGCATCACTGGGAATGGTTAGAGAGTGAGCATGTGTATATTTGCTATGCAGATCATAGCAAAGCTGGATAATATGCATATTCCCTTGACTGAACTAAATGAATACTGATTTACAGAGTGGAGCAGGCTAAGGGCAGTGTGTATCCAGATTTATTACATTTTCTACCACTTATCATTCATTCATTTGTCTCTAGTAGGAGCTTTATCCTGATCAGGGTCACTGTGGAATCACTGGATGCCAGGCATGAACATACCCTGGACAGGCCACCAGTTCATCACAGTGTATTTACTTACTCACTCATTTAATTTCAGAAGTAGGAAATCTGTCCTAATTTTTGAAAATATAAATCCTTATACATAACGTCTGTTCAAACATCTGAGTCTCTTAGTGGCTTCAAAGGACGATTAAATACCCACCTCTTTACCAAGCACTTAAGCTGAGAACTAACATGCATTATCTTCTATTGCATCTTATTCATATATAATAAATACACAGATCAGCCATAACATTAAAACCACCTCCTTGTTTCTACACTCCACTTACCATATAGAAGCACTTTGTAGTTCTACAGTTACTGACTGTAGTCCATATATTTCTCTGCATGCTTTGTTAGCCTCCTTTCATGCTGTTCTTCAATGGTCAGGCCCCCCCAGGACCACCACATTTGGGTGGTGGATGATTCTCAGCACTGCAGTGACACTGACATGGTGGTGGTGTGTTAGTGTGTGTTGTGCTGGTATGAGTGGATCAGACACAGCAGCGCTGATGGAGTTTATAATATTATTACTAATAATAATAAGAAGAAGTATTTAATATGTTTAATACTACTACTAATAATAATAGTATTAATAAAATCATAATAATAATAACATAATTAATTACAAAAAAAATTATTACAAAATTATCAATGCTGGTTTTGAAACAGGATGTCCAACAAGCTCACTGTCAACAGTCCACAAACTTAATGAAAATTAAGTGGTAAATTAGTTATTGCAACAACAACAATAATAATAATTTCATGTTTAACACTGCTTTATCATGGTCATGGTTGTGGTGGATCATTGGGCGTAATGCAGTAACATACCCCAGACAGGACACCAATAAATTGTGAGTCCTCTGGCAATCAATCTTCCCCATCCCATCCTTATCAGACATAGCAAGTCATGTCTGTATGTAGACATCTGGCTGGTGAATAGCACTGCTGGGGATCTGAACCTTGGATCCACTGTGACGTCCAAGCAACCATAATAATAACAATAATAATAATAATAATAATAATATTGATATTAACAATAATAATAATAATAATGGTATTAATAAAAATAATAATAATAATAGTGATATTAATAATAATAATAATAATATTAATATTAATAATAATAATAATAATATAATATTAATGACAATAATAATAATAATGATAATAATAATAATAGCAATAATAATAATAATAACAATAATAATAATAATAATAATAATGATAGTAATAATAATAATAATAATAATAATAATAATAATAATGGTATTAATAATAATAATAATAATATAATAATAATAATAAAACAGACTGACTTCTTCCCCTAAAGTGTAGCAATTTTAATAATATAATACCACAGTCTTACACACAGTTGTAAGTAGTCTTAGTCAAAAATCACTTTTAACATGATTAATTCTAAGACGCTTGATGTATATGAGACCTGCTTCGGCTTTTAGTACAGCATCAGTTTACCACAGAGAGACTCACCCTCGTATTCCTCTCATTCACTCTCAGTACAGAGCTCCTGACATGAAACCGTACGTTCGTTCAAACAGACAGAGCCGTCTGTGTTTAAACAGCCATGCTGTAATTACACAGGCCTGCTCTGTACTGTCCACCGGGTAGGTAATCCAGTTATACACCCAGAATAAAAAACCCACAGATGTTCTTCACCCACACATGCTGAGAGCTGCTAGGAAGGACCAGACCTTCAGGCACACTGTTGCTATTCACATGTAGCTTGCAGGAGCACAGCTGCCCAGCGTGACGTTCAGCAGATGATACAATCTGACTTTTCCATGTGGATTCTGTGTGCTATGATACAGTCAGACTGCAGTGTGTTGCTTCAGATTGTGTCAGATATTTCTGTAATAGGTTTTGTTTCAGACGTTTGTTATGAGTCAAACTAAATTGCATTATTCTGTGCTGCCTGAGGTGTTATTATTCACAGATGTGTAATTATTATTCATTTGCTTCTGTGTATAAATAATCACATTAATATTTATGGCCTGTGATGCAAGAAATTGCAACTGTAAAAACTTGTTGCATTCATGCATATTTTATATTTATATTTTTATAAACATAAAGCATATATATAATATACTCTTGGATTGCCCATCTATGGCCCATAGATAGACACATCACATGGTAAAAAAGAATCTGGGTATGATATCACATTTCAGTGGTATTACAAATCTAAGGCCATAAATATGTATATGGGGTCTGTCTGAAAACCTAGTGAGCTCTCTACATAGATATAGACAGCATGTTGGTGTGTGTCTGAAAGCCTTGTGAGCTGCCTTGCTGCCCCACCTGGGCAGCTGCCTAAGTAAAGAGAATTTTAATGAGACATCTAACTTATAAAGGTTGTTGTAGCCTAGTTGTTAAGGTACTGGACTACTAAGCAGAACATTGCTGGTTCAAACCCCACCACTGCCAAGTTGCCACTGTTGGGCTCTTGAGCAAGGCCCTTAAATCTCAATTGCTTAGACTGTATAAGACTGTATAAAGTAGCTTTGGATAAAAGAGTCTGCTAAATGTTGAAAATGTAAATGTAAGGCAGATTATTTAGATGCACTACTTAGACAACAATTACGGCACAACCCGCTACCATCCCGATAACATCTCCCTCTGTGTATCGAAAACGGTTAAATTGTCACTAATGAACAAGAATTAGCAAATAAATGATACTTGTACACCTTTATACAAATTAAAAAATCAATGAAAAAAGCGCCCTAGCACACCAGTGCTGAGATTCTGAACTCCTCAGTTTGAAACACGGCGTTGCCACTGGTCGGCGGGGCACCATAATTGGTAGTGCCTGCAGCAGACACAGTTCTGCTAGGGCGGGATGACCGGACTATGTGGGTGGGGTCTTCAAACATAACTGGCAGTGCCTGCGGCAGACACAGTTCTGCTAGGGCAGGATGCCGGACTATGTGGGTGGGGTCTTCAAACATAACTGGCAGTGCCTGTGGCAGACACAGTTCTGCTAGGGCGGGATGCCGGACTATGCGGGTGGGGTCTTCAAACATAACTGGCAGTGCCTGCAGCAGACACAGTTCTGCTAGGGCGGGATGCCGGACTATGTGGGTGGGGTCTTCAGACATAACTGGCAGTGCCTGCAGCAGACACAGTTCTGCTAGGGTGGGATGACCGGACTATGTGCGTGGGATCTTCAAACATAACTGGCAGTGCCTGCAGCAGACACAGTTCTGCTAGTGCGGGATGACCGGACTATGTGGGTGGGGTCTTCAAACATAACTGGCAGTGCCTGCGGCAGACACAGTTCTGATAGGGCGGGATGACCGGACTATGTGGGTGGGGTCTTCAGACATAACTGGCAGTGCCTGCAGCAGACGCAGTTCTGCTAGGGCGGGATGCCGGACTATGTGGGTGGGGTCTTCAAACATAACTGGCAGTGCCTGCAGCAGACACAGTTCTGCTAGTGCGGGATGCCGGACTATGTGGGTGGGGTCTTCAGACATAACTGGCAGTGCCTGCAGCAGACACAGTTCTGCTAGGGTTTAATGACCGGACTATGTGGGTGGGATCTTCAAACATAACTGGCAGTGCCTGCAGCAGACACAGTTCTGCTAGGGCGGGATGACCGGACTATGTGGGTGGGGTCTTCAAACATAACTGGCAGTGCCTGCGGCAGACACAGTTCTGATAGGGCGGGATGACTGGACTATGTGGGTGGGGTCTTCAAACGCTGTGTAAGGACCCTACTGGCAGAAACAGAGGCGCCTGTGCAGAGTGCATAGGTGAAAAAGGGTTCCGCTAAGGGCTGCACACGGGTCGGAGGAGTTGTGAGCAGCAATATATCCACCTGGACTGCAATCAGGGATCCCCCAGCAGCAGAAGACAAATTGACTATGCTAAATTGGGAGAAAATGCATAAACAAATATTTAAAAAATCAATGAAAATGTATTGAAATTTAAAAAGAACTGCGTTCGTTGTAATTTTTTGTAAGAAAAGTTGTGCCACACTGAATGCTGGGATTGCCGTCACTGCTAAGGAAGCATCGGACGTTCCCTTGTTATTTAGTCAGATTACCGTTTAGACTTAAGGCACCCCAGTGGGCAGCATTTTAATGTAACTAAGAATTCGGACAGCCTTCTTGGGAGCGTGTGTATGATGACGAAAAATGTGTCTATGTAGAGAGCTCACTAGGTTTTCAGACAGACCCTATAGTTTTATGTATGTAGAATTCTCCTGACATCTATCAAACCCAGATCAGACCATTAGGCTTTCAAATAAATAAATAAATAAATAGATACATAAATAATTAGATTTAGATAGTGTGTTTTTACTACTCCGTGTTCCACTGGCAGTGTGCTTTACACTATTCCAGACAGCTTTGTGCATTGTTCACAGTGTGCTTAGGTACGTGTGTGTGCCTGCTAAGCCATACAAGCCATTATCGTACAGGTAACTGGTAGTAAGCACATAACAAAAGAAAGACACGTGCTGAACAGTTGTGTCGTGACCTTCGTTGCTAACAATGACCAAGTTGTTGTTGCTCCTAGCCATTTTAACTCCACGATAACAAAGAGGTGCTCTTGTAGGCTGGACGTTTCATTAACTAGGTTGTTTATTAAACTGCCATCATATGACAATGTCGAGTTTAAAGTCACAGCTCTTCATTACAGCTCATTCTATAGCCAGTATTTGACTAAGGAGATTGCACGCCTGATGCTTGATTTTATGCACCTGTAATATATGAAGCGGAACTAGCCAAACCCAATTAGTGGGGTATCCAACTACTCTTGGCCAAGTGGTAGATTTTGTGCAGTAGGGAGAAACGAGATAAGAAGAGACAGCAGCTGTGATTCACAGTCTATTGTGATATGACAGCCAAGTGGCTATATAATTTTTGGAGAGGAGAAAGAGTGGAAGTCATCATCATTAAAATTATTCGTTTATTTACTTTTTCACACTTAATTTTGTTAATGCTCATACCTTTTCCTCCTAAAACCTTGCTGTGCACTTTGCATCAATTTCATGTCAACAGGTGATTGTAATCATGGTTTGGTACAAAAGCAGCATCCAGGAAAGGCTAAGTCTTTGATGAGCAAAGATGGCCAGATGATCTCCAGTTTGTCAACAAATGCGTAGAAATTGTTCAAATGTTTAAAAACAATGAACCTCAAAGAAAGACTGGAAGGGATTTGCATATTTCTCCCTCCACAGTGCATAATATCATTCAACGATTCAAGGCATCAGGAGGAATTTCAGTGCGTACAGGCCAAGGGCGCAAGCTTAAGCTGAACGCCCGTGATCTTCGATCCCTCAGACGGCACTGCATCAAGAACCTCCACTCAACAATAGCTGATATAACCACATGGGTGAGCGATTACTTTAGCAAACCTTTGTCAAGCACTACAATACAGAGTTACATGCACAAATGCCACTTAAATACTTTACTATACAAAAAAGAAGCCTTATGTTAACCATGTCCAGAAGCGGCATCAACTTCTCTGGGCTCGGAGGCATCTAGGATGGACCATCACACAGTGGAAACATGTATTGTGGTCAGATGAATCAGTATTCCAGGTCTTTTTTGAAAAAAATGGACGCTGTGTGCTTCGGACCAAAGACGAAAAGGACCATCCAGACTGTTATCAGAAACAAGTCCAAAAGCCAGGGTCTGTCATGGTATGGGGCTGTGTCAGTGCCCTTGGCAAAAGTCATTTACACTTCTGTGATGGCAGCATTAATGCAGAAAAGTACATTGAGAGCTTAGAGCAACATGTGCTGCCTTCAAGACGTCGTCTTTTCCAGGGACGTCCATGCATTTTTCAACAAGACAATGCAAAATCACATGCTGCACACATTACAAAGGCATGGCTGCAGAAGAAGAGGGTACGGGTACTGGACTGGCCTGCCTGCAGTCCTGACCTGTCCCCAATTAGACGACCCTGTACTGTTGCACATCTGAAGACGTGTTTGTAGGAAGAACGAGACAAAATAAAAGCTGAAGCACTAAATCACTTGGTATCCTCGGTGCCAAAACGTCTTTTAAGTGTGGTGAAAAGGAATAGCAACATTACAAAGTGGTAAATGCTTTACTGTCCCAACTTTTGGAATGTGTTGCAGGCCTGAAATGCAGGAATGGATGTTTATTAATAAATGAAATGAATTTGAGCAGATAAAACATAAAATATCTCAGGTTCATCCTGTCTGCAAGTAAATGTAAGAAATGTAAGTCCACCCTTCACCGCTGACTGAGGACGCCTCTCAACTGACATACGTACGGCACGTACAGACAGTACAGACTGCATTTTTCACCTGCACGAGTCGAGTTCATACACCAACGGGCACTGTGTACGGAGGGCCACACCTCCATCAGCATTATTCCTCAGCCAGCAGGGGCCACAGTTGCACCAGTTATGAGGACCTTTGATCCGACTTTTTACCCCTAACCCTGAACAACAGCCAATTGTTGTTCATGCAGCTGCCCAACCAAGTCGGAAGGCAGAGCTGAGATTCGATACGATGTACAGTATGTTCCAACTCTGGTGCGCTAGTGTACTTTACCGCTGCGCCACCTGAGCGGCCCGGGGTTGTAGTTTAACCTTATGAGATTCTGTGTAGCAAAATAGTGTTGATTTGTTACACAGGTTTGAGTATAGTAAAGTCACACACGGAATAGTAGGTATGGCTGTTCTTATATTCAATGAATAATATTTAAAGTAAACATGGCCAATTGCTTTAACTGTCTGTTTTGTATATTTAAGAGTATAAGAGAACAGAATGAAATAACTGGCACAGTATTGTACACAAGAACTTGTGTGATAAAGCAATTATTTGTAAAGAGGCTCATTCAAATGATTTATTTATTTACTTTTAATTCGTTAATACACCTAAAACCTTGCAGTGCGCTTAGCATCAGTTCCTTAATTACTTGCCTATATGGTTGCAGTTTATCCCTGTGAGATTCTGTGCAGCAGAAAAGTGTTTATTCGTTAAGCGCTGTTGTCTGTCTTCCCACACGCTTAAGTGTTCTCCTCCCTCTTAACACATCCACACGTTTCCACGAAATCTAATTACTTTAAGGGAAGAACAAAATGATTGTCTCTTAAAAAGCATGACGTTTATTTAAACCTTTGTTGATTCTTTAAAAATAGTTTGGACCTTATTATTAACCCAGTCAGGCAAAAAAACTAAAATAGTAACGAACTAATTTACCAAAAATTGCTTTCAAATTGCACGCAGTCATCCTATTTTAATAGTGGTCAAAGGTTTTCCTCATCCACTATATTGTCCTCTATATTGAATGTGTGTGTAAAGAGAATTTATCTGAAATAGCCATAGTGCTCTATAGCTCTAATGCAGTGGTGAGTGCTTATGACCATGCCTATAAAGAACACCCCGTAAAGATGACAAGCAGACAGCCGTGAGTGATAGTTTAAACTACTGTAAATGTGTGCTTTAACGACAGCTGAAGTGGATATTGACTGGCTGAGTCTTGCACTTAAGGCCTAAGGTAGCACAGGCTAGTCTGAAAGTCTTCGATAGCATTACTATCTTTCACTGATAAAAGCTCTACACAGTTCTGTTAGTATAAACACACACCGATCAGCCATAACATTAAAACCACCTCCTTGTGGGATCAGCTCCACTTACCATATAGAAGCACTTTCTAGTTCTACAATTACTGACTGTAGTCCATCTGTTTCTCTGCATGCTTTGTTAGCCTCCTTTCATGCTGTTCTTCAGTGGTCAGCACCCCCACAGGACCACCACAGAGCAGGTATTATTTAGATAGTGGATCATTCTCAGCACTGCAGTGACACTGACATGGTGGTGGTGTGTTAGTGTGTGTTGTGCTGGTATGAGTGGATCAGACACAGCAGAACTGCTGGAGTTTTTAAATCCCGTGTCCACTCACTGTCCACTTTGTTAGACACTCCTACCTAGTTGGATTCACCTTGTAGATGTAAAGTCAGACACCATCGCTCATCTATTGCTGCTGTTTGAGTTGGTCATATTCTAGCCCCTCATCAGTGGCCACAGGACGCTGCCCACAGGACACTGTTGGCTGGATATTTTTGGTTGGTGGACTATTCTCTGTCCAGCAGTGACAGTGAGGTATTTAAAAACTCCATCAGCGCCGCTGTGTCTGATCCACTCATACCAGCACAACACACACTAACACACCACCACGATAATGTCAGTGTCACTGCAGTGCTGAGAATGATCCACCACACAAATAATACCTGCTCTGTAGTGGTCCTGACCATTAAAGAACAGTATGAAAGGGGGCTAACAAAGCATGCAGAGAAACAGATGGACTAGATGGACAATTAGTAATTGTAGAACTACAAAGTGCTTCTATATGGTAAGTGGAGCTGATAAAATGGACAGTGAGTGTAGAAACAATGAAGTGGTTTTAATGTTATTGCTGATTGGTGTAGCTCTGTGAGTGCTAAATGAAGCTTCATGTGGAAAAAAAACATGGCTCCTAGTGTTGGCTTTTCCTGCCTCTAATGAGCATCTGTATGGATATACCTCAGCTGTCTTATCCATCTTTGACTCCAGGGAGTGACACAAGAACATTTCAGAACAGTGAAAACATTCTAAAGGATCTGGGGTTATTTCTTGCAGTCCCTCTTTTTTTGTAGATCTGCTCCATAATTACAAACTCCAGCACAGCACATGAGCAAAATTCCTGGCTTTAAAAATAACTATCACAGAAAAACATCAATCATGGAGCAGGTTACAATTCAGTCTATGGCTGACTCTTTTTTGGTAGCAATCTTATGTCACTTCTTCTAATGTTACTGAAAAACCTTAAAACCCTCCTCATGCATTCTCAGCTATCTCTCTTCATCTGTTTCATACCTCTTAATTCTAATATCAAGCTGAAGGGGAACTGTCAGTACACTAACGATATTCTAAAAATAATACAATATATATAATGATATAATAAGGAATAAATTCTAATTTTCTTGTACTCATAATTTAACAAGTAATGAATAGAAATAGAAGCAAATAAATCCCTCATACTTGTCTATTCAATTTGTGCTGGAATGTGATGGGTTAGATTAATGAAACCCCTTTACTGTCTCTCTGTAAAAACAACGTTGGTCCAGCTATACATTCTCAGCAAACTTGGCAATAGCTTTTGATATGAAAGAAAAATTTCACATAAAAATTTATAGCACATCTTCCTTCTAAATGGGTGGGATTTTTAGCGCTAACTTACTTAAGTTATGCTCGCTGTGGGAACACAAGTGTAAAAAAGGATGGTTAATAGCAATAGATAGTTAGATAGTGGTGACAGTTATTATTAAATGGTAGATGAATGGATGGATTGGGTTTGGATGAATAGATGGTTGAATGGAAGCATTTGGATAGATGGGTGGGGATGGATGGATAAATGGATGGATGGGGATGGATGGATGGGTCAGTGGGTGGGTTTGGATGAATGGATGGACAGATAGATGGATGGGTGGGGGCTTTGGATGAATGTATGGATGGATGGTTGGGTTTGGATTAATAAGTGGATGAACGGATGGATGGGTCAGTGGGTGGGTTTGAATGGATGGATGTATTTGGAAATATGGATGGGTGGGTGGATAGAATGGATGAATGGGTGGGTGGATAGATGGATGGGTGGGTGTCTCTGGATGAATGGATGGATGAATGGATGGGTGTCTCTGGATGGATGGATAGATGGGTGTCTCTGGATGGGTAGGTGGGTGTATGTTTGGATGAATAGATGGTTAAATGGGTGGATTTAGATAGATGGGTGGATGGGTGGGGATGGATGGATGGATGGGTATGAATGGATGGGTTTGGATGGATGGATGTGGATGGATTTGAATGGATGGATTTGGGTAGATGGATGAATGGATGGATGGGTCGGTGGATGGTAAGATGGAAGGATGGGTTTGGATGGATGGGTCGGTTGGTGGTAGGATGAAAGGATGGGTTTGGATGGATGGGTGGATGGATGGGTGGGTCGGTGGTTAGCTTTGGATGGATGACCGGATGGATGACTGGGTGGGTGGGTGGAAATAAAAGAATATGGTAATTGTGGCTGTTATTATATTCAATGAACAATATTTAAAGTAAACAAAGACAATTGCTTTAACTGTCTGTTTTGTTTATTCAAAGTATAAGATAACAGAATGAAAGAACGGGCACCATATTGTATGGAAACACTTGAAGTAATTATTTGTAAGCAGAATTTGCATTTTTTTAAGCAAAACCTCATCCAGAGTGCAAGCAAACCACACCAAAGCCTCAGATAAAGGCCCACCCTGCATGCTATTAGGTCCAGCCACCAGACAGGGCTTCTGTTTTTCTCATGACTATGACATAATAAAATCAAAACCAACTCACCAGGAGAGAAACGAGAAAAAAAGTGTGAGTCTTACCTGCAGTGTCTGTGCACCCCTGCCACAGTCTCGATAATGAAGCACTCTCCTTCGTTCAGACAGAAGGCCAGCTCTTGGCTATCCTGGCAACGCTTGAAGATCTCAGAGGGGACGGTTGGAGTTGCAACTACATGTAAAACAGAAAAAAAACAAATCAGTACAAATGTGGATACTTCTACATCAGACAATTTCAGACAAAAACTTTCAGAATAAGATAAATTCTGCAACAGTTACAGAAGTCTTTTAAAAAATAAGTAAAAGAACGAACAAAATGTTATATTCAAGAAATACACAAAATAAAAACAAAGCATAAGCTGCAGCCCGAAGCTGGGACCCGAGAATAGAAAAGACAGACATTCTCATTCAGAGCAGATGCACTGCACTGCACGCCACGCAATAACCAGAAAACACAGAAAACAAAGTCACAGACTCAAGTAGAAACAAACAAAAATTTGTACGCAACCCATTGCAGCTTCTCGATCCATTACCAAGCTGCAACCCAAATGCACACTAAAGGAACCCAGCAATAAACACTAGAACACCGCCACCTCGCCATCACACATGGACCAAAACACGAGACCAGATTGGACACCTGAGACAGATACACACAGGAACAACCTCACAGTTACTGGCTGAGCCTCCCAGGAAACCGGAATAAAATACTGCCAGCAACATCAGGCAGATCATGACATCTGACCTTCAGCCAGGAATATAAACCAGGACTAACAAAGAAGTCTAAAAACAAAACAACTGCTGGTCAGTATGGGTACAGCAGGCAGGCACTTTACAAATAAAGTTACACTGTGGTTGATTTACAAGTGGAAATTCTTTCACCGTCTGCATTTTTGCACTATGTATAAATCACTCAGATTGTACTGTAGTCGTAATAGGTAACACATTTCAACTGAACCCTCTGTCATAACTAACATATGAATGTCATAATCCCATCATGCTAAATGTCATATGCTGTCGTACACCATATAACATGTAACTGTTGATGTCAGGTATTTTACCAATGATATGTTACCAAGACATGTAATAGTCATGACAGGTTTTATTATATAACACATACACTTTTATGAAAGCTGTTACGGAAATTACAGATAACAGTTACATAGCACTGTTATAATACCTAATATGATCACTCATAAAAACATATGACATCTGTCATGAGGTGCAGCTCTACGTCTTTTTTCTTGCTGTTTATGGAAACCATGTTTTAACCTCAAAGAAACTTAGAAGAAAAAAATTTACATTTATGAAGTCTTTTTCAACAATAGAAATAAGAAGAAAGAAGGCCTTCATTTGTCATATATACATATACACATGTACAGTACAATGAAATTCTTTTTTCACATATCCCAGCTTGTTTGGAAGCTGGGGTCAGAGCGCAGGGTCAGCTATTGTACGGCACCCTTGGAGCATACATGGCAGAGCTGGGATTTGAACCCAAAATCTCCTGATTGATAGTCCAAAGCTCTATCCACTGGGTTTCCACTGTCACCAATAATAATAATAATAATAATAATAATAATTATAATAATAATAAGAAGAATTGTAAATAAATAAATTCATCTCAGCAGAGACCGAGAGTGAGAGCCTTAAAGACTCGGACCAACCACCACCTCCACACGCTTCTTTCCCCAGGCCATCAGCATACTTAACAAGGACTATTACCACATCCCTCCACTTTAACAGAATGCACATGGATTTTATCATACATGCTGCACATCACACATGCCTCACACATTTCCCCGCCATGCAGTCAATGTACATATGCACCTTATTTAACTGTAAATAATCTCTATTGCACATACTTTAAGTCTGTCAGTGTACTGTACTGTAAATCTTCATAGCACAGTGTGTATTATGCTGTACTGTTTATGTTGCTGCTGTATTGTTTATTCTATGTTTATATATAGTGTTCCTTTTTCTATTATTTAATTTGACGTATATATTGAACCTGCACCAAGAGAAATCTGGTACTTGGCGAATAATAAAGATTCTGAGTCTAAAAAAAATTGTCTATACAATGGCGACCAATAGAAGAACTGCCACACAACCAATTTCGTTTTACCGCACCACTCAAGCTGAGCGCTGAGCAAATCAGATGTCGCACACACATTGAGTGTAAGGGAAACGTTGAGTTTGAGGTACAAATTTCTTAACAAAGGGTGTTGAGTTTCAAAGATTTTGAGTTTAGGGGACGTTGAGTTACAAGTAGGGATGTAACGATACACTCTACTTGGCTTAGTGACATTAGTAATTAAGTAGGTCACCTTTTTAGTTTGGACTTTATATTATTAAAGTTTTTACAAGAGTTAAAAGGTACAAATGTGTACAATGTTTGTGTGATAGGTTAAACAGAAAGGTATTCTTATATCTAAGTAATTACAGCAAATCCAGCTATATTACATTTTAAATTACGGTGACTTTCACATCACGTCTTCCATTACTGCCAGACAATACACCAGAGGGAGAACATTTAATAAGAAACAACTATCTGTGGACAGTTAAAAACGTGCATTCACTAACTGACAGAATTTAAGTAGTGTACAGCATCACCACATTGAAGACACGATATATTGGCTACCTAATTATCATTTAATCAGTGAAAAACATGGTAGGCAAAACTCAATTCCACTGGCTTCAATCACAGTGAATCAATGTGGAGCACTCAGCAAAATTGCTTGAAATGGTTATTATGTCTCTTTTTCTGTGCGCTAATAACAGCAGTGAGTCATCTAGACAAGGCTATTGTGCATGTCGAATAGGTAGCACAGACACAAACAACTTCAGTGTTTTTCCTCTGATAAAGCCATGGCTCAATGCATTGATCCGGCTGTGCTTGACTTACTCTAGCATGGCAACCCAGTCTTATTTCCCCAAAGCAATGTCTGATCATGTCTGCACGGCTTTGCAGATGCACACACCAGTCGAAAAGACATGTACCATTTATCATGAACATGCACGTGTAGTTTATCTACAGCATAATAATCCCAGACATCTGCTGGTGATTATTAAAATGTAAAGCATGAATAATCATAATTATAAGCAAGAGCATGATGACTGAGTTTTGGGCAATTAGATAGCTAGGCAGTTGTAGCCTAGTGGTTAAGGTACTGGACTAGTAATCAAAAGGTCACTGGTTCAAGCCCCATCACTGCCAGGTTGCTGCTGTTGGGCCCTTGAGCAAGGCCCTTAACCCTTAATTGCTTAGACAAATTACTAACACAGTAATGTAAGTCGCTTTGGATAAAAGCATCTGCTAAATGCCGTAAATGTAAATGTAGAAAGTCAGAAGGTTGATATCGTCTTGACACAGCGATGTTTATTGTTTTGCATAATAATAAGATAATTTTAATAATAAAATGTACATAATAATAAAAATAATGATAATAATAATACATTTAAAAAATAATAATAATAACATTTAAATAATAATAATAATAACAAAAAAAATTTGTAATTTAGTTTTAATGAGTGTCCTGTGTTTTTGTTATTGTTAATTTATTCTAAATTTTATTTTTTATAATTTTATTATTGTATTATTAAGTATACGTACAGGTGACAAAAGAAAGTAAAATGCTGTTTTTTTCTGTGTTATTCAAACAGATTATCGAAATTTTAATCATTCATCCAATCCTGATGTGAGTGATCTCTTCCCGGGTGGCAACACCTCTATTCACTGTCTATAGCAAGTCACTGAACAGTTTCAAAAATAATACAAATCATATACCGTTGTATTTTTAGTTAACAGATCTTAATGTGACATCAGTGTGAGATAGAGATTAATGTGATAACACCGTCCACCACTAACAGCGAATGCTACTTAAATCTCCAGCCACCTGCAAGAACCAAGTTTTCTTGCCCACTCCGCAAAGGGCCACCACACTGCCTCTGGGGTAGCTTGCTCATCTAGGATGGTTCAGTCGTGATTGCTGAAAAGTCTTGCAACACCGGCTGAGTTCCAAGGGAAAAATGCCAGCAGATCAAGCTCGGCATCACAGTTCCAAAAGAAAGCAGATTGCCAACAAAGGAGCCGGCAACTTTGTAAGAAAGAAACCGTAATAAATAAAAACACTACCATCTGGAGCAAATCAATGAGTTAAGAGGAACTGACAGATGAATCCTCTCCACCTCCTTGTACCCTTTGCAGTCTATAATTGGCAAGGCAGAAGGGCATGATTCTATAACCAAGCTCTGGCCGATCTCCATGGCAAATTGGCCGAAATACAGAACCCAATCCTGAAGGAGTGGCTCCCAAAATTTCTAATTCACTGAAGGAATTCAGTGGATAATTCTTTAGAAGCTGAATGGCGGGACCTGTTTGCCGCAGGCTGTGGGGATATGCAGGCAAACAAGAAAAAGAGAGATGCTCATATGGGATAAACCCACGCCAGATAGAGGTGAGCAGACCCTCTTGATTGAGCTATGCATGTTTCACGTACTGGCTTGCTCCTTCTGTAATAAAGAGGGTTGCACCTCACCACTGAGGTGCCAGGTGTAGACAGGTCAAGTCAAGTCAATTTATTTGTATAGCGCTTTTTACAATATACATTGTCTCAAAGCAACTTTACAGACTCCAGGACCAACAGACCAAAAACCACTGTTGAGCAGTGGTGACAGTGGCAAGGAAAAACGTCCTTAAAAATACAGAAAGAAACTTTGAGAGGAACCAGCCAGGTGTATCCCTGCACCTGCAAATATTAAAAACGTTACAAGTTGCTAAACCATGCACGATACTGTCCACAGTAAAGCAAGCTTTACATCACCATGGGCTGAAGGACCACTACACAATAATAAAGAATCATATTGTATTCCAGAAGGCAGTGTTCCTGAAGTAAGCTTGATTCTACTTTAGTATCAAAGAGTCATTTATACAGTGTATCACAAAAGTGAGTACACCCCTCACATTTCTGCAGATATTTAAGTATATCTTTTCATGGGACAACACTGACAAAATGACACTTTGACACAATGAAAAGTAGTCTGTGTGCAGCTTATATAACAGTGTAAATTTATTCTTCCCTCAAAATAACTCAATATACAGCCATTAATGTCTAAACCACCGGCAACAAAAGTGAGTACACCCCTAAGAGACTACACCCCTAAATGTCCAAATTGAGCACTGCTTGTCATTTTCCCTCCAAAATGTCATGTGACTCGTTAGTGTTACTAGGTCTCAGGTGTGCATAGGGAGCAGGTGTGTTCAATTTAGTAGTACAGCTCTCACACTCTCTCATACTGGTCACTGAAAGTTCCAACATGGCACCTCATGGCAAAGAACTCTCTGAGGATCTTTAAAGACGAATTGTTGCGCTACATGAAGATGGCCAAGGCTACAAGAAGATTGCCAACACCCTGAAACTGAGCTGCAGCACAGTGGCCAAGATCATCCAGCGTTTTAAAAGAGCAGGGTCCACTCAGAACAGACCTCGCGTTGGTCGTCCAAAGAAGCTGAGTGCACGTGCTCAGCGTCACATCCAACTGCTGTCTTTGAAAGATAGGCGCAGGAGTGCTGTCAGCATTGCTGCAGAGATTGAAAAGGTGGGGGGTCAGCCTGTCAGTGCTCAGACCATACGCCGCACACTACATCAAATTGGTCTGCATGGCTGTCACCCCAGAAGGAAGCCTCTTCTGAAGTCTCTACACAAGAAAGCCCGCAAACAGTTTGCTGAAGACATGTCAACAAAGGACATGGATTACTGGAACCATGTCCTATGGTCTGATAAGACCAAGATTAATTTGTTTGGTTCAGATGGTCTCAAGCATGTGTGGCGGCAATCAGGTGAGGAGTACAAAGATAAGTGTGTCATGCCTACAGTCAAGCATGGTGGTGGGAATGCCATGGTCTGGGGCTGCATGAGTGCAGCAGGTGTTGGGGAGTTACATTTCATTGAGGGACACATGAACTGCAATATGTACTGTGAAATACTGAAGCAGAGCATGATCCCCTCCCTCCGGAAACTGGGTCGCAGGGCAGTGTTCCAGCATGATAATGACCCCAAACACACCTCTAAGACGACCACTGCTTTATTGAAGAGGCTGAGGGTAAAGGTGATGGACTGGCCAAGCATGTCTCCAGACCTAAACCCAATAGAACATCTTTGGGGCATCCTCAAGCGGAAGGTGGAGGAGCGCAAAGTCTCGAATATCCGCCAGCTCCGTGATGTCGTCATGGAGGAGTGGAAAAGCATTCCAGTGGCAACCTGTGAAGCTCTGGTAAACTCCATGCCCAGGAGAGTTAAGGCAGTTCTGGGAAATAATGGTGGCCACACAAAATATTGACGCTTCAGGAACTTTCACTAAGGGGTGTACTCACTTTTGTTGCCGGTGGTTTAGACATTAATGGCTGTATATTGAGTTATTTTGAGGGAAGAATAAATTTACACTGTTATATAAGCTGCACACAGACTACTTTTCATTGTGTCAAAGTGTCATTCTGTCAGTGTTGTCCCATGAAAAGATAAACTTAAATATCTGCAGAAATGTGAGGGGTGTACTCACTTTTGTGATACACTGTATGTGTCAATCATGACCCTACCCTAGGTAGAGGTTGAATAAAAGCTGAGGCTCAAATGATTGTCCTGTCTACTAACCACTAACACCACGGTCCTCTAAAACATTTTATAAATTATGAGCAGTAATGATGAGCAGGCAACAACAACAGCTCTGTGTACATAAATCAACTTTGGCATTACCACAGTAGTGGCACAGTTGGGTAGGTTTGTATCTTGTCATCTAGCTCATTGTAACCTCTGGGTGTTATGGCATTACATTAATCATCTAGGAGTGATCAAAACACTACTGCAGATGTTTTGTTAAAAAAATACAAAATAAAAACAGAAAATTGAACTCTTGTAAATTACTATAGTAATTTTTATTCTTAGTGCGATTTCAAACTACATCTGACAAGTCAGTTGATCAACAATCAGTTTTTTCATTGATCAGAGATTTCTGTCTAACCCCGGGCCACTTAGAGGCCGGATGTTTTACCACTACAGCTTTAATTAAGATGCTCATAAAAAAAGGGCCATCTGCAGGCTGAGTGTGTAGAAACATGTAATAAACATCACGAGCACCAAATGAAAATTATGAACCATCAATAATAATTCCATCAATAATTGCGCTCCAGGGACTAGAGGAGGTGTTTATCAAATTAATAAACACTGCAGTCAGATCTCAGGGATTCTCAGGACCCGCTAGCAATTTTATATGTCTGAGCAGTAATACGATTATTTTTTTTATCTTTTCTCAATTGATTTTCACCTAGCAAAAAAAAACTATGACCTATACTCAAACAGTTCCCACCTGTCAAAGCTATTGAGTTTGCTGTGAAACTGTATATATTTTATTGCTTTCACATAAATCACATGCCTACAGACTGTCTGCTTGTGGCACATGGTAGTCTCGATCATTTTTATGTCCTCTGGGTTACTAAGCCCTTTAAACTCGCAAAATCCATACGTCAAGCACTGAACAAATGTAGCAATTAGTAACAATCTATGATTTTATTTATGGTGATTTTGGGTATTTAACTTTTTAAGAGGTGTGAGCGAATATGTGATTGAATGTGTGATGTTCTGTACTTGACTGGCATCATGCCAGCATTGCTCAAAGTCTTTCTGTTACATTCTCTGGCTCAACTCCTGCCCTAATTAGAAATAAAAATAACTACATTATATAATTATTTATCTTCAATAACAACGAGATGCTCTGTGATTGACTGTCATCATGCCAACTTAGCTTAATGCCTTTTTATTACATTCTCTGGCTCAACTCCTACCCTAATTAGAAATAAAAAAATTCAGCCATAACATTAAAACCACCTCCTTGTTTCTACACACATTGTCCATTTTATCAGCTCCACTTCCCATATAGAAACACTTTGTAGTTCTACAATTACTGACTGTAGTCCTTCTGTTTCTCTGCATGCTTTGTTAGCCCCCTTTCATGCTGTTCTTCTGCTGTCAGGACCCCCACAGGACCACCACAGAACAGCATTATTTAGGTGGTGGATCATTCTCAGCACTGCAGTGACAATGACATGGTGGTGGTGTGTTAGTGTGTGTTGTGCTGATATGAGTGGATAAGACACAGCAATGTTGATGGAGTTTTTAAACACCTCACTGTCACTGCTGGACTGAGAGTAGACCACCAACCAAAAATATCCAGCCAACAGCGCCCCATAGGCAGCATCCTATGTCCTCTGATGAAGGTCTACAAGATGACCAACTCAAACAGCAGCAATAGATGAGCGATCATCTTTGACTTTACATCTACAAGGTGGACCAACTAGGTAGGAGTGTCTACTGGAGTGGACAATGAGTGGACATGGTACTTAAAAACTCCAGCAGCACTGCTGTGTCTGATCCACTCATACCAGCACAACACACACTAACACACCACCACCATGTCATTGTCACTGCAGTGCTGAGAATGATCCACCACCTAAATAATACCTTCTCTGTGGGGGTCCTGACCATTGAAGAACAGGGTGAAAGCAGGCTAAAAAGGTATGTAGATAAACAGATGGACTACAGTCAGTAATTGTAGAACTACAAAGTGCTTCTATATGGTAAGTGGGCTGATAAAATGGACAGTGAGTGTAGAAACAAGGAGGTGGTTTTAATGTTATGGCTGATCAGAGTATCTTTAATAACAGTTTATCCTTGTGTGTTATTAGTCACCATTTAAAGCACTGTACCTTTAGTATGTTACATACTTTGCCATTCTACTGACAAATTATTTTAAAATAGACATCTAGTTGCTGCCCAGGTAATAATAACTCATCCTGCCTCCCCTCTGTGTGATGTTATGACCTTTCATTAATGTTGCTCATGATTTGTTAAAAAAATCCTTAGTAACCTTCAGTCATTGCACAAGTGCTGATGGGATAATTGCTCAGTTTCCACACACTGATCAAAATATTCCTGTAGCTGGTCCTTAAATGATTGTAAGCTGTATAAACCAAAAAGCAATGTGTGCCATTCAGTTCCCCTAATAAACACTATTACAAACACAAGTCGTTATTTTACAAACCTTGTGATAACATACTGGTTGGTTAACGTGTGTCCAAGTGTGAATGTGTGTAAAAATAGAGATGTAGCTCAGGTAAGGTTGGCTGACTTTTGTAATGACAAAATAAACATGCTAAGAAATAAATTTTAAGATGTTAAAGTGTTGATTTTGAAGCCAGAACGTCTTTTTACCACAGCAGCCTTTAATCCCATTGTAATGTAAAGCTTCCTTTAATGTAGTCACTAACACCCATGTTCCAGCAACTTCTATTTCATGGCAGACTTGTTTTAGATGGGTTCGACTGTCAAATTTTCACTTAGATAGGGTGACAATTTATCTTTCCTTTCTGAAACTGTCAGGAGACCACAGTTCCATGTATTTTTTTTTGTTGGGTGTCGTCAAACTTTAAGAAGTCACTAGCTGTAGTTCAGAATTACTGACATGAAAATGCTGCAATACATTATAGAACCACATTAATCAGCAAGTTGCGGCTTGTACACTGATCAGCCATAACATTAAAACCACTTTCGCTTATCTATTGCTGCTGTTTGAGTTGAGCTGAATATTTTTGGTCGGTGGACTATTCTCAGTCCAGCAGTGACAGTGAGGTGTTTAGAAACTTTATTAGTGCTGCTGTGTCTTATCCAATCATACCAGCACAACACACTAACACACCACCACCATGTCAGTGTCACTGCAGTGCTGAGAATGACCCACCACCCAAATAATACCTACTCTGTAGTAGTCATGTGGGGGGCGTGAACATTGAAGAACAGCATGAAAGAGGGCTAACAAAGCATGCAGAAAAACAGATGGACTACAGTCAGTAATTGTAGAACTACAAAGTGCTTCTATATGGTAAGTGGAGCTGATAAAATGGACAGTGAGTGTAGAAACAAGGAGGTGGTTTAAATGTTATGGCTGATCGGTGTAGATAGACTTTCTTATGAAAGAACTTAATTAGAGAGATAAATATATGTTTTAATCATTTAGTAAAAAAAATGCAGTGGAAAAATAATGAAAACACATTACAGACAAAACACACATATTCTTTTGACTTTAACTCTTTATTTTTTATTATTTTTTTTCTAGCCTGTTTATCTTAGTCAGACTTGAGGTGTCAGTGTCACCCTGAAACACAGCCCAGACTACCTCACATCTAGGGTCTATTTAGAGAAGTAATTTCACCACCTTTATATTGAAAAATGGAAAGAAAATGGAGCATCCAGAGGAAACCAAATTGGACACAGCCAGAAAATGCCAAACCCATTACAGATAGTAACTGCAGGCAGGGATCAACCTAGGTCCCCAGGTTCCATGCTGCTGTTCAGCACTCACTTCATCACTTATGCCTCAATTGTATATATTATATTATTATATTATGCTGTAGTATTGAATTGCTAACAACATTGTTAGATTATTATTAATCTGTTATACTGTTAGGATAAAAGCTGCAGTAATTGTTGGGTCTGTTCAGCTTCATGTTCACATGTCTGGCCACTAGAGGATGGAATCTAAAATGAGACCTGAACACTCTGTGGACCGCTAATGTCACTTAACCTTTCGAGTTTCTTTCGTGTGTGTGTGTGTGTGTGTGTGTGTGTGTGTTTGTGTGTGTGTGTGTGTGTGTGCGTTCAGTGCCAAGGCAGTAAAAGTACTACATTTAGTAAAAGTGCTTTGTGCTAATCATAAAGGTTTATTTTGTGTAATAAATATATATATTTTTTATTTAAATACGAAATAATACTTTAAATGGGATGGATAGTGATGTTGTGGTTTGATTGTAGCTAGAGTTTGTGTACATAAAGAGTCAAGTTTAATAGAAAATATTTTAGTCTTATATGCTGCAAACCACTTGTAGAAAGGTGGATTTGTGTTGTATTCATGTGAAAAGTGGAAAGTAAGAAGTCTTGAATGCTTAAGTCGAAGGCAACTGGACGAGGTGTAACATCTTCAAGAACCTAAAAGAAGACCAGTTGCCCTTGACCAAGCACTGAAGACCACCAAGACACTAATTGCTCACAGATTAAGTAAAGTCATTTGTATTTTTTTATACTGACTGGATACATAAGCTGGCATTAATGTCAGCTCATTATTTGGTTTTCGATTCTGATAGTAATGCATTACATTTTATTATTCTGGCTTCAATAACTCAATGGAAAGAAAAATAATATATCCTTTTACAAATCATTAATTGGCACAATTGCACAGCAGGTAGTTTGGGGGGAAGGGGGGGCGGGGTTTGAACAGCTTGCCTTCATTCTAGGGAGTTTGGCATGTTATTCCCAGTACGTGTGGATGTCCACCAGATTGGAATACATTCTGCAGGTTTGAGAGGTTTTCCTAATTTATGCATTTTGTTGCAGAAAGGGTGGCACGGTGAGTATCACTGTCGCCTCACAGCAAGAAGGTCCTGGGTTCGATCCCCAGGCGGGGCGGTCCCGGTCCTTTCTGTGTGGAGTTTGTATGTTCTCCCTGTGTCTGCGTGGGTTTCCTCAGGGAGCTCCGGTTTCCTCCCACAGTCCAAAAACATGCAGTCAGGTTAATTGGAGACACTGAATTGCCCTATAGGTGAATGGGTGTATGTGTGTGTGTGTGCATGTGTGTCTGCTCTGCGATAGACTGGCGCCCCGTCCAGGGTTTTACTGTGTGTCTTGCGCCTATTGAAAAGCTGGGATAGGCTCCAGCAACCCCCCCGCGACCCTAATTGGATAAACAGTTAAGAAAGTGAGTGAGTGTTTCTAGAAAGTCTTTGTAGAAGAAATACATATAATTAAAATTAAAATAAAATGATGGGTGCCCAGGTGGCACACCAGTGCTGGGATTACTAACTCCCCAAGTTCGAATCTCAGCTCTGCTACAGGTTGGCTGGGCATCCCCTAGCAGGCACAATTAGCAGTGCTTGCAGCAGACAAAATAGTCTGCAGGGTAGGAAAAGACCGGACTAAAAAAGAGGGTGAGGTCTTTGATCCTGTGTAAGGACCCTGGTTAGTAGTCCGAGGCGCATGTAAAGAAAGTGGAGGAACGCGGAGATCAGTGTGAGAAACTTGCCTCTATGGGCAAATATAAAAGGGGTCGGTGGACTGGGCATGCATCAGAGGGAGCGTGTGTCAGGCAAATACACCCTCCCCGTACGCGATCAATGTCCCCTGCAGCGGAAGACTAACTGGCTATGCTTAATTGGAAAGATAAGGGAGAAAATGCATAAGTAAAATATTTTAAAAATGACAATGTATCACAACAGCGTGCATCACACACCCCTTTGCACAAATTCACACACAGACACTCGATCACCGCAGGGACAGGGATGTGCATTAACATTTGTAACATTTTTCAGAATGCCCTCCCTGTAATCACAGCGCTCATTAGTGTGCTCAGGCTGTGGATGATTTCTGGGGAGAGTTCCTCTCGCACTGTTTACAGCCGAGCACATCAAACGCTGCACACATAAAAAGAGAATGCCAGAGACTGCTGTGAAAACTGGCTTTACCCATCATGCACTATTCCTCATAGCCCTCCTACTGTCTCCTCTGTAAAATACTGAACAGTTTGAGGATTGGCTTCATGGTCAAAAACAATCACCTGAAAAGTTTTGACAAAGCCATGCCAAGTTTGCCTGATGGGTCCTATTTTGTAATGAGAAAATCTTACAGCCCTGGCAGCAGATGTAATCCACAAAGGGCTGGTGTGGATGTCAGAGTGGAAGTAAAAAAAAAAAAAAAAAAAAAAAAAAATGTTATAAGGCATCCTGTAATGTTTGCTTGGTAAAACCTGTAGCTCACTGGCTCTGATAAGTGGATACCAGGGCTGTCAGAGCAGGGTTTAGCCCTGGGGGTTCAGGTTGGCATTTAGGAGGTTTACAAGACTGATGAAAATGACAGTGTCACAAAAAACAACAGCATAGAAAAAGTAACATATTATTGTGAACTTTGAAGTAAAAATGTCATGTGGTAACAAAGAATAATGTGTTAGTGTACTGTAGACTAAAGTTAACATAGGATTATCATAAATAAGCTCCTCTAATACAACAAGCCATGCCAACACATTGGTTACATTCATTGCAGGATCATTCAGTATTTCCATAACAGCCATAACATTAAAACCACCTCCTTGTTTCTACACACGTTGTCCATTTTATCGGCTTCACTTACCATATAGAAGCACTTTGTAGTTCTACAATTACTGACTGTAGTCCATCTGTTTCTCTGCATGCTTTGTTAGCCCCCTTTCATGCTGTTCTTCAATGGTCAGAACTCTCCCAGGACCTACAGAGCAGGTATTATTTAGGTGGTGGATCATTCTCAGCACTGCAGTGACACTGACACAGTGGATCAGACACAGCAGTGGAGTGCTGCTGGAGTTTCTAAACACCTCACTGTCACAGCTGAATTGAGAAAAGTCCACCAACCAAAAATACCCAGCCAACAGCGCTCCATGGGCAGCGTCCTGTGACCACTGATGAAAGTCTAGAAGATGACCAACTCAAACAGCAGCAACAGATGAGCGATCGACTCTGACTTTACATCTACAAGGTGAACCAACTAGGTAGTAGTGTCTAATAGAGTGGACAGTGAGTGGACACGGTATTTAATAACTCCAGCAGCGCTGCTGTGTCTGATCCACTCATACCAGCACAACACACACTAACACACCACCACCATGTCAGTGTCACTGCAGTGCTGAGAATGATCCACCACCTAAATAATACCTGCTCTGTAGTGGTCCTGTGGGGTCCTGACCATTGAAGAACAGAGTGAAAGCAGGCTAAAAAAGTATGTAGAGAAACAGATGGACTACAGTCAGTAATTGTAGAACTACAGGGGTTGGACAAAATAACTGAAACACCTGTCATTTTAGTGTGGGAGGTTTCATGGCTAAATTGGATCAGTCTGGTGGCCAATCTTCATTAATTGCACATTGCACCAGTAAGAGCAGAGTGTGAAGGTTCAATTAGCAGGGTAAGAGCACAGTTTTGCTCAAAATATTGCAATGCACACAACATTATGGGTGACATACCAGAGTTCAAAAGAGGACAAATTGTTGGTGCACGTCTTGTTGGCGCATCTGTGACCAAGACAGCAAGTCTTTGTGATGTATCAAGAGCCACGGTATCCAGGGTAATGTCAGCATACCACCAAGAAGGACAAACCACATCCAACAGGATTAACTGTGGACGCAAGAGGAAGCTGTCTGAAAGGGATGTTCGGGTGCTAACCCGGATTGTATCCAAAAAACATAAAACCACGGCTGCCCAAATCACGGCAGAATTAAATGTGCACCTCGACTCTCCTGTTTCCACCAGAACTGTCCGTCGGGAGCTCCACAGGGTCAATATACACGGCCGGGCTGCTATAGCCAAACCTTTGGTCACTCGTGCCAATGCCAAACGTCTGTTTCAATGGTGCAAGGAGTGCAAATCTTGGGCTGTGGACAATGTGAAACATGTATTGTTCTCTGATGAGTCCACCTTTACTGTTTTCCCCACATCCGGGAGAGTTACGGTGTGGAGAAGCCCCAAAGAAGCGTACCACCCAGACTATTGCATGCCCAGAGTGAAGCATGGGGGTGGATCAGTGATGGTTTGGGCTGTCATATCATGGCATTCCCTTGGCCCAATACTTGTGCTAGATGGGCGCGTCACTGCCAAGGACTACCGAACCATTCTGGAGGACCATGTGCATCCAATGGCGGTGCCGTGTATCAGGATGACAATGCACCAATACACACAGCAAGACTGGTGAAAGATTGGTTTGATGAACATGAAAGTGAAGTTGAACATCTCCCATGGCCTGCACAGTCACCAGATCTAAATATTATTGAGCCACTTTGGGGTGTTTTGGAGAAGCGAGTCAGGAAACGTTTTCCTCCACCAGCATCACGTAGTGACCTGGCCACTATCCTGCAAGAAGAATGGCTTAAAATCCCTCTGACCACTGTGCAGGACTTGTATATGTCATTTCCAAGACGAATTGACGCTGTATTGGCCGCAAAAGGAGGCCCTACACCATACTAATAAATTATTGTGGTCTAAAACCAGGTGTTTCAGTTATTTTGTCCAACCCCTGTACAAAGTGCTCCTATATGGTAAGTGGAGCTGATAAAATGGACAGTGAGTGTAGAAACAAGGAGGTGGTTTTAATGTTATGGCTGATCAGTGTATGTTAGTGTACTGTAGATTACAGTTAATTTAGGAATATCATAAATAAACTCCTGGCAGGATCATTCAGTATTTTTTTCTTCAATTTTTTTTTAATAAAGGATCAGATTAGAGTCTTATTTGTTCAGTTTCTGTTTTGTCTGTCTTCATATATTGCCACCATTTAGAAAAGGTTTAAGGAAAATCAAGTCTTTGCCTCTCTTGTAGATACTTGGGACAGTCAATTAGAATATGCCTGATGGAGACAGGTACTTGGCAAGTGTCACAAAGCAGAGCCTCTTCTCCTCTTATTAAGTAGGAGTGTGTTAAAAAGTATGTCCGGTTTGGCACCTAGTGTGTGCCACCTGATAGCACAGGGCTGCCTCAATTATTTATCTTTTAGGGATTATCCAATACAGTGGCTCGATGGGTCGAAAGAAGGCCCTGGGTTCAATTCCTAGGTGGAGCCATCTGGGTCCTTTCTTTTCTTTTTTTCCAAATTTGTCCCCTGATTTTCTACCCTAATCTTGTCGTATTTAATTACCCTGATTGCGTTATGCTTCACCTCTACCGATACAACCCTCCACTGCTGACTGAGGAGCGACACGTGATCAGTACCGACAGCATCTTTTCACCTGCACGTTGCGAGTTCATATGCTGATCAGCCTTGTGCACAGAAAGCCTCACCCTGATCAGCATTAATCCCCAACTCTGTGCAGGCGCCATCAATCAGTCGGCAGAGGTCGTAATTGCACCAGTTATGAGGAACCCTGGTCCGGCTTACCAACCCTGTGAACAACAGACAATTGTTGTTCATGTGGCCGCCCAGCCCAGCCGGATGGTAGAGCTTAGATTCGATACAATGTATTCGAAATCCCAGCTCTGGTGCGCTAGCGTGTTTTACCGCTGGCCACCTGAGCAGCATCTGGGTCCTTTCTACATAGCATGTTCTTTCCAAATCTGTGCGGCTTTCCTCCGGGGGCTCCGGTTTCCTTCCACAGTTCAAAGACATGCAGCCAGGTTAACTGGAGATACCAAAATTGTGTGTTGGACTGGTGATCTGTCCAACGTGTTTCCTACATTTTGCCTAGTGACATTTTTCCTACATTTTTAGTGGACAGTGGTAGCCTAGTGGGGGGAGCTATGGACTATCAATCTGAAGATCGTTGGTTCAAATCCAGGCTCTGCTATGCAGCCACTGTTTCTCCATGGGCAGTGTACAATGGCTGACCTTGTGCTCTGACCCCAGCTTCCAACAAGCTGGGATATGTTGGGGAAAAAATCATTGTACTATACATTTGTATAGATATATACACCGATCAGGCATAACATTATGACCACCTTCCTAATAATGTGTTGGTCCCCCTTTTGCTGCCAAAACAGCCCTGCAACTGGATGCACTGTGTATTCTGACACCTTTCTATCAGAACCAGCATTATCTTCTTCAGCAATTTGAGCTACAGTAGCTCGTCTGTTGGATCGGACCACACGGGCCAGCCTTCACTCACCACCCTGTCATGACCCTGTCGCCGGTTTACCACGGTTCCTTCTTTGGACCACTTTTGATAGATACTGACCACCGCAGACCGGGAACACCCCACAAGAGCTGCAGTTTTGGAGATGCTCTGACCCAGTCGTCTAGCCATCACAATTTGGCCCTTGTCAAACTCGCTCACATCCTTACGCTTGCCCATTTTTCCTGCTTCTAACACATCGACTTTGAGGATAAAATGTTAACTTGCTGCCTAATTTATCCCACCCACTAACATGTGCCGTGATGAAGAGATACTCAGTGGTCAGTATCAGCCACTGTCATAATGTTATGCCTAGTCGGGGAATATGAAAAATTAAGGCATTACTCTTTCCAGTGAATCGTACCCACCACGACCCTGACTAGAATAAATAGTATTTTGTCCAGTGACACTGCATGTGCTGTCGTTTAAAGAGAAGCAGTGGCCAACTTCATGTGTCAGTGCCCCGCCCCCCCCAGATTCAAAGCTCAAGTCGTGCGATCAGGGTGAAATCCTATTAACTATTAAACATACCTATCCATTACTGACCCATCCATTTTACATTCTAGCCACGTATTAAACTCACGTAAAGTTATCACAGCCACAATCACAGTACTCAAGCACCTTTCCCTGACTCTGTCACACACAGCCCTGCGTCCACTGTCGGATACAAATAGAGCCTTGTAAGGGGGCAGGTGCTTAAAAGTAAGTGTGCTTCTTGCCATCAGGACAGTGGACTGTGAGGCCTCGGCTACACTGACAGCAAAGAATAGCTGTAGACACAAACATCTGTCACACAGTGACAGTCAGCCTTGTCCTTCACCCATCAGACTGACAGGCCCCCAGAGGCAGTCTCCTGCTTCTGATCTGCTTGCTCCCTGATCATGCACTATGTTTTCATCTCCTTCTGAGGAAGCTTTATTAGGCTGCAGATCTGAATCTAAATAAGTGGGTGTACATAATATAAAAAATAAATATATTGTGTCAATGGCGAGGAAGAACGAGACATTTCTGCCCTTTTCAAACTGCAGGAGGCAGCACTCTGTGTTCAGTCGCTTCTGAATAAGTACAGAGCACAAAGTAAAGGCTAGATCCGAATTCACAGAGCACTCCTGCTACATCCATCTAGCACAGAACGGGTTCACCACATCAAACTCAGTATATCCTTAAAAATGCACACAAAACACACCATTAAACACATCAACACATAATAACTATTAACATACAAGTAAAAATGCCATTCTAACCACAAAACCTGGGTGGAAACCGGAGCTCCCGAAAGAACATGCAAGCTCCACATAGAAAGGACCCTGACCACTCCATCTGGGAATTGGACCCAGGGTTTTCTTGCTGTGATGCGACAGCATCATGCCAGCCACACGTGGAAATTACAGATTGAATGCTGGTCAACGTGGTTGTTGTACTACACATACGATCTGTTGGGAAACCTAGTGAGCTGCCTTGCTGTCTTACTGCCTACATGGGCAGCTGCCTAAGTAGAGAGGATTCTAATAAGTTATTGACTTAAAAGTCAGGTTTTTCGAAGGCGCTACTTAGACAGCGATTCCATCAGTTTTCACTTATTAAGCTAACACAGTTAGCCTCATGCCATTCAAACCAATGGGATGAGGTGGCACAACGCGCTAAGATGTCAACTAACGTCTCCCACCGTGTACCGAAAACGGTTTAATTATTTACGTTTAAAAATAACTTGCCCTGCACCGTCTACCATATTTCTATTTTTCTGTGAGAAAAGTTGTGCCGCACTGAATGCTGGGATTGCCTTCACCACTAAGGCAGCATCGGATGCTCCCTCGTTATTCTGTCAAAATACTGTTCAGATTTAAGATGACTTAGTAGGCAGCATTTTAAGGCATCTAAGAATTCGAACAGCCTCCTTCTCAGGAGCGCGTGTAGGATGACGTAAAATGCTGTCTATGAAGAGAGCTCACTAGGTTTTCAAACGCACCCATAGTTCCATACCTACAATAAAAACAGCTAATCACTTCAATTCGGATCTCAATCTTAACAAATTTTTAAAAACGTTATTTAAAAAAGGCAGTATGGTGGTCTGGGATGTACTGAGAACCCCAGATCTGTAAAACGCTTTAATATTTTGAGTGAAAATACCTTCATAATATTATACAGTTTATATTGTGCATATTTTGCATTGTGAATACAATGTCTTTTATTTGTCATATATAAATATACACATTCTTTTTCCATGAGCCATGTACAGTGCCCCTGGAGCAGACAGGGTTTAGGGTCTTGGTCAACAATGGTCCAACAGTGGCTGCATAGCAGAGCCTGGATTTGAACCAACAATCTTCCAATTAATAGCCCAAAGCTCTACCCACTAAGCTACCACATTTAAAGATAATTTACTTTTTTTATTGAACAATTCCAATGTTGACATGTTTTTTGTACAATACACAATATGCCACTCAACTACATACCAATAGTATCAGCAGACCTTTCATTCTCTTGTCTATCTAGCTCAAACTCTGGTTTTGTCTCAACCAGACAGGCTTCCAAAGCTCTGACGTCCATAATAATTACCACCCACCTGGATCAAAGTCAGGATTCTTTTGATCTCAGGTCTCAGTTACTAGCAAAATTGGAAGTTGAGTAAAAATCTACTCAGATCAGCTGTGTTATTTAGAGGCATTACTTGGTGCAACTTTGAGTTTAGACCTCATTATTATGACATCACACACGACATCACACACAACAGCCTGACAAAAACCTGAGAAATGTCATTGTAAAACGTTTTAATATTTTGAGTGTCTCCGTGGGTTCCTCAGGTACTCTAAAAATGTTCTTCCTCCCAGAAGGTAGACTGGCTACTCTAAATTGTCCTTAAGCTATTGAAAGAGCCACAAGCTTATCATTTTTGCTTTATAGGTCAATCCACCTTTTCTACACAGAAATCTGATCTTGTACGATGGAAAATAGTTGCCTGAGGGTATTACAAAGCCTCTGAGTGAACCTACTTCATTATAAGAACTTTGGTTAAACTTTTTTTTTTTTTGCCTAAGCCTGGGTCATAAAATGAAAAATGATTTATGGATGGGTTTAATACCAGCTCACACGACAAACCACAAAATTCAAACCCCATAAAAAGACTGCTGTGCAGGCACAACCACTTATCAGATAATTGGAGTTTTGAAGTAAACAGTGATTTTTGAGCTGTGCCAGCATTAGGTTCATCAATATGTGCCTCTTGGATTGGCCTTGAGAGAGATTTAAAGTGCTCTTATAGGGGGGCAATGATGAGCAGTGCATTTAGTGAGGAAATAATGTTTGTGAGGAAAATAGAGTGCTGTCCTTACTTACGCTTGCTTAATGTGGCTAAAGCTAATGCTAAGCTAACCATAGTGTCAATTTGTTTTGATTTCAATTTGTGTTGGTTTTAAATAACATTTTAAACACACACACAAGCATAAATAAATACAATAAAAATAATCATTGACGACTGTGGCTGTAATTTATTGTGTAGCTAGTCACTAATTTAAATAATTATGGAAATGACAAGTAGGCAAGTGGCACTCAGTTGGAACAGCAGGTTATTATCCATTGGTCGGGTCGCAGGCCAGAAGAATGGGTCTCAGACAAAGATAATAATAATTAAGTAAACAAATTTTAACAAGCACATAAAAAAGAAAAAAACTTGTACTTGAATGCTCCCTTGTGGAGGCTTTACATTAAACATTGTAAACCACAGTGGGACCAGATTGCCACCATTTTTATTAATTAAGTATATTTTGCTTTGTATTTTGATGAATCTGATGTGTTTTTTAAATGCATTTTCTCCCTTTCCAATTTTTACCCAACTGCGTTATGCTTCCTCTCTACTGCTGAACCCCGCCCCTGATTGAGGACAGCAAACTGACACACGTCCCCTCCGATATGTGTGCAGTAGCCGACTGCATTTTTTCACCTGCACTAGCCGAGTTCATATGCGAATCAGCTTTGTGTACAGAGAGCCACACTCTGATCACATTATTCCTTGACTCTGTGCAGACCCCATCAACCAGCCAGCAGAGGTCATAATTCGCTCAGTTATGAGGTCCCTATCCGACTCATTCTACCCTACGAACAACAGCCAATCGTTGTTCATGCAGCCTCCCAGCCCAGCCGGATGACAGAGCTGAGATTCAATAAGATGTATTTGAAATCCCAGCTCTGGTGTGCTAGCGTGTTTTACCGCTGAGCCACCTGAGCGGCATTTGATGTGTTTTGATGTGTTGCCTGGGTCGCTGTTAAAATAATGGGCAAAAACTAAATAAAGTTTGCAAAGGGCTGTCCTAGCCCACCACCATTAAATCTGGGGTTTCATATCTCAGTAGTGCTATAAGCCGACCGGACATCTACACAGACATGATTGGCTATGACTGGAAAAAGAGGGGGATTGGCCAAAGACTTGGCACCCTTTCCAGGATATTCCTGTCTCATGTTTCCTAGTGAAAACAAACCCACCGCAACCCTGATCAGGACAAAGCAAAAATAAAATAAAATGAAACATGCAGGCAAAAAGAGAGAAATCACATGTCCTATTGTTTCTCAATATATGGTAAGTTAAAGCAAAACATGGATGCCTAAACCAATTTTTAAAAAAATAAATAAAAACATTATTTCTCTTTTTAAATTGTGTATTGAGTGAAATGTAGGGAGTACAAGGTTAGACACTGAAAGGTTTGAACAATGTGTTACCGTTTTCACCAACACACTTGCTGTTAAGCTTGAACATTTGCCATGTTTGTGTTAGGAATGACCTTGGGTCATCTCTGCATTGTGACAACACTGTTAAAAGGAATACAAACATGACAAGGAGACTGACTAAATCTTGTGTTTATGGGCTGTCTTTGCCTCTGTTTTGTTGCTCTGATCAGAAACTAAATGCAGATCTTACATATTAAGTTGGGACATTGTGCAAAACGTAATAAAAAAAAAAAATCTGTGGTGAAATATGTGGTTTGTTAACTTTTTTGGCTAAAGTAAAAATGAATGAATTGAGTGAATTGGTAATAAGTAAGGGAATCAAGATTGGGTATGAAAGGAGAATCCACCAAAGGTTTAGTCTGTGCCATCAATGGTGGGTTGTGGCTCACAATCCATCCATTTATTCATCCATCCATCTATACATTTATCCATCCATCTATCCATCTATACATTTATCCATCTATCCATCCACCCATTTATCCATCCATCCATCTATCTACTTATTCATCCATTTATATATTTATCCATCCATCCATCCATTTATCTATTTATCCATCCATCCATTTATCCATCCATCCATTTATCTATTTATCCATCCATTTATCCATCCATCCATCTATCCATCCATCCACCATTTATCCATCCATCCATCTATCTACTTATCCATCCATTTATCTATTTATCCATCCATCCATCTATCTACTTATCCATCCATCCACCATTTATCCATCCATCCATCTATCTACTTATCCATCCATTTATCTATTTATCCATCCATCCATCTATCTACTTATCCATCCATCCACCATTTATCCATCCATCCATCTATCTACTTATCCATCCATCCACCATTTATCCATCCATCTATCTACTTATCCATCCATTTATCTATTTATCCATCCATCCATCGATCTACTTATCCATCCATCCACCATTTATCCATCCATCTATCTACTTATCCATCCATTTATCTACAGTATTTATCCATCCATTTATCTATTTATCCATCCATCCATCCATTCATCCATCCATCCATTTATCTATTTATCCATCCATCCATCCATCCATTTATCCATCCATCCATCTATTTATCTATTTTAAGTTAAAAAGTGTTTTTACACACAAAGCCTTACTAATGCAGAACCATCATGCTAAATGATTTTATTAAGTAAACATAAACCCAACGTACGTTAATATTTAAAGATCTATAACACATTAGCTTAACAGAAATCTACTCAGGGAAAAGATTTGGCTACCCTCTTAAAAACAAGTCAGGATGTACTCTCCTGAGTAATAAACAACTCAGATGACAGACAAATACCAGCCACAAAAGCTTTACTCAACACAATTATAGAGTATTAGATGGGAAGTAAGGCACATTTTGAGGCTAGGTAAATTGAATTCTCTTGGCACTCAGAACTGACACCTTGAGATAGTATGACAGCTCTGAATGGACAAGACATGCCTGTGTAATGTGACGTGACAGTAAGGACAAAACTCAGCCCTCCAGTGGATTTAAGCACAATTACTTTTGCTTTATGTCAGCCCAGGGACATCTAATCAAAACATAATACTGAACTCAGTGAAGCTCGCAAAGCATAGGCAATGGCAACAGCTCGGAACCAGCGAATGGCCCTGATTGAGCAACATGATGGGCGAGCCAATATGAGAATACCTTCATAATATTATACAGTTTATATTGTGCATATTTTGCATTGTGCATACAATGTCTTTTATTTGTCATATATAAATATACACATTCTTTTTCCATGAGCCATGTACAGTGCCCCTGGAGCAGACAGGGTTTAGGGTCTTGGTCAACAATGGTCCAACAGTGGCTGCATAGCAGAGCCTGGATTTGAACCAACAATCTTCCAATTAATAGCCCAAAGCTCTACCCACTAAGCTACCACATTTAAAGATAATTTACCTTTTTTATTGAACAATTCCAATGTTGACATGTTTTTTGTACAATACACAATATGCCACTCAACTACATACCAATAGTATCAGCAGACCTTTCATTCTCTTGTCTATCTAGCTCAAACTCTGGTTTTGTCTCAACCAGACAGGCTTCCAAAGCTCTGATGTCCATAATAATTACCACCCACCTGGATCAAAGTCAGGATTCTTTTGATCTCAGGTCTCAGTTACTAGCAAAATTGGAAGTTGAGTACAAATCTACTCAGATCAGCTGTGTTATTTAGAGGCATTACTTGGTGCAACTTTGAGTTTAGACCTCATTATTATGACATCACACACGACATCACACACAACAGTCTGACAAAAACCTGAGAAATGTCATTGTTAATGAGATAACATATATTATATATCATTTAAATTTATATGTAAATTTTCTTCTAATTTCCTTCGGGATCAATAAAGTATCAATCAATCAATCTATCTATCAATCTATCTATCTAATCTAGTCTAATCTAATCTAATCTAATCTAATCCATCCATCCATCCATCCATCCATCCATCCATGTTTGGAGAAATGTTATGGGTGAATAAAAATTTTAATAGTGGCCCCAAGAATCTGTTACTGGTTTAGCTAAAACAGGGTTTCCATTCACAAAGTACAATTACAAAATACAATACAAGTCAATCAGTAAATGTTCAAGAAAATAAACAAATTCCAGATTTTTTTTTCAGACAAAGCAGTGTTGCTGGAGTGTTTTAAACACCTCGCTGTCACTGCTGGACTGACCAACCAAAAATATCCAGCCAACAGCGTCCCGTGGGCAGCGTCCTGTGACCACTGATGAAGGTCTCAAAGATGATCAACTCAAACAGCAGCAATAGATAAGCGATCATCATCTATAAGGTGGACCAACTAGGTAGGAGTGTCTAATAGAGTGGACAGTGAGTGGACATGATATTTAAAAACTCCAGCAGCGCTGCTGTGTCTGATCGACTCATACCAGCACAACACACACTGACACACCACCACCATGTCAGTGTCACTGCAGTGCTGAGAATCATCCACTATCTAAATAATACCTGCTCTGTAGTGGTCCTGTGGGGGTCCTGATCATTGAAGAAAAGGGTGAAAGCAGGCTAAAACAGTATGTAGAGAAACAGATGGACTACAGTCAGTAATTGTAGAACTACAAAGTGCTTCTATATGGTAAGTGGAGCTGATAAAATGGACAGTGAGTGTAGAAACAAGGAGGTGGTTTTAATGTTATGGCTAATCGGTGTAGTTATTTAATTAGTATTGACAGCTGTATACATTTACACTTTAATTATTAAAATTTGATGCTTGAACTTGAACTTGCACTGCCCTACAAACCACCCACCAACTGAGATTTAGAACATTTAAGAAATACTGTGTGAGGAACAAAATTAAGGTCTCAACACTGTAGTCATACAACATGTAAAACATTCTACACTACACTTCATAAATGTTTTACTTTTAGAGGAAACTCTAAAAAATAGCTTTTTCCATCACTGCTTTCATTGAATATATAAACATATCTGCTGTATTCCAAGATTTGTGATTGTACTTTCCCTCTTGCCCATTTATAATCAACTCTAAATAGGCTTTCTGGCACACAGGGAGAACTGTTTCATTTCAGAAAGGGTTCATGATTGGCTAATAAAACGAGACCACATTGAAATTTTTAGCATCTAAGCTCACGACACAGATATTGTTTTCTCAGGGCATCTATTTAGAGACGGCCTACATGGAGATGCGACGGGTTGGGTTGAAATGTTAATGGAATGAAATTTAATGGTAAACATTTAATGACAGTTGTACCACAGGGAGTGCCAACCTTCAATCATTTAAAGTCCATCATCTACAGCCTGTGAAAGGCAGGCATGTCACATTCTTACAAGCTAGACGCATATTCATAAGCTGTCATAGGGATAAACTTTAAACTCTGGGATAGGTAAAACATATGTCACATGTGGCAATGATAGCTCAGCAGTTAGGGTACTGGGCAAGTAATCATAAGTTTGCCAGTTTAAGCCCCACTATCACCAAGTTACCACTGTTGGGTCCCTGAGCAAGGCCCTTAACCATCAATTCATGCTGTACCATAGGCTATGTCCAGATGTAGAGAATAGGAAACTACTTTGGATTCTGCCTACCTTGGGAGTCCCTACTATGGAACATGTCATCCTTGTATTACAGAAACTGAACAAATGACAAACTGTTTATACTTCTTCTGAAGAACACTGAAGGGATTTTAAAATATGGGGACCTCTCTGGCAAAACTACGTTACTGCAAGTACGTTCATTTCTCTTCTCTACCACCTATCACTTTAAATAAACTGATCTGGTAGTTGGCAGGTAGAAAGTAGTATTGAAGTATTGCCTAGCATGGTGCCAAAGATGCTATACAAGAGTACAAGAGTACAAGGTAGAAATACATTGATCAGCCATAAAATTTAAACCACCTCCTTGTTTCTACACTCACTGTCCATTTTATCAGCTCCACTTACCATATAGAAGCACTTTGTACTTCTACAATTACTGACTGTAGTCCATCTGTTTCTCTGCATGCTTTGTTAGTCCCCTTTCATGCTGTTCTTTAATGGTCAGGACCCCCAAAGGACCACCACAGAGTAGGTATTATTTAGGTGGTGGATCATTCTCAGCATTGCAATGACACTGACATGGTGGTGGTGTGTTAGTGTGTGTTGTGCTGGTATGAGTGGATCAGACACAGCAATGCTGCTGGAGTTTTTAAAAACCTCACTGTCACTGCTGGACTGAGAATAGTCCACCAACCAAAAAATATCCAGCCAACAGCGCCTCATGGGCAGCGTCCTGTGTCCACTGATGAAGGTCTAGAAGATGACCAACTCAAACAGCAGCAATAGATGAGCGATCGTCTCTGTCTTTACATCTACAAAGTGGACCAACTAGGTAGGAGTGTCTAATAGAGTGGACAGTGATTGGACACGGTATTTAAAAACTCCATCAGCATTGCTGTGACTGATCCACCACCACTATGTCAGTGTCACTGCAGTGCTGAGAATAATCCACCACCTAAATAATACCTACTCTGTGGTGGTCCTGTCGGGGTCCTGACCATTGAAGAACAGCATGAAAGGGGGTTAAAAAGCATGCAGAGAAACAGATGGACTACAGTCAGTAATTGTAGAACTACAAAGTGCTTATATATGGTAAGTGGAGCTGATAAAACGGACAGGGAGTGTAGAAACAAGGAGGTTGAGGTTAATGTTATGGCTGATCGGTGTATGATTCATACAAAAAAACTGCAGTAGCTAACACCCGGGTGTATACAAACAACATAGGACCAACATTTCTTTAAAATAAACAGATAAGGTCAATATAACACCAGGCACAACAAACAATACTAGAAATATTCACACAAGCCCAGATGTAATATTAGACTTTTGAATTTCACATAAATAATAAAAGATTCCACAAGCACAAAGCAATGTGTAGACATTGATTGTTTAAGGTCCTTATAGACCAGAGGAAGAAACTGTTCTTAGTTCTGGAGGTATGTGCTTTTAGCGACCTGAAGCGCCTACCCGAGGGCATCAGGTCAAACAAATGAAAAGCGAGATGTGAGATGTGAGGGGTCGCTAAGGATGAAAGAGCATCAGCTATTTTTAAGAGGTTGAGGAAACAATCTATGCGGTCATGATGAGAATATGCATCATGCAACTTCTCATAAACAGTGTCCGGAGGTGAGAATTAAACCCATGCCCCGAGTACTCATGTTATTGTTCTGTTCCCATTGTACCAACTGCACCACTGTGCTGCCTACTTTCCTTATACTGTCTCCTCTCTGTTTTATTAAAAAAATATAATGTAAGGCAAGTTAAGCTGGAGTGTTTTCTTTAAATTGCCCACTTCAGCTTTAAATCAGAGAAATAGCTTCATGTCTGGCTTCACTGCATAGGGGAATCAGAGCAAGGAAAATGCTTTTGAAGAATGAGAGGGAAGAATATGCGTCCTATAGAACATGATGTCTACAATAGCTCTTAAGTGGCTTATAATGTTTTGAATATGGATATGCTGAATGCAAATTCAGATTTAATGACACTCACTTTTGGAGAGGAATAAAAGCAAAGAGATGTGTGAGTCACTAAAATGAGCTTTAAAGTATGTTTTAATGCACAGTATTCAAAAGAAGAGATCTACACCGCTAATATAAGAGACGAGTGTAGAATAAAGTGCCGTAAATGTGTCCGGCAAAAACATGAATTGATATTTCATAGCACATTATCCTTGCTGACAGAGCTGATAAAAAATCTCCACTAGAATGTCTGATTACACGCATTGTCTTTTTACTAGCTCTCTCTGTAAACGCTCACCAACAGGAACCCTTAGCCATTTCGGTTCTTTTACTGGACTGCAGTTTTGGCCAGTTTTTCATCATTTGATCAGTTCTAACTGCAATGCTGCTGTACAAAAGGTGAGCTCCGGTTTTCCTTTTTGGTCCATGTGATCATGAACAAACTTGAGCTTTGAGATGCTGATTTTAGAGCAACACTATTTCAGAGTCGGTGGTATTCCAAAGCTTGCTCAATTGTGGGCAGAATTATTTATTTGGGGGCAGCACAGTGGCTCGATGGGTAGCACTGTTGCCTCACAGCAAGAAGGTCTTGGGTATAATTCCCAGATAAGTCCTTTCTGTGTGGAGTCTGTGTGCATGTTCTCCCCGTGTCTGAGCTTTACAGTATGTTTTAATGCACAGTATTCAAAAGAAGAGATCTACACCGCTAATATAAGAGATGAGTGTAGAATAAAATGCCGTAAATGTGTCCGGCAAAAACATGGATTGATATTTCATAGCACATTCTCCTTGCTGATAGAGCTGATAAAAATCTCCACAAAATGTCTGATTACACGCATTGTCTTTATACTAGCTCTCTCTGTAAACGCTCTCCCAGCTTTTTTAGCAGACTGCAGTTTTGGCCAACAGTCTAACCGCAAAGCCGCCCACACTCTAGGAACATCAGACTGATTCATGTCGTCATTAGACTGTAAAAAGAAAAAGCGTATTAAACGCCTCCTGCTGTTACACATCAATAATATAATAGCACACACTGATATTTGAAAGTTACACTTTAGATTATTTAGTGGAAACTGAGATGGTCATCAGAAATGACAAACATCTTAATAAAAGCGCAGGCAGCAAACAGCAACCTCGGAAGCATCGTATTATTTTATTTTCTCTATTTATCCCGTTTTGGACTACACCGTTCAATACTGTGCACTTACAGTATACCAAAGATGACCTTGGTGAAGATCTAGAGCCATGGCAGAGTTTACGAGGGCAAAGAGGGTTCTCTTTAAGCTCCGTGCCCTTTGCTATACTTTATTCCCCACTTATTGTCTGTCCCGGAGAGAAAGCCTGGTTGACTCTGGCTCACTGAGAGCCCGGCTATATATAACAGCCAATGAAATATTTATCCACAGGCTGAGACGCAGAAGAATGGCGATGTGCCGAGCCAGCGAAAACACAGAATGAGCCAGAGACGAGAGAGAAAGCCAGTGAATGAGTAAAACGGAGAACAGGAGAGAGGACTGCATTGTGTGAACACTTACTTAAAAACTTAGACTGGATCGACTTGCTGCAAATCTTTACTCTCTAGCTTTATTCACCCAGTTTCTTAACATGCTACAAATGCAAAATAGTAAACACATTTCATCATTAATTTACATGACTGATGAATCCTAAACTATTTTAAATTCAGATTCATCTTTCAACATGCCTTCAGATGTTTTTTTTTAGCTTTTAAATAAATCACAACTTCTTGTAAAGTCAACACAAGCCTCTAAACAGCAACATCACACTGTTTAGTCGAATATTATATGCAATACTTCAACACCCATCATGGTCTTCACCAGCTGCATATTTTTTGTGGCTGCAGCAATTAGGAAGCAGTTTGTCCTTTGTTTAAATGCAAATTTGCAGCCACACCACGACTACAAGACTGCAGTTGTCAAAAGACTTTGGATTTTAATAATTTCTAAAACTGTTTTTCATGACTAAATGATATGAACACACTTCTTTGTCCAAAAATATACAGAAAAAAAAGGATATTATAATCACATAGCTGACCATAGCTGGTATCTCTGTATTAATAGGACTGGTCTGCCTGGACCCATTAAAAAGTACAAGGACCAGTGATCTGTTGCCTGGGTTAAGATAAAAAAAAAAAAACCCAAACTGTCGTCCTAAGAGAGAATTTCTTTGGTTAATCAGATGGTGAACATTTATGACACTGTCCACAGTAAAGCAAGCTTTACATTGATATGGGCCAAGATGCTGCTGTATAATAAAAAGAAATTAGCTCCTGTTTCTGCATTTTCTTTGTCTGTGTGATCATGAACAAACTTGAGCTTTGATATGCTGATTTTAGAGCAGCACTATTTCAAAGCCCGTGGTAATCCAAAGCTTGCTCAATTGTGGGCAGTATCGCCCTTTTCAGCAGTTCTTGTAGTAGACCTGGTTTAATGATACTAAAATATTTTTTAAATGATTCATTCTGGGGGAAGCACAATGGCTAGGTGGGTTGCTCTGTTTCCTCACAGCAAAAAGGTCCTGGGTTTAGATAGAGCAGTCTTAGTCCTTTTTGTGTGGAGTTTGCTTGTTCTCCCAGTGTCTGTGCGGGTTTCCTCTGGGAGTACCTGTTTCCTCCCACAGTCCATAGACATACAGTCAGGTTGATTGGAGAAATTGCACTGGTGGGTGTGTGCCGTGTGATGGACTTGGGACCCGCCCGGGGTGTTTCCCACCTTTGACCCAATTAATCGTACCCACTGCGGCGGTAAAACAGAAAATAAATGAATGAATCTGAATATACGTATATATACATACACATACAGTATACGTTGAGCTCTAGGCATGATTATTGCTGAACATGCTCCTTATAGCAAATTAATAAACACACAGGTCATAAAAATGCTTTAGTGGACATAATTCTATAGTATCCTGCATTTTTATCATTTTTCCTCATTTAAAATTCTTATTAATTGGGACATATTGCCAATTTTTTTGTGTAAATTGTTACACTTCTACTTGTACACTGGCACTTCTAAAACCCGCACATACAGTCTTATGTCGTCAATTGAAACCCATGACTTGAAGAAGTTGAAAACCCAAAGGTTACTAGTAACTTATGCTGACTGTTCTGTAAATTATTAATTCATGTCGTTAATAAAAACATGAAAACTAAACATATTTGTGTTATTACTTTAGGCAAGCTGTGTTTGTCTATTACTATGAAGTATATTTTATAATATAAATAATGCAAAATTTAAGCTAAAACCATCAGATTGACTAAAGTTTTTTGCAACTCATAGATCTAAAACCATTATTCATAAATCACGCGGTTACTCTTCATGAATTATGCACCCTCTGTTTTTGCTTGCTGATGGTGAAAGCCAGGTCTCTCAGCAGGAGGTTTGAAAACAGGCAAAGCTCCTCTGCCAAGATGAGAAAATCAGGCTAGCGTGCATAAAACTCAAGTGAAAAGATAACGCAGCAGTCTGTCCCAAGTTTAGAGGTGATATGCTTATTTATTTTCAGCTTGGAGTTGTTCCATTCTGCCTCAGATGGCTGGACAAACCAAATGAGTGTTTTTGTATTTCATGCTGGAGAGGAGAGAAAAATAAGGATTTGGGGGTTAGTAGAACAGACAAGGATGGGTGGGTATATATGTATGTGTGTGTGTTTGTTTGGATTTTAACGTCATGTTTTACACTTTGGTCACATTCATGACAAACTGTAGTTACTCATTACACAAGGTTCCTCAGTTCACGAGGTTATATTGAACACAGTCATGGACAATTTCGTCTCCAATTCACCTCACTTGCATGTCTTTGGACTGTGGGAGGAAACCGGACCTCTAGAGGAAACCCACACAGACACGGGGAGAACATGCAAACTCCACACAGAAGGGACCCCAACCGCCCCACCTGGGGATTGAACCCAGGACCTTTTTGCTGTGAGGTGACAGTGCTACCCACTTAGCCACCATGCCGCCCGTGTGTGTGTGATTGTGTGTGTGTGTGTGTGTCCTTCACAACACATTCATAAACGTTACATAAAACATACTTAAAGCAATGGTGGTGCTTTGGGAACGACTTATGTTGGAACTAATAAACATTACAGGATGAACTGCTTAAATAAGTAAGGTTGCTTACGGCTGAAACTGATTACCACCTTAGTTTGGGGACATTTAACCATTCAGCAGGTAAATTGGCTTTTCAAACATGTGAAGTGTCAGAGGGTTTATATTCATTCTTTATTATATGTGCAAAAATAAAGACCATTTAAGTGTAGATTCTTGCATGTTTGCAGCTCAGATATCCAAATGTATTGGTGACACTGTTCACAGTCAAGCTAGCTTTACTTTGTCATGGACTTGGAAGCTGTCAGGCTTCTGCTTTTTTTCCTGTCCACATTATCATTAACAAACTACAGTCTATCATGTGGAGCAGTATCAAAGCCTATAGTGATATAAAACTCACTTTCTAATGGTAACTTCTAATGACAAAAATGTTTATTGGTTCAGGACCAATTTCATTCCAGTGTGATAGGACTGCTTGGGTTTTTCCCCTGGCAAGAAACCACTGTTTATATGGGCAAAAAGAAACCACAAGCTATTATTAATCATAATCACTAATAAAAATGACATAGAACATAAAACTTTGTACTCAATATTTTTGGTATTAAAAAAAAAGAATCTACTAAAAACCGAAAATGGGCAGCACAGTGGCTCGGTGGGTAGCGGGGTGGTCCAGGTCCTTTCAGTGTGGAGTTTGCATGTTCTCCCCACGCCTGTGTGGGTTTCCTCCGGGAGCTCCGGTTTCCTCCCACAGATTAAAAACATGCAAGTGAGGTTAATTGGAGATACAAAATTGTCCATGAGTGTGTTTGCCATTAAACTGGAACTGATTAATCTTGTGTAATGAGTACGTAAGGATTTGAGAGTGTTTGACAAGGGCTAAATTGTGATGGCTGGATGACTGGGTCAGAGCATCTCCAAAACTCCAGCTCTTGTGGGGTGTTCCTGGTCTGCAGTGGTCAGTATCTATCAAAAGTGGTCCAAGAAAGGAACAGTGGTAAACCGGCGACAGGGTCATGTGCGGCCAAGGCTCATTGATACATGTGGGGAGCAAAAGCTGGCCCGCGTGGTCCGATCCAACAGATGAGCTACTGTAGCTCAAATTGCTGAAGAAGTTAATGCTGGTTCTGATAGAAAGGTGTCAGAATACACAGTGCATCACAGTTTGTTGCGTATGGGGCTCCCATGCTGACGGAACTGTGAGCATCGGAACTGGACCAAAGAGCAATGGAAGAAGGTGGCCTGGTCTGATAAATCTTGTATAATGAGTAAATACCGTTTCTGTCATGAATGTAACCAAAGTGTGAAACTCGACGTTAAAATCCTAATAAATGAATAAAAATAAATAAAACCTAAAATAAAATTGAGGATGTTTTTTTATTGAATATAAAAAATGAAATAAGAATAATAATAATCAGATAAAAAGGATGTGAAATCATTGGACTGCCACGACATTTGAATACATTTGAATACTTTAAATTACTCAATAATTGTAAGACGAGGACTCTTTTCTGATTTAAACCTAAAATCAACACACATAGGGTCATCATAGATACTTCATCACATACTGTGTGTGCCCATGGTTGTTATATTAGAGTTTAAAAAACTGGACTGGAGAACAGGACAAAATGGACATAAACCAGCTTCCTGTATGTGTCTCCTGTATACAGCATCAAACCTTGTGCATCACATGTCTTACCAGCGTATTAATTTTTAATACTTAACCATGAAGTGCATCATGTGTCCCAAATGCAGCAAAAATTGATCAAGCATTAATTAAATAGTGAATCAGATAGTAAATAAACAACACAGAGGTATAAAATCAATAAACTAGGTACACAACAGTATTGCTTGTTTGTAGTATGGTGTTCACACAATGTACTATTTTATACCGCGTATCACTGATGTTAGCTGTGGTTACCAAAATATTCATGTTAAAATATTTATGTGGTGCAGTGCTAGTTAGCTGCTCTGGCTGTATTATTTCTGAGCACAGACAGTGCCCTGGGCATCTGTATGCCAGTCACTCGATCTCTAGTCCTCTCTTGCTGAATGTCCTCTGGCATAGCTCACGGCATTTGTCTCAACTCTCGGTACCCTCTTTGAGGTCATGATGTTTATAATGTTGTGATTGTGAGTTTGTCTGTTTTATTCTCAGATCATGTTAACAGGATACAAAAACATATGACGATGCCATTTACACATCACAGATGCTGCTGACGTGATAACGTATTCACTGCATCAAGGTTACTTGTTTTTCCTTCTTTCCTTTGTGCTTGTGTGATGTATATTTTAAAGACTACATATTTTATTGATATTTAGTGTGCGTGTGTGTGTTCATCCTTCTACTGTTTCTGTAACAAACTCCAGTTCCTAACTAGGGTGGCCACATTCATAGTCACAAAAAGGAGGACATTACACCCCAAAAGGAGGACGTCATACCAGGAACAGGGGGACATGATACTGCAACACACAGAATTAAACCATAACCCATATAACAGAGTTTTTGACCAATTTAAGCAAGAATTCTATAACAAATTACTGTTTTACTCACCATGTTGTGTCTACTTTTGATATTTAAGTCTGTTCCTCGCTGCCTCCAAAAGTTTACTAACTGACTCAAGTAGAGGTGTATGCAGAACAGAGCGAGCGGGCAAAATTCAACCACCCAATCACAGACTAGCATTTAGAGGGCGGACCTTCTGCGATTGGCCAGTGGTGGGCGATCATTTGTTTTGACATGTACCTGAGCCAATGACAGATAATATTGATAAAAAATGTAACCAGTTCATTCCAAAAGGAGGATTTTTAAGTGTCCGTCCTAGCGTTGCATGGGCGGAGGACTGGCAGCTGAAAAACCGGACTGTCCGAGCTAAAGCCGGACGGCTGGCCACCCTATTCCTAACAGTACTCACAGTTCTGCCCTTTGCTGTGCTAGCACAGCATAGCATTTTACATAGTGTATAGTTTAACAGTCAGCATAGCATTTAGCATACTGTGTAGTTTAGCACTTAGACTGGTCTGTTTTTAGTGATTAATCTTGTCTGTCCCTAGCAATTAGTTTAGCCTGTAGATAAGCCTTTAGCCTAGTTTAGCATTAGCATGGCACACTGTTTAATTTCTTGTCACTAGCTTTAGCATTCACTGTTTTGTTTTATTAGGATTTTAACGTCATGTTTTACACTTTGGTTACATTCATGACAGGAATGGTAGTTACTCATTACACAAGATTCATCAGTTATATCGAACACAGTCATGGACAATTAGTATCTCCAATTCACCTCACTTGCATGTCTTTGGACTGTGGGAGGAAACCGGAGAACCCAGAGTAAACCCACACAGACATGCAAACTCCACACAGAAAGGACCAGGACCGCCCCATCTGGGGATCGAACCCAGGACCTTCTTGCTGTGAGGCGACAGTGCTACCCACTTAGTCACCGTGCCGCCCAGCATTCACTGTAATCATTACAGTATTTGGTAGCAGGTTTGTATTTACTGCGTTTTTCTAAATTCAACACCAAATGCACTTGAGCTCATAGTGTTCATATATCTTTGTAAATCACTACAGTTACACCGGTTTAACCTAATTATGATGGGGAGGTGTAGAGTTATTGTGACTTCCACATATATGAGTAGCAAGTTGGAATTTAGCATTTTCTCCTGTTGTCCATGTGGGTTGTTTCTCTGGGTATGATGATTTTCTTGACAGTAAAAAATGCTCAACATTCCTCCAAATTGTGAAAAAGTGAGCATGTGATGCTTTGTGAAGGATTATAACATCCAGAGTGCTTTCTCATCTTGTGTCAAGTACTAATAGGACAGGCCTAAGATCAAATATTAAAAGATCAGCAGTACTAATACACTGATTAGGCATAACATTATTACCACCTCCTTGTTTCTACACTCACTGTCCATTTTATCAGCTCCACTTACCATATAGAAGCACTTTGTAGTTCTACAATTACTGACTGTAGTCCAGCTGTTTCTCTGCATGCTTTGTTAGCCCCCTTTCATGCTGTTTTTCAGTGGTCAGGACCCCCACAGGTTCACTACAGAGCAGGTATTATTTGGGTGGTGGATTATTCTCAGCACTGCAGTGACACTGACATGGTGGTTGTGTGTTAGTGTGTGTTGTTTGTGTGGAGTTTGCTGTGGGGGTCCTGATCATTGAAGAACAGCATGAAAGGGGGCTAACAAAGCATGCAGAGAAGCAGATGGACTACAGTCAGTAATTGTAGAAAGTGCTTCTATATGGTAAGTGGAGCTGACGGACAGTGAGTGTAGTAGAAACAACAAGGTGGTTTTAATGTTATGGCTGATCAGTGTATATATTGTAAATTGTTGGAGTTTTGCAAGTGGAATTACTGCCTATTCTTTCTTGACCCAAGACTTCACCTGCTTCATAATGCACCATACATTTTCAATAGAAGACAGATGTGAACAGCAGACAGACCAGTCAAACACACACACTCTGTGTTTATATATCCACGCTGTTATAGCACATACAGATTGAGGCCTGGCACTGTCAATGTCCCTTAGCAGCATTGCGAAAATGTCACCATGTGTGTGCTGCTATTGGTCAGCCTGGGGTCATACATCCCCACGCACAACTCTCAAAACTCAAAAAAATAATCATCCACCCACAGGAAGAGGAATCAGAAACGTCCACCTACATTGTAATTTGATATAATGTAAGTTTCCACCAGGCTGCTGAGGTCCACGATTGGTTTACCAACAACCCACATTTTACAGTGCTGTACCCTCCATCACATTCCCTGTTTCTTATTACAAAAGCAGACACCACCAGCATGTGGTACTACTCCAGACGATGGAGGAGGCATAAGACGACATCCACACCAATGAATGTTAGGGATTTTTTTCCACTACATGACCATGGAGAACATCACAGCCAATGTGGATAATAGGGCAGTTGTAGCCTAGTGGTTAAGGTACTGGACAAGTAATCGAAAGGTCGCTGGTTCAAGCCCCAACACTGCCAGACTGACACTTTTGGGTCCTTGAGCAAGGCTCTTAACCTTCAATTGCTTAGACAATACACTGTTAAAGTACGCTTTGGATAAAAGAGTATGCTGAATGCTGAAAATGTGGATGAGGACACAAGCCCTGACCTAAATAAGATGCTGGATGCTTCAGTGCTTTTTTTTTTTTAAAGAGACGACAGTTTAAGAGTCACAATTAGCTACAGTAGCAGTGTGTATTGTTTTGGTGGAAGGAATCAGTTTTAAAAACAGAGAACATGGTTTAAAGTGCTGTTGTTTCATGTTGCAAGATATTTGGAGTTTTCGGGTTGTATTTAAAGTTTTGAGAAATTGAGCCACAGTTTCTAGAAGCGTTTGGAAGAAACTGTAACTAATTTTAACTGTTTCTTAAAATAGGGTTGGTACTTTCTGTCACATCTGGCATCACCCCACTGGTGCGTTCTCTTTACTGGCTTCCTGTAGCTGCACGCATTCAGTTTAAAACACTGATGCTTGGCTACAAAGCCAAAAACAGACCAGCCCCAAGCTACCTTTGAGGTCTAATAAAACCCCTCTCTGTACTATGCAACCTTCAAGCCACTAGTCTTGCTTGACTTGATCCTCCACCCAGAACTTGAGGAAGACATGCATCAGGGCTCTTCTCTGTACTTGCACCCAAGTGGTGGAACGAGCATCCTCTGTCTGTCTGAACATCTGAGTCTCTCGCTGTCTTCAAAAGACCGTTATAAAACCCACCTCTTTACCAAGCACTTAAGCTGACATGTACTTACGAAATTGTAAATGTAAACAACTACAAACATTATCACAAATACACAAAAATCTTCATTACTATATACACCAATCAGCCATAACATTAAACCACCTCCTTGTTTCTACACTCACTGTCCATTTTATCAGCTCCACTTACCATATAAAAGCACTTTGTAGCTCTACAATTACTGACTGTAGTCCACATGTTTCTCTGCATGCTTTGTTAGCCCCATCTCATGCTGTTCTTCAATGGCCAGGACTCTCACAGGACCACCGCAGTGTAGGTATTATTTGGGTGGTGGATCATTCTCAGCACTGCAGTGACACTGACATGGAGGTGGTGTGTTAGTGTTTGTTGTGCTGGTATGAGTAGATAAGACACAGCAGCACTGATGGAGTTTTTAAACACCTCACTGTCAATGCTGGACTGAGAATAGTCCACCAACCAAAAATATCCAGCCAACAGCGTCCTGTGGGCAGCGTCCTGTGATCGCTGATGAAGATCTAGAAGATGACCAACTCAAACAGCAGCAATAGATGAGCTATCGTCTCTGACTTTACATCTACAAGGTGGACCAATCAGATAGGAGTATCTAATAGAGTGGACAGTGAGTGGACACGGTATTTAAAAACTCCAGCAGCGCTGCTTTGTCTGATCCACTCATACCAGCACAACACACACTAACACACCACCACCATGTCAGTGTAACTGCAGTGCTGAGAATGATCCAACACCTAAATAATACCTGCTCTGTGGTGGTCCTGTGGGGGTCCTGATCATTGGAGAACAAGGTGAAAAAGTATGTAGAGAAGTGGAGCTGAAAAAATGGACAGTGTGTTTAGAAACCAGGAGGTGGTTTTAATGTTATGGCTGATCAGTGTATATTTCAAATCATTTCCTTGGACAAAGGCTGTATTTTGGATCTGCTGCAGCTGGATTAAGTGACATTCAGAACCAACACTTTTGGATTAAACTGGATTGGTGAACCAGGCAGATTTTAAATTAGTCAAACAAATAACACAATGTATTTGGAATGGAACAATAGAGCAATCCAGGATAACAAATGTAGCTTTTGTTTGCATATTTGTGCTGCTGTTTTGTGTCAATAGTTGTAAAAATGCCAGTATGTACACCGTTTAGTCACTCATTGGAATGCTCTCATACAAAATACTGTGCCAAAACAATTATTTCAATTCTATTCAGTGCTAAAATGGAACAGTTAAAAATCTGTAGCAGAGTAAATGGTATGATTATGTACTGCATATTATTTGCATTACTTTTAACGTCTACCCACTACTGCATGAATTCTTGGATTTCAAGCACCAAAAGTTAAGCTGTTTATACTTAAAAAGTCGACTCCATACAGTGTAAATGATTCAGTGATGATTTGTCTGTAATTGTTTTACAAATGCCTTACTCTGTAAAGTGAGGTTTAACTTCTGTTCCCATTATCCAGTTGTGCCTGTTTGGGTGCCTAGCCAGGTAGCAGTTTGAGCTACAGAAGCTCGTCTGTTGGATCCGACCACACGGGCCAGCTTTCGTTCCCCACGTGCATCAATGAGCCTTGGTCGCTCAAGACCCTGTCGCCGGTTTACCACTGTTCCTTCCTTGGACCGCTTTTGATAGATACTGACCCCTGCAGACCGGGAACACCCCACAAGAGCTGCAGTTTTGGAGATGCTCTGACCCAGTCGTCTAGCCATCACAATTTGGCCCTTGTCAAACTCACTTAAATACTCACGCTTGCCCATAATTCCTGCTTCTAACACATCAACTTTGAGGATAAAATGTTCACTTGGTGCCTAATATATCCCACCCACTAACAGGTGCCGTGATGAAGAGATAATCAGTGTTATTCATTTCACCTGTCAGTGGTCATAATGTTATGCCTGGTCAGTGTACATCATGCAATGCTTCTAGGCACATCATAAGTGCTGGCACCTGAGGTCAGCTTACTACAGCCCCTTTTAATCCAATGCCATCTTGATGGCTTAGTATTGCTAATAAGGTGGTATGGTGGCTTGGTGGGTAGCAGTGTCACCTTACAGCAAGAAGGATCTGGGTTTGATTCCCAGGTGGGAAGGTCCTGTGTGGTGGGAAGGTGTCTGTGTGGTGGGAAGGTGTCTGTGCGGGTTTCCTCCCACAGTCCAAAAAGATGCAGTCAGGTTAATTGGAGAATTAAAGTCCCCCTAGGTGGGTGTGTGTTAGCCCTGTGATAGACTGCCAACCTGTCCAGGGTGTTTCCTGCCTTTCGCCAAGTGAATTGTACCCACCACGACCCTAAATAGGATAAAGCGGTGGTAAAGCAGACAATGAATGAATGTAGCTAATAATATACTTTTTTTTTACTTTTACTTGAATAAGGAATTTGAGAATTCTGCCTCCTCTAGTATCTATATTAGTATGGCTGAGGCATCAATAACATAAAATTGCTGTAAAATGCAGAATAGTGAGGATGAAAAATGAGGAATGACTTTCACTTTTCCTTCACACAGGCGAGATCAATTGCACACTGCTCCTGTGAGCGATGCCTGCTGTCTTTCCTGAGAGGAGAAACATTTGGATGTGCACACTATCTAATCTTCTTGTCAATATTCACCACTACATTCCACATTGCCCACCAAATTTATTTTAACAAAGATAAGGTACAAGAAGTCTTGGGACGCCAGCAAACAGGATTACTAGTCAAAGCCTGAGATTCCCTATTCACAAGAACAGCCGATCCGATCGTTCTTAACTGCTCAGAACAAGACAGGGTCATGATACGCCCCTCTTGGAGTGGCTGGTACATGCCCTCGGGTGCCGGCGCTTGTGTTAAGATCGTGTCTGCTTGGGACACTCATCTACTCAGAAAAAAAAAAAAGAAGTAAAGCGGGCAGGCTGCTGAGCTGCAGAATGTGCAAATCTCAGCACGTTGCCAAATATTTTCATTTCTCAACATCCATGTGATTTGTGAACCAATTTAATGTGGAGAAAAGTCTGCTACGTGCATGTAAACTATATGGCCAAAAGTATGTGGACTCTGTATAACAATTCCAAAAACGTGTATTAATATGGAGTTACTCCACAAGATTTTGGAATGTGTCTGGAAAGCTATGCCAGCTTTTTCTCATTTTCTCATTCACATTAAAACTGAAATAATATCTTAAATAATTGATTCATTATGCTACAATCCCCTTAATCAGACAATATTCCTTCACATCTATGAACACATTCTCATTGATTCAATGTAGTTTGCAAAGCAACACACCTGTCTCATTTTTCCAATTACTGCATCATGTAACAATGCTCAGTCTGCTAATAAATTAACCACCATTCTCGGCTGTGAAAGCACAATTCACCATAATTATCCACTTACTTTATTTCCTGAGGCACATAAACTCACAAGCTGACTCGGAAAAAAGCTGAACTAAGCACAAACAAAACAAAAATGGAGCAGGAAAGGACTCTGAAAGAGGCAGAGGAAGATGAAGAGGGTGGCAAAGACAAACAAATATTTCCAGAGACATTCCAGCAATTGTGGTAAATAGAGTAATAAACCCTGGAATGAGCATGAGGAAAGCTGAGCAACAAGTACAACCACATTTAAGTCCTTATGCTGTTATAAGACTTTAAAGCCTTATGAGTTCTCAAGCTGAAAATATTCACACTTTGCCCTACTGGTGTCTGATATGGAAACCGTGGGTAAGTCAGTATAGTTAGTTAGTAAGTCAGTAAATATGTAGTACAGTAAGTAAGTAGGTCGGCAAGTATGTCGGTAATGAAGTCAGCAATAAGTTAGTAAGTCAGTCAGTAAGCAAGTCAGTAATTAAGTCAGTAGGTTAAAGCAGTAAGTACGCAAGTCAGTCAGTTATTAAGTCAGTAAGTAAGAGTAAGGGAGTAATTCAGTCAGTAAGTGAGTAAGTAAATCAGTAAGTCAGTAAGTAAGAGTAAGGGAGTAATTCAGTCAGTAAGTAAATCAGTAAGTCAGTAAGTAAGAGTAAGGGAGTAATTCAGTCAGTAAGTGGGTAAGTAAATCAGTAAGTAAGAGTAAGGGAGTAATTCAGTCAGTAAGTAAATCAGTAAGTCAGTAAGTAAGAGTAAGGCAGTAATTCAGTCAGTAAGTGGGTAAGTAAATCAGTAAGTCAGTAAGTAAGAGTAAGAGAGTAATTCAGTCAGTAAGTAAATCAGTAAGTCAGTAAGAGTAAGAGAGTAATTCAGTCAGTAAGTGGGTAAGTAAATCAGTGTCAGTAAGTAAGAGTAAGTGAGTAATTCAGTCAGTAAGTGAGTAAGTAAATCAGTAAGTCAGTAAGTAAGAGTAAGGGAGTAATTTAGTAAGTAAGTAAGTAAATCAGTTAGTAAGTCAGTTAGTAAGAGTAAGTGAGTAATTTAGTCAGTAAGTGAGTAAGTAAATCAGTAAATTAGTCAGTAAGAAAGTAAGTCAGTAAAAGAATAGGTCAGTAAGTAAGAAAGTAAGTCAGTAAAAGAGTAGGTCAGTAAGTAAGTCAGTAAGTAAAAAAGTAATTCAGTCAGTAAAAGAGTAGGTCAGTAAGTAAGTAAATCAATAAGTAAATAAAACAGTAAGGTAGTCAGTAAGTCCGTCAGTAAGTGAGTACGTAAATAAGTAAGTCAGTCAATGTGTGAGTAAGTAAATCAATAAGTCAATCAGTAAGAGAGTCAGTAGGTAAGTCAGTAAGTCATTTAGTAAGTAAATCAGTAAGTCATTTAGTAAGTAAATCAGTATGTCAGTAAGAGAGTAAGTCAGTAGGTAAGTCAGTAAGTCATTTAGTAAGTAAATCAGTAAGTCATTTAGTAAGTAAATCAGTAAGTCAGTAAGAGAGTAAGTCAGTCAGTAAGTAAGTCATTTATTAAGTAAATCAGAAAGTCATTAAGTCATTTAGTAAGTAAATCAGTAAGTCAGTAAGAGAGTAAGTCAGTCAGTGAGTAAGTCATTTAGTAAGTAAATCAGTAAGTCAGTAAGAGAGTAAGTCAGTCAGTAAGTGAGTAAGTCATTTAGTAAGTAAATCAGTAAGTCAGTAAGAGAGTAAGTCAGTCAGTAAGTGAGTAAGTCATTTAGTAAGTAAATCAGTAAGTCAGTAAGAGAGTAAGTCAGTCAGTAAGTGAGTAAGTCATTTAGTAAGTAAATCAGTAAGTCAGTAAGAGAGTAAGTCAGTCAGTAAGTGAGTAAGTCATTTAGTAAGTAAATCAGTAAGTCAGTAAGAGAGTAAGTCAGTCAGTGAGTAAGTCATTTAGTAAGTAAATCAGTAAGTCAGTAAGAGAGTAAGTCAGTCAGTGAGTAAGTCATTTAGTAAGTAAATCAGTAAGTCAGTAAGAGAGTAAGTCAGTCAGTAAGTGAGTAAGTCATTTAGTAAGTAAATCAGTAAGTCAGTAAGAGAGTAAGTCAGTCAGTGAGTAAGTCATTTAGTAAGTAAATCAGTAAGTAAGTAAGATAGTTAGTCAGTCAGTAAATGAGTAAGTAAATTAGTAAGTCAGTCAGTAAGTCAGTAGGTAAGTCAGTAAGTTATTAGTGAGTAAATCAGTAAGAGAGTAAGTCAGTCAGTAAGTGAGTAAGTCAGTGAGAGAGTAAATCAGTCAGTAAGTACATATTTATTTGTTTGTTTGTTTTATTTTGTAGAACAGAGGTAGGACCACCAGGTGAGAAGATGCTTGTTTAATTAACCAAGAAAGCACAGTTGTTGTCATGGTTTTGGCAAATTGCAGCATCACATATTTCACAACATGATGTTGCCATATAAACTATTAAACATGCACTGAAAATAGACAAAGTACGCATAAAGCAAATCAATCTGAGAGGAACTCTGAACGGCTGAAAGAGTGAAGATATGTGTATGTACAGGAGTGTCAGTGGTATAAATACTTTACTGTGTACAACATTCATGCTGTGGTTACTGTTTTAACACTGCGTTATGTTCATTTTAGAGAATACTTGTGCTTGATGCAAGTCACAACCCAAAGAAGTACTTGTATGTTGATGAGGCTGGCTTTACCCTCACCAAGAAGCATCACAGAGCAAGAAACATCATTGGACAAAGGGTGGGGGGTATAACTATCTGTGCTGCCATTAATCAGCCAAGGGATATTCATCGACCATTGGTCCATACACCACAGCACTCGTTTTAGAATATTCTTCCACAGCCTGTATGACATTTTCCTCCAACCTCTAGAGAGACATTATAGTGGCGCACACATCGCCTCATATGTTGTTATATAGGACAATGTCATCTTCCATCATGCACATGCCATACAAGACTGGTTCACCACACATCCACACCTCCAAATGATATTTCCTCTACCATATCCCACCTTCCTCAATTCTAATGAGGATTTTTTTAGCTCGGTGGTGGAAGGTATTTGATCAGATGCCACACTAAGACGTGAGACTGTAAAGATATTACTGCAGATTCATATCAAGGGTGGATTTATTACTCTAGGTGCTACGTTCTGTCTGTTTGACCAGGAAGGACACGATTGTCCATATATATATATATATATATATATATATATATATATATATATATATATTAGGGCTGTCGAAGTTAACGCGATAATAACGCATTAACGCGATTTCAATTTAACGCGATTAAAAAAAATAGTGCCGTTAACGCAAATTCTAGTTCATGTTGAGACTTGACTGGTAGAACAAACGTTTTAATGTCGGACTTGCCACCGTTTTTCATTTGCGGTTTGTTAACATAATGTAACCGAGCGTAGTGATGCACTTTCTTAATAAAGAAATAAATACACGCTATATTCACAAGTTGTCGGGAGCAGAACACTTTTATTAACTTATTCTGTTAAGGTACCAAATACCGGAAAGCTGAGTCAAGCACGTTAGTCCATGAACTATGGAAGCCCAAAAGGGTCAAAACACACTCACTTCGTGTAGAAACGTCCATCAAACCATTGTCACAATACAACCACAGAAAAGTCTGTTACAAAAACTACACCTTATCCCACCTAAAGCACCGCTGAACTACAATGTTTGCTGATGGAGAAATTCTAACCTACAATCTGACATTTACTGCCTAGTATGTGAGTGAATAAAACTCCCTTACAGTTTTCTCTTGTCCCAGCAGTTTTTAACATCAGTACATTTAGCATAAAATGTGTTCACCATTTTAATTGTAACATTTCACTTAAAAATCCTTGTTTTCTATAACATTTACACAGATTTTTTTTTAATGCGATTAATCGCGATTAACTATATGAAATTCTGAGATTAATCGCGATTAAAAATTGTAATCGTTTGACAGCCCTAATATATATATATATATATATATATATATACGTATATATATATATATATATATATATATATACACCGATCAGGTATAACATTATGACATTATTACAGTAGCTTGTCTGTTGGATCGGACCACACAGGCCAGCCTTCGCTCCCTTCAAGAGCATCAATGAGCCGTGACCGCACATGACCCTGTCGCCGGTTTACCACTGTTCCTTCCTTGGACCGCTTTTGATAGATACTGACCACTGCAGACCGGGAACACCCCACAAGAGCTGCAGTTTTGGAGATGCCCTGACCCAGTCGTCTAGCCATCACAATTTGGCCCTTGTCAAACTCACTTAAATACTTACGCTTGGCCATTTTTCCTGCTTCTAACACATCAACTTTGTGGATAAAATGTTCACTTGCTGCATAATATATCCCATCCACTAACAGGTGCTGTGATGAAGAGATAATCAGTGTTCTTCACTTCACCTGTCAGTGATCATAATGTTATGCCTGGTCGGTGAATATTATAATGTGTGAATATTGCTTAGGGCATTATTGCCAGTAGTCACACTGGAATATTACTGGAAAGTAATGTACGTGACAAAAAGTGTGTCAATTGCATTGTATGACCTCCAAAACCCAGTTCTAGCTGGTTTTAACCAGTTCCTATGTTCTAGCTAAGAAATCTCTGTTAACGATGGAATCTTCCACTGTCCTACAAGGTCACACAATGGTTGTCTATAAGCGTGATGATTTTCTTTCCCTGTTATCACATTCGAGTTTCTATGTCAGTGAGATCCTTCTCTTTCAGGTCAAGTCAAGTCAACTTTATTTATATAGCGCTTTTTACAATAGACATTGTCTCAAAGCAACTTAACAGAATCCAGGACCAACAGATACAAAAAAAAACCCTGTTGAGCAAGCCGAGGGCAACAGTGACAAGGAAAAACTCCCTTAAAAAAACACAGGAAGAAACCTTGAGAGGAACCAGACTCAGCAGGGACCCCTATCCTTCTTGGGTGGCCTGGAGAATAATTTGAATAAATAGGATTTACATAATAAATAGGATTTATCATACACACACAAATTTAAATGAACTAAAAGTTATAACTAGCAAAAATAATTGGAGTTATTATTCAGTCCAGTCTGTGAAAAAGTCTGTAGTGAGTTATTGACATTCTTGGTGCAAACATGCCAGGTACCCATCACATCTGGCAAGAGCAGCACTGTTGGCACGGCAGTCTCGACTTCATTCCTTAACCTTGGGTGGGTAAACAGGTTTCCATTAGAACCACCTCTTTAACATTACTTCTCTTTCTACTCATAATTCAGTCTCTAAGGTCTTTTTTTTTATTAAAGGTTTTTTCTACCATTGCAATCAGCTTTAGAGACAGTTGTAGCCTAGTGGTTAAAGTACTGGACTAGTAATTGAAAGATCACTGGTATAAGCCCCACCACTGCCAGGCTGCCACCGTTGAACCCTTGAGCAAGGCCCTTAAACCTTAATTGCTTAGAGAGTATACTGTCACAGTACTAAGTCGCTTTGGATAAAAGAGTCTGCTAAGTGGCGAAAATGTAAATGTAGAGAAATACTTGTTTTGTGGTTCATCACATTTTGTACTTTGCTTTGTGAACTACTACAGTAAATAAATTGCTTATTCAGTGGCTGTTTTAGTTTTGTTATAGAGTCATTTGTATTTTGCTACACAGTGTGTAACGTTGTAAGTGTGGTATGTACATAACGTCACTGTATATTAATCTAAGTGAATTATTTGGTTCAGCGTGTATGTGTGTGTAGAGCTGTTAAGAAGTGAGTTTTTTCTCCGCTTTTATAATGTTTTGAGAATAACATGTACATTTAGGAGCTTTGGATTTTCAGTTTTGGGTAGATGTGTGTAATGTTGTGAGAAATGTGTGAAACCAATTGGGAACAAATGTAATTTATAGGTCAGAGCTCTGTGCAGGTCACTGGAGCTGCTCCACAAGTTATCAAATTACAGTATTTCTTTTTGGACCTCTCTTTGTGCAGAGTTGCACAGTCAAAACAAATAACTGAAACACCCTAGGAAGGAATCTGAACATCAGTTGAGAGCTAAACCTTTCTGTCCAGCATCAGTGCTTGACCTCACACATGCTCCTACCATTTGTGCCCAAATTTGGGGGCATAGATTCCTATAGACACACTTCATAATGTTGTGGAAAGCCTTGCCAGAACAGAGAAGCCTATAAAATCTGCAAAGTGTGAGCCAACACTATATGGGATGTCCAGCTAGCTTATGGTTATGTGTCCACATATTTTGGCCATATGGTGGAATGTACACCGACTAGGCATAACATTATGACCACTGACAGGTGAAGTGAATATGATTATATTATGATTATCTCTTCATCACAACCAAGAAAGGAACAGTGGTAAACCGGCGACAGGGTCATGGGCGGCCAAGGCTCATTGATGCACATGGGGAGCGAAGGCTGGCCCGTGTGGTCTGATCCAACAGACGAGCTACTGTAGCTCAAACTGCAGAAGAAGTTAATGCTGGTTCTGATAGAAAGGTATCAGAATACACAGTGCATCACAGTTTGTTGTATATGGGGCAGCAAAAGGGTGACCAACACAGTATTAGGAAGGTGGTCATAATGTTATGCCTGATCGGTGTATGTCAATAAAGATTTCAATAAAGATATCTCTCTACTGCTCAGTACTCTCTACTGCTGCTGACCTCCACTCCTGACCGAGGAGAGTCACAACCACACCTGCACGAGGCGGGTTCATATTGGGGTTTTTTTGCACACACCGATCCCCATCATCCCAACCCCGTTCAGCCGATATCCCGCCTTTTACAGACACATAGCCAATCATAAGCACCCACTAGTTGATAGCAGAGCTGAGATTCAAACTCAAAAGCTCAAGATCTCAGCACTGGTAAGATGGCATATTTTACCACTATGCACCGTTTTGCTGAGGCTGAACATCTCAAATTCAGCAGTTATGAGGAGGGTCTATATATTTTTGACCATGTTGTGTACAACTTCAGATGTAAAAAAAAAAAAATAACTGGCCATTATTGCTGCACTTCTGTTGAAAACCCTGCTGAAAAATAACAGGACCCCTGCCTCCATTTTGGCTTAGGTTCAACAGCACAGCAATCATAACGTTTGTATCATTTTTCGCTTGTCAGTGTGTTTTCTGCTCACATCAAAAGAATGTCCTCTCAGCACCGTCCCCTTTTACCAAACCTGGTTACAAAGTACCAACTCACACAACAAAGTCACCGAGGCAGCAGTTCACTGCTTTAGTGTGGAACACTTTTAAATTTTACACCTTTTAGACTAGTGGTTGTTTGTGATTGTTCTCTTGTGCGCATCTGCATATGTGTGAAGCTTTTAAATAATCTGGTATATGATGGTGTCCCTTTTTAAATAAAGCAGTGCTTACTTTGAATGTTATGGGTATTTAAACAAGTACAGTTAAAATCAGTGTACATACATACACTCTTAGGGATCATGTTTGTGGGAAGTAATAGGGCGGTTAAGGTACTGAACTAGTAATCAAAAGGCTGCTTGTTCAAGCCTCACCACTGCCAAGTTGTCACTGTTACCTCTAAGCAAGATCCTTAACCGTCAATTGCTTAAATTGTATACATAATCAGTCATAATTGTAGATTGTTTAAGATAAATGTCTGCTAAATGCTGCAAATGTAAATGTGTAATTTACATATATTTGTATTCTCTAATGAAAAATGTGTCACTCAGCCGCCCCCTGTGCAGAGCAAGGAACCCTCAGCCATTGTCCCTCTGTGTCTGCGTAAGTGCCCAGACGGGTGATCAAGAGCTCGAGATCTTTGTACACCTGCACCACCCGAGCGCCCCTTGAAATGTACATTTTCAAGGTCATTGTAGTGTAGGACATTCTCCAGTCTCTTTGTTAATAAGCCACACACCCTATAGCTCTGGTTCTTTAAATAGAGAATTTCAGAGCACTGGTTTTCTACTGATTTTATTTTTGCTATTCAAATGACCAAACATCTATTTTGTTGCTGTTATATAGGTTTATAGGTTTAATGTAATAAATTACACCGACCAACCATAACATTAAAACCACCTACACACATCGTCCATTTTATCGGCTTCACTTACCATACAGAAGCACTGCTTTGTTAGCCCCCTCTCACCCTCTTCTTCAATGATCAGGACTCTCCCAGGACCACTACAGAGTAGGTATTATTTGGGTGGTGGATCATTCTCAGCACTGCAGTGACACTGACATGGTGGTCGTGTGTTAGCACGTGTTGTGCTGGTATAAGTGGATCAGATACAGCAATGCTGTGGAGTTTTTAAACACCTCACTGTCACAGCTGGACTGAGAATAATCCATCAACCAAAAATATCCAGCCAACAGCGCCCCGTGGGCAGCGTCCTGTGACCACTGATGAAGGTCTAGAAGATGACCAACTCAAACAGCAGCAATAGATGAGCGATCGTCTCTGACTTTACATCTACAAGGTGGACCAACTAGGTCGGAGTGTCTAATAGAGTGGACAGTGAGTGGACACGGTATTTAAAAACTCCAGCAGCGCTGCTGTGTCTTATCCACTCATAGCAGCACAACACACACTAACACACCACCAACATGCAATTGTAACTGTAGGGCTGAGGACCCAAATAATACCTGCTCTGTGGTGGTCCTGTGGGGGTACTGACCATTGAAGAACAGGGTGAAAACAGGCTAAAAAGATATGTAGAGAAACAGATGGACTACAATCAGTAATTGTAGAACTTCAAAGTGCTTCTATATTGTAAGTGGAGCTGATAAAATGGACAGTGTGTGTAGAAACAAGTGTGTATTTATGAAAAGCTACAATTGTGTTGATGTCATGCACTATATTAGACAATGGTAACAAGCTGTACTCCAGCTGGCAGAATGATAGTGCAGCAGGTATTTTGAGTACTGCACAGCTTCAGGGTCCTGGAGACCTGGGTTCAATCCTTGCATCAATTTAGCATAATCTCACCATTCAAATTGTCACTTTTCTTTAATTCTTCCTGGGTACTTTGGTTTCCTTCTACCTTCTAAAAACCTGCCTATAGGTGTATTGGCTGCCTCTCTAAATGGCCCCTAATGGGTGAGTCTGTAATGCCCTGCTATGTACAGGTGCCTGTTTCAATTGTTTTTAAGTGGTATGTGACCCAACTAAATATTTTGATAGTTTAGCTTAGCAAATCAGGATTTTGGACTAGACAAATTTGGCCTTGACCACAGTCGAAAAACTTGATATCATCATAAGAGAACAATAAACCTATTAATTAGTCAGGTTATGACGGAGTGCTGAATTAAGAAGTAAATCTGCTTGGCCTGTAATAGATTATATTGTCTTTGTATAAGAAATCTGATGCATGTAGTAGAACATTAAGAAAACGTATCTGTGCTCACCTTTCTGTGGTGCTTAATGCATCTTAATTCCTTATATCCCTTAATCCTTAATTTATGATTAGGTGTCCAGTTTTAAAAAGAAAACATGTTTGCTTGAAGTATTTAGACATTTGAATGAAACATAACAGACTTCAGTAATCATGGATTTGAATGAAAATACCAGATTAGTAGATGATGATGACTCACGGTATTGATGATATGTTGGCTAGTGAAGCTAGACTGATTCATGTACATAAGTAGGTGGCACTCAAGCGAGATAAGCTTCTGAGAGGACAGATCATACTGCATACTATAAAAACAAGCCATGACTAGGCATTAGTATTAGTTTCAGCCTTGTTTAGTGTCCGGATTAAGTGATTAACAAATTCTGGGTTGCACTGAGTGGTGAAGAAACAAAAACTATCCAAAGAGTGTTAAATATTAGTGTATCAGGTACAGCACGATTGTTGGGATTTTTGAACACATAAGTGTCAATGCAGCTAAAACAAGAAAACCAGTGGCGTCATGTGATTAAAAAGTATCCAATAATAAAAGACGTGAAGAATTTAGCACAATTGCAATCCCAACAACCTTGCTGTACCTGATACAGTCATACCAGAGGAGCACATACTACATACTATCCCCATGTTAGTGTCACTGCAGTACTGAGAATGCTCCACCACACAAACATCATCTGGTCAGTGGTGATCCTACTGGGGTCTCTTTACATTGATGAATGGGATAGAGAGTGTTGACAAAATCTAAGGTGTTACCACTCAGGAGATGAAGTGAAAACAAGTGGCTTTGGCTATCACAGCTGCAATATTTCACCAAAGACAGGGCACTGGGGTATTCCTAAAGTATACAGTGTTCTGTATCAACTTATTGCATCTGGGGCAAAAGGGACAGTTTAATTTTAAACTATTTCAAGGGAAAGATATACAGTAGATCCTATACATACATACGTCATACATCTGTCCAATCGATTTATAGAAATCACTATCAATAATGTTAGAGTTGGTATTTGGTCTAATTGGCAAAAAGCAAGAGAGAGATATAAGACATAGCCCAAAGGTCCCTCTGAAAATCCTGTGTAGAGATGGAAGAACTTTTGGATGGACAACCATCCCTGGATTACTCCATAAATCAGGCTTTTATGGCAGAGTGACAATAAAGAAGCCAATAGCCAACTTAGAGTTTGATAAACTGAATGTAAAAGATACATGACAGCCTGTCTGCAAAAAAAAAAAAAAAAACTCTGGCAACATGAGTAAAAGACTCTCTCATCTGATGAGACAAAAAGTGAACACTCTGTGCAGAACAGAAAGTACTGTATGTTTTTAGAATACCATCCCTGTGGTGAAACATGGTGGTGCTACAGGGATGCTTCTAAGTAGAAAGGATGGGTATGAGAAATTAATGCTGCCAAATAGAGGGATTTTTTTCTCTGCAAAGCCACACAAATTCATGGATGAATGGACGGACAGACGGATGGACAGACAGACAGACATACAGACAGATAGATAGATGGCTTTATTTATCCTAAACACAACAATTCATGTAAATGTAAGCAATCAGCAATCATGTATGTATGAAAATGCCCAAATGGCTGATAGCACCACCAGGGAATCAAACCCTGGATCCCAGCAGTAATAAGCTAGAGTAATTTACTGCTGCACCATTAGAGCGCGATTAATATTATTATTATCAGTTCACACACACCTACTCATGTGATCACCAGTTGCGGGCAGTTGTAGCCTAGTGATTATGTTACTGGACTAGTAATCAAAAGGTCGCTGGTTCAAGCCCCACCACTGCCAGGCTGTCACTGTTGGGCCCGTGAGCAAGGCCCTTAACCCTTAATTGCTTTGACAGTATACTGTCCCAGTACTGTAAGTCACTTTGGATAAAAAGCATCTGCTAAATGCAGTAAATGTGAATGTAAATCACCATCTCACACACATCTCATTTGGGGTGACCAGTCTTTCTCCTGCATGTCCATCTGAAGTCCAAATCCCCGGGACTCATGTTGCTGTGCAGCACCAGCTCTACAAGCTGCACATTTCTGCTGCCCCAGTAACATAAATAAAATCTTTCCTAAATTTGTTAAAACATACTGCTGTTTTATATACACCAATGAGGCATAACATTAAAACCACCTCCTTGTTTCTACACTTACTGTTCATTTTATCAGCTCCACTTACCGTATAGAAGCACTTTGTAGTTCTACAATTACTGATTTTAGTTCATCTGTTTCTCTACATACTGTTTTAGCCTGCTTTCACTGTTCTTCAATGGTGAGGACCCCCACAGGACCACTACAGAGCAGGAATTATTTGGGTGATGGATCATTCTCAGCACTGCAGTGACAATGACATGGTGCTGGTATGAGTGGATAAGACACAGCAGCGCTGCTGGAGTTTTAATATACTGTGTCCACTCAATGTCCACTCTATTAGACACTCCTACCTAGTTGGTCCACCTTGTAGATGTAAAGTCAGAGACGATCGCACATATATTGCTCCTGTTTGAGTTGGTCATCTTCTAGACCTTCATCAGGTCCCAGGACGATGCCTACGGGGCGCTGTTGGCTGGATATATTTTTGGTCGGTGGACTATTCTCAGTCCAGCAGTGACAGTGAGGTGTTTAAAAACTCCATCAGCGCTGCTGTGTCTTATCCATCCATACCAGCACAACACACACTAACACACCACCATCATGTCAGTGTCACTGCAGTGCTGAGAATGATCCACTACCCAAATAATACCTGCTCTGTGGTGGTCCTTTGGGGGTCCTGACCAGTGGCAATTTCCCTAAGACTGCAAGGGAAGCTCAGCTTCCCCTAAAATGTCAAAAATTAAATGGTCAAATATGTACAGTTGTGTTAACATTTCATTGACTACAAATGCGTTAGAACACGTTCATCTCGAAGACGAGTTTGTTCAGAATCAGCTACTTATCACAAATCGACTGACTCGAATCGACTGACATTTGCCCGTAGAAGCTGAGCGTCTATTCACTTCAATGGGACTGCATGGAACGGGTTTTTTCATTGCTTCGAAACTCGCCGGTCATTGGATAAATGCCACGGGTCTGGACGCGGAGCTTCTGCAAGATGATTGGAGGATCAGTCAAAAGGCTGAATCCCATTTTGATTGACAGCAATTTTGAGATCTACACCGTCACTTAATCACTGGGAGCTTCAGTCCCATCGCAGATTTTGCGAGTGAAGTCGAAAGACAAACTGCAACCCATTTCTTGGTATTTGCTTGGTGAAATTACTTGACCATTTCCATTGTTCATCGTGTAAATAAAACACACTCATAGTATTTGTTTCAGTTCAACATAATTTCAACATTTCCTTGTTCGAGTTCAGGCCATTTTCTTGAAAAGGAACGGAGGGCAGAATTTATGTATAAATAAATTAACAAATTTTATGATGTAAGCCGACAATGAGCTTCCCCTCTTTGAAAGACCAGCAGCCGCCACTGGTCCTGACCATTGAAGAACAGCATGAAAGAGGGCTAACAAAGCATGCAGAGAAACAGATTGACTACAGTCAGTAATTGTAGAATTACAAAGTGCTTCTATATGGTAAGTGGAGCTGAGAAACAAGGAGGTGGTTTTAATGTTATGCCTGATTGGTGTATATATAGATGCTCATATTCTCAATTACATTTAAAATTTTATTACGGCAGCAAACGTAGATAAATCAAATAGGAAGCAATTATTTGGTACTGCAGTATTAAAAGGTAAACGGAGTTTGTGTGTAAGGTAGAGCAGAAGTGATACACTAGCTGTTAGCTATTTTTAAATCTTTATTTGTTTTTATAATTAGAAAAACTATCAGAAATAAATAGTGAGAGTGGGTGAACTGTAATTATTCTGTAATGAACAGTATGCAAGCAACCAGCGACAGAAAATGTGTTCAGCCCTGAGGCTCATTGTAATGTTTCATAAACCTTTCACTGCAAAACAGGCTTTCAGACTTGCAGCCTCGCTGGATGAAAAACGTTTTGGATGAAACACTTCATGAGCAAAAGTATTCGGACACCTTTTCTAACATGATTTTTCTTTTGTGCTAATCTAAAGTAAGTCTTTAGGGACATATTAATTATACAGACAGTAAACCTCTATAAACTTGCATTAGCAGTTGATGCATTAGCTATTAAAATAGACACAAATACACACGATTCAATGATTCAAGCAACTGCACCTAATTTATTAGTATTTCCAAACTTGATGAGCTATATCTATCAAATAGACTCACTTTGTTGCTATGCTAATTGTAGCCTATATGCGACTCTGTACACTCCATCACTCTCCACTACCCCATTCATCAATACAAAAGTGCCCCTCATAAGACCCAGGCTGATTAGATGTTAATTGTGTGATGGACCATTCAGCACTGCATTGACACCTACCTGGTAGTGACATTGTACTGTGTGCCATCATTGCAGTGCTTTTATCCAAATAGCATCTCAGTGGTCAGACTGGGGTCTCTTTTTATTAATGGATTGGCTAGAGAGAGTTAACAATGTGTCCGAAGCAACAGACTGGCTAGTCAGTTATTGTGAACCCACATAGTACATCTATATGGCAAATAAAGTGCATAAAATATCAGATGTAGGAAAACCCAATGAACTGATCAGTAATTGTAAATTGCAATCATTTAAAACTTTACTTTCCCAGTTTTACAAACCATACGGACTGCCAGTAACTTCTGGATAAACATGCAGATTTAATGAGATTTATAGTAAGCACTTCATTGCTGATTCAGATATTACCTCACACCAAAGCGCTTAAATCAAATCTCTTTTATTGTATGGCACCTCTTAGTGGCACTAATTTGGCTATGATGCCAACTACTGGACACAAAGTGACAAAGCAATATTTGTTTGCACCTCAGTGAGAGGCAGGGATGGACTGGCCATCGGGAGGGTCGGGAGTTTTCCCGGTGGGCCGCTCTGTATGTGGGCCGCTGAGAGGGAGTGAAAAATAAATTCTGTTTTAATATTCCTGAATAATAATCCTGAAGTGTGCATTAGCCCACCACAGTATCCTCACTGCATGTCCATTGGCCAATCACAGAAATGTCCCTCCCCCAGGATAAACCGCAATCACAAGCACCGGTACAAAAGCCATGAATGAGTGCGAGATGGAGAAAGGGTCGAAAAAGCGTAAAGGAGGTGCAGAAAAATCCCGTGATTAAAAAACAGAAAAAGCTGCAAGCAGATGCAGAAAAGTGCAGGAAACTGGACAACCTGTTTGGCAGTGTGGAACTACAGCATAGCCAAAGAGCAGAAAAGGAAAAGTTAGTGTTCAGTGACTCTGCTTCGTTAGTAAAGCCGTTTAAGAAGAGACTGTGGGCCCATCTCAAATGTCGCCTATGCCCTACTTAGGGTACTTCCTAACAGTACAAAACATTTCTTTTAACAGTCGCTGAATGATTAATAAGTAGTTATCTAAGCTACTGTTGGATATCAGGGGCTTTAAACCAGCCGTTTTAAGGACGATTCTTGTGAAAGTTCTATGATATCATGTCCAACATAGTGCACTACATAGGGCGGTGGATATAATTTGAGATGGTACCATTAGTCTCTGCTCCTCAGAAAAAATAAACACTATCTTGTCCTCTATAATACAGAAAAGGAAAATGCAGGTGTTCAGGACATTTTTTTGAGTGATTATGTGCATAGCTCACATGGTTAATTTCCCTTGTCAACATATAAAGTATTTATTTCTTTGCTCATCGGAGCAATGCACTAATTTGGAACAAACGTGAATCACGTGTAAATAAAAGTGTAAAAAAAGCATATTTACCAGTGTTAAAGGTTTAATGAAAGAAAGGTTTAATTTTATTTCTTGCGGTTTAATGAGACAGGATGGGGAAATCCAATAGAACCATTTAAGAAATTGTAAATTTTATGTGTGTGATAGATGGATAGAACTATTAATCCCAAAAGAAAGTGTTGGAAATATATATATTTGTTTGTAGTTATTTTTTTATTATTTTAATTTTTAATATAGTGAGTTATTAACTTTAGTGGTAAGATAGATGAAAACTATTAATATCAATCATCTAACATTTGATTAGGGGGTGATATGTGTGGCGCAATGTGCTTGTAGTGGGCTGGTCAAGAAAAAAGTCCAGGGCTGAATTTTGTTCCCAGTCCAGCCCTGGTGAGAGGTGTGGTGTGGGTCCTTTAGATCCAGCCTTAATGTGTAGGACTTAGAAGTTATGTAAATGTCTATGAGTAATAAACGCATATTTGTGAGTTCCAAACTTCCTATGGACGTCAATTTGTTTAGCTATTGTTTTGGGGTTGTTGATTTTTGGTTTCCACTGCCAGACTGTGTAGCAGTAAAAATGGATTATCTGAACCAATGAATGATGTAAGATCATATAACAGTCTAGGCTATACAGTCACTCCCATATCACCCTATTGCCAGAAATTGTCACAAATCTGGCTTGACTACAAGCCCCCCCCCCCAACCCCCCCAACCCCCCCGACTCAAAAAGACAAGTATCATGGCTGTTCTTTGTACTTGCACCTTGGTGGTGTAATACACTGCCTCTATCTGTCTGAAAAACCAATTCCATGCTATATTCAAAGAACAACTGGAGACCTACCTCTTTAATCCCTGTTTATTTCCTTGCTATACTAGCTACAAAAGCAATTTTGTGCAGTCAGTCGTTCTTCTTTATGTATCTGAAAGGAAGGAGTCCAGAGTACACAGTGAGCAGGTATATGTATCCAAGGAAAACATGCTAACCTTCTCGTATACAGTGATTGGAGGCAAGAGTCAAACCTGTGCGTGCTGTGTTACCCTGCTGAACAACAGCCTCTGCCAACAAGCTGATTTTCACTAGTAACCAGGTCAAATTGGGCAGGCTGGCCTGGTTTGATAAACTGGGGGGTTTGGATACTGTTCAGCCTTCTTCTATCTATCTGGTTAGGCTGACAGAACAGCTGGTCAGAGAAAAAGACCAGCTGGACAAATAGCCAGGTCAGCCCAACAGTCTTTTCAGACTGAAAGAGGCTAAACCAGCCAAAAGTACATGAATCAAGCAAAATATTGTTAACAGAAGCTGGTCTGTGCCAACCTGGTGAATTAAACTTGTGCTTTCTGAGCACATCTCTAATAAAAGGGTATCAAATGTCTCCGATGGCAAAATGCTCACACACTTTTAAATTATCAGCTGCTATAATTCCCCAGTACTGTTTACAGCACAGTGGGGCTCCTGCAGCTCCTACCTGGAAAGATCTGTCTTTGAAGCCTTGACTTCTTTTTGTTTCTCAGTGAATGAAAACAGCTTGATGTCGTAACCATGGTGATCTCCGGTTCACTCCAGGAGAGCTAAAACATTCACTCCTAGGTGCTATTAACAAGGTGTGATGCGAGCAGCAGACTGCCTTCAAAGCCGAGAGCTGTGAATCTTTTATATGTTTGAATCTAAAACTCTTGTATCAAAATACAACAATGTTTATATTATTAAATATCATAGAAAATCCTTCTCAAATCCTGGCATGGTGAAATACGTTCTGACAATTTAAAACTAAACCGAAATTTAGCATGCCTACTCTAATAGGGCTGGGGATGCGCCTCGCTAGTGAAGCGTGAGGAGAATCCACATACCTGCCGGAATAGTAATAGAACCCAGGTGCAAGTTTTAACCAAGGTCATATACACTGATCAGCCATAACATTAAAACCACCTCTTTGTTTCTACACTCACTGTCCATTTTATCAGCTCCACTTACCATACAGAAGCATTTTGTAGTTCTACAATTACTGACAGTAGTCTATCTGTTTCGCCACATACATTTTTAACTTGCTTTCACTCTGTTTTTCAATGGTCAGGACCCCCACAGGACCACCACAGAGTAGGTATTATTTAGGTGGTGGATCACTCTCAGCACTGCAGTGACAATGACATGGTGGTGGTGTGTTAGTGTGTGTTGTGCTGGTATGAGTGGATCAGACACAGCAGCACTACTGGAGTTTTTAAATACAGTGTCCACTCACTGTCCACTCTATTAGACACTCCTACCTAGTTGGTCCACCTTGTAGATGTAAAGTCAGAGACGATCGCTCATCTATTGCTGCTGGGAGAGTCCTGACCATTGAAGAACAGCATGAAAGGGGGCTAACAAAGCATGTAGAGAAACAGATGGACTACAGTCAGTAACTGTAGAACTACAAAGTGCTTCTATATGGTAAGTGGAGCTGATGAAATGGACAGTGAGTGTAGAAACAAGGAGGTGGTTTTAATGTTACGGCTGATCAGTGTATGTCTACTAAATCAAGGTCACGTCCCCTTTAATATTCAGATATGCTCAAAATGTCCCCAATATACTGATGTAAAAATTGTGAATTAATACCTTTTACCGACTAGCTTTGTGCATTGTTAGGATTTGTCCACGTCCCCAACAGATATGGCAGGGATGTTTTTTCCACCCATCCCCACCCTGCTCCCAATGTTAAATTAATGACTATAGCCTTGCTATGAATATATCCCCAAGCAAAATTAATCACAGCAAAAGCAAAAAGCAGTAATTATTTGATCACTTGGGTTGGTTTAAATAATAAAAAATCTAATTTAAATGACTTTTTTCTGATCATGCACTCTACATAGAGTTTAAAATAGTGGTATTTGGACCCAGGGTGCCACTGTTGCCTCAAGAAGGTCCTGGGTTTGATACCCAGGTGGAGCAGTTCGGGTCCTTTCTGTGTAGACTTTGCATGTTCTCCCTGTGTCTGTGTGAGTTTCCACAGCCCAAAGACATGCAGTCAGATTAACTGGAGATACCCCTAAGTATGAGTGTGTATGTGTGTGTGTCTGTGTGTGTGTGTGTGTTAGCCCTGTGATGGACTGCCAACCTGTCTAGGGTGTTTCATATTTTTCTCAGTGAATCAGACCCACCGCGATCCTGAATAGGATAAAGCGCTGGTAAAAGAGACAATGGATGAATGAAAGAATGAGGTATTTGGACCCTATATGGTAACGTTACCATGGAAACAACACTGAAGATTCAGCCATAAGACAAAATGCAACATAGGTAAAAGACTAAGTTACAGACTAAATGTAGGGTTTAATACCCACCTGCTTAAAATGTCCCATGGGCAGCGTCCTGTGACCACTGTTGAAGGTCTAGAAGATGACCAACTCAAACAGCAGCAATAGATGAGCGATCGTCTCTAACTTTACATCTACAAGATGGACCAACTAGGTAGGAGAGTCTAATAGAGTGGACAGTGAGTGGACACGGTATTTAAAAAAAAAAACTCCAGCAGCGCTGCTGTGTCTGATCCACTCATACCAGCACAACACACACTAACACACCACCACCATGTCAGTGTCACTGCAGTGCTGAGAATAATCCACCACCCAAAAAATACTTACTCTGTAGTGGTCCTGACCATTGAAGAACAGGGTGAAAGCAGGCTAAAAAGGTATGTAGAGAAACAGATGGACAACAGTCAGTAATTGTAGAACTACAAAGTGCTTCTATATGATAAGTGGAGCTGATAAAGTGGACAGTGAGTGAAGAAACAAGGAGGTGGTTTTAATGTTATGGCTGATCGGTGTATAAGGTTTTACAACCCTGACTTGACCATCTTTCCTACCTCACATAAATATGCAGGTGGATTTAATCTAAATGGAAATGATCCCGAAAGGATCTACCGTAAATTGAATTATTTGCCATAATTAAAGTACAATTTTGTAAGGTGAGCGTCTAATCTAATATGTAAATAGACCGGTTATTAACATGACAAACCTGGAAATAGCAAATTTTTGAAACTTACACTATATTGGCAGACTAAAACCAATTAGCAACAGTAGAGTGATGTGTCGCATGAGCAATCGCTTTACGTAGTGAAATGTGAAGTTTGACATTTTTTTTTCTTCATTCCTCTGCTGTTGTCAGTGATTGCTTGAAGCACAACTGAGAGTTAAAAATGGACTCAATGCTTTTGGAATTCTGGCAGCATTTCCTTCATTTCCTTGTACTTGTAAACAAAGAGGTGTTGGTTTGGTGTGCAGCCAAGCCTTACTTTTTCATTATCTGGGTTTGTTTACAGGAAAAGTCCTCTTGAACTTGAAATAAATATTCAGCATGGGGTCGAGATTTTATTTTGGAATTTTATAACCTGTTTGTTTTAAGGGCTTTAGTTCTGTTTGTACTTGTGGTGGTTAAACAATCAGCCATAATATTATTCATTCATCGTCTTCATTGTTTTACCACTGTCAGGGTCGTGGTGGTCAGATTAATTAGTGCGAAAGGCAGGGAAACCCCTGAGACAGGTCATCAGACCATCACAGGGCAAACATGCAAACACACACACACGCACACACAAACATTTGGCAATTTTAGTATCTCTAATTAGCCTGATTGTCTTTAAACTAGTGGGACACATTTAATGCACAATTGGACGCAATAGGGCAGCTGTAGCCTAGAGGTTAAGGTACTGGACCAGTAAGCAGAAGGTCGCTGGTTCAAACCACACCACTGCCAGGTTGTCACTGTTGCCATAGACATGGTTTGTTTGTTTGTTAGTATTTTAACATCATGTGTTACACTCTTTGGTTATATTCATGACAGGACACGGTAGTTACTCATTACACAAGATTTATCAGTTCACAAGGTTATATCAAACACAGTCATGGACAATTTTGTATCTCCAATTTACCTCACTTACAGGTTTTTGGACTGTGGGAGGAAACCGGAGCACCCGGAGTAAACCCACGCAGACACGGGGAGAACATGCAAACTCCACACAGAAAGGACCCGGACCGCCCCACCTGGTGATCGAACCCAGGACCTTCTTGCTGTGAAGCGACAAAGACACCAGCATAGTGCCTTGGTGGGTAGCACTGCTGCCTCACAGCAAGAAAGTCCTGGGTTTAATTTTCATGTGGAGCAGTCCGGGTCCTTTCTGTGTGGGTTTCCTCCGGAGGCTCCGGGTTCCTCCGACAGTCCAAAGACATGTAAGTGAGGTGTATTGGAGATACATGTGTATCTATGTGTAACTAACTATTCTGTCATGGATGTAACCAAAGTGTAAAACATGACGGTAAAATATTAATAACACAAACATTAATATTTCCCCTTAGAGCCTCCAGTAAGCAGTGGTAAGCAGTAGTAAGCAGTGTGTTGGGCCCTTGAGCAATACCCTTAACCCTCATTTGCTAGGACTGTAAGAGGCTTTGGATAAAAACGTCTGCTAAATGCAGAAAATTTTAATGATGTTCCTCTCTTTATCAAGAGGGGGGGGGGGGGGGGGGGGGGGGGGGTTGTACAGTTTTTTTTTTTAAATAAATCTCTCTCCCTCCTTTACATGTAAGCAGAGGTGTTACTGTAGCTACCCTCCTTGAGCTAATCCCAGTACTGCAGTTCCTCCTTCTCCTCCTCCTTTAAGTCCTGCCTCTGCATCTGATGGGTTATGCTCACCTGCTGCCACCTCAATATAATTAACCTGTCAACACGTTTAGCCTGAGCTGGGCTTTCCTGTCTAATTTAATACTCAGTCCAAATATCTTCACATCCTTATCCATGACTCAACGTGTTAATTCTATGAACTCCCTGAGCTCACACTGCTTTCTCTGAGCATATCACACTGTTAGGAATAACGTTGCAAAGGCTCATTTCACATTTAAGCTCAAAACCTTCAGCAACCGCTTTAGCCTGATAAGGGTCACTGTTTGACGCCTGTCCTGGGTCAATATTACTGTAATATTTTAACCGTAGATACAGACTCTGAGGGTAAAATGGTTAAGGTTTTTGTCACGAGTTGCTTCAATGGCAGATTTGTTTGATTAGGTGGTCAGAAGGACATTTAGCTGTTCCAACAATATGAAATTGTTCCAAGAAAAGTTATCCTTTACTGTGTTTGTAACAAACACTGCATCTGTTACATTCTGTTTTATTACAAAAACATGCAACATATCTGCCAGTTCCTTTATACAGTGTATAGACTGTGCTCACATTCTTCTCACAGCTCATAAAACTTTACTACAAATACCTGCATAGCAAATGTTACAAACTACTTCTTGTTAATATGTTTTACTATATCAAGATCATACATTTGCAGCATTTAGCAGACTCATTTTTTCAAAGCTACATAGAACTGTTAGCTATTAGGGGCTGAGGGCTTTGCTCAACCCTTATAGTGGCAACCTGGCAGTGGTGGGCTTGTACCAGCAACCTTCTGATTACTAGTACAGTACCTAGCTGATGAGCAACTTCTGTCCCATACCATACTGTACCATACTATAACATACCATATCATATCATATCAAATCACAATCACATACCACTATACAATATTATATCATACCACAGCATATCATACTATACCACACCACATTATACTGTATCATACCATACTATATCATATATCATACTACAATGTATCATGTTATAACATACCACAATATATCATACTATATCATATATCATACCACAATATATCATACCACAATATATCATACCATATATATCATATCACAATATATTCCATATCATACCACAATATATCATACCATATCACAATATAACATACCATATCATATATCATACCATATCATATATCATACCAAAATATATCATACCGCTGAGCTACCTCTGTCCCATACCATATTGTACAATACTATAACATACCATATATCAAATCACAATCACATACCACTATACAATATCATATATCAATATCATATCATACCATTTATTATCATACCATACTATATCATGTATGATACCACAATGTATCATGTTATATCATACCACAATATATCATACCATATCATATCACAATATATCATACCATATCATATATCATACCACAATATATCATACCACAATATAACATGCCATATCATATATCATACCACAATATATCATACCATATCATATATCATACCACAATATATCATATGTCATATCACAATATATCATACCATATCATACCACATCATATCTCTCTCTCTCTCTCTCTCTCTCTCTCTCTCTCTCTCTCTCTCTCTCATATCTCTCAAATATATATATATATATATATATATATACCATGAGCAAACATTCGGACAATGGACGGTGTTTTTTCTGTGTTTCCTTTATATTTTGTAAAATTCTATATTAAAATGGCCCCAAAGAATGTGCAGACAAAACTTAGTGTTAAGAAAATGAAGTCTAAGGAAGTCGGCTGAGTAAAGTATTCTTTCTTTTGTGCAATTACACCTACAAAATACAATACTATTGAAATAAAGAAGGAAATAATAGAGAAATATGAGAGTTATTGTTGTTTCTGGTAAATACATTTTATTAAAAAAGAAGGAAATTTATTGTGGTGTATGGTACAGCACACGTACTGTACTGAAATGTAATGTGTGTCTTTTATGTACAGTACTACTGTGTATTGTTCATTATTGTTTTTTACAGTATTATCTATTCTATAATTTAAGATTAAGGGAAAATATACTTGTATTTATAACAAAAAAGGCCATTTAAGACATTAGAAAGGTTAGGTAAAGGAGTGGTTTGGGAGGTCTGGCACAGATTAATTCTATTTACATTATTTTTTTATGGGAAAAACTGTTTTAACTAACGAACATTTTGACCTTTGGAACCAATTAAATTCGTAAGTCAAGAGTCTACTGTATAAGAATAATATTTGAGTATGCATTCAAACCCACAGGTTCTAATCCAGGTTCTGTTTCTTTAGAAAGAGTGAAATAACAGTGTGTCCTTGTTTGTGGTTTTGTTTACTGATATAATGGACACTATACTGCAAAATACAAAGCAGGGCTGATTCACACAATTCATCACCAGCAGTTTCATTTATCAAAGCTGAACATCATTTAACAAGGAAATATTGGGTGTCAAACTGAATACTGAAAAAAGCAAACAATGAGAAAGGAGAATCTTTTTAAAATGCTTTTTAAAAGATGGTAAATATGGGTGTTTGTAAAAATGTTTCATATACATATAATGTATGTAAATGTAAGTTTCTTTCTCTCTCTGTACATGTATGTATATAATATACACAGATCAGGAATAACATTATGACCACCTTCCTAATATTGTGTTGGTCCATCTTTTGCTGCCAAAACAGCCCTGACCCATCGAGGCATGGGCTCCACTAGACCCCTGTATGTCTGCTGTGGTATCCGGCACCAAGATGTTATCAGCAGATCCTTTACCTCCTGTAAGTTGTGAGGTGGGGCCTCCATGGATCGAACTTGTTTGTCCAGCACATCCCACAGATGCTTGATTGGATTGAGATCTGGGGAATTTGGAGGCCAAGTCAACACCTCAGACTGGTTGTTGTGCTCCTCAAACCATTCCTAAAGCATTTTTGCTTTGTGGCAGGGCGCATTATCCTGCTGAAAGAGACCACAGCCATCAGGGAATACTGTTTCCATGAAAGGGTAAACATGGTCTGCAACAATGCTTAGGTAGGTGGTATGTGTCATTGCCCAAAGCATCACACTGCCTCCACCGGCTTGCCTTCTTCCCATAGTGCATCCTATGCCCATTGGTGGCGCTTTCGGTGGTGGACAGGGGTCAGCATGGGCTATGCAGCCCCATATGCCACAAACTGTGATGCACTGTGTATTCTGACACCTTTCGATCAGAACCAGCATTAACTTCTTCAGCAATTTGAGCTACAGTAGCTCGTCTGTTGGATCGGACCACAGAGGCCAGCCTTTGCTCCCCACGTTCATCAATGAGCCTTGGCCGCCCATGACCCTGTAGCCGGTTTACCACTGTTACTTCCTGGGACCTCTTTTGATAGATACTGACCACTGCAGACCGGGAACACCCCACAAGAGCTGCAGTTTTGGAGATGCTCTGAGTTACATAGAGCATATTTTCACCTGCACCTCATTTTTTTTTTTTAGGCCTACACAGTTCTATTGCTAAATACACATTTGATAAGCACAGTGCATGTGCCATTTATATTGTTGTAAGGCTTTTATACATGACATTTTCAAAATATTTATGCCCTACTTATGCCCCAGGACTTCTCAAAAGTATCTGAGCCATCTTCCCGCTGTCATGCTGTGTGACTGCCTGTTTAATGCAAATTGAACATATTACAAATACTACACACTAAAACCTGATTCATATCTTGTTTCTGCTATCATTTGTGTCATATTTCATAGTAAATCAATGGCAACTGGAAACTCTTTGCTGAATCTGAATAAGACCGTACTGTACCATACCATGTCATATCATACCATCTATCATACTATACCATATCATGCTGTCGTCATATCATACCATCTATCATACTATACCATATCATGCTGTCGTCATATCATACCATCTATCATACTATACCATATCATGCTGTCGTCATATCATACTATCTATCATACTATACCATATCATGCTATGTCATATCATACCGTCTATCATACTATACCATATCATGCTATGTCATATCATACTATCTATCATACTATACCATATCATACTATGTCATATCATAACATCTATCATACTATACTATATTATATTTACATTTTCTGCATTTAGCAACAGTGTGACAGTATACAATGTATACAATGTGTACTTAAGGGCCTTGCTCAAGGGCCCAACAGTGGCAACTTGGCAGTGGTGGGGCTTGAACCGGCAACCTTCTGATTACTGGTCCAGTATTTTAACCGCTAGGCTACAGCTGCCCTATGTACAGTGTATCACAAAAGTGAGTACACCCCTCACATTTCTGCAGATATTTAAGTATATCTTTTCATGGGACAACACTGACAAAATGACACTTTGACACAATGAAAAGTAGTCTGTGTGCAGCTTATATAACAGTGTAAATTTATTCTTCCCTCAAAATAAGTCAATATACAGCCATTAATGTCTAAACCACCGGCAACAAAAGTGAGTACACCCCTAAGAGACTACACCCCTAAATGTCCAAATTGAGCACTGCTTGTCATTTTCCTTCCAAAATGTCATGTGACTCGTTAGTGTTACTAGGTCTCAGGTGTGCATAGGGAGCAGGTGTGTTCAATTTAGTAGTACAGCTCTCACACTCTCTCATACTGGTCACTGAAAGTTCCAACATGGCACCTCATGGCAAATAACTCTCTGAGGATCTTAAAAGACGAATTGTTGCGCTACATGAAGATGGCCAAGGCTACAAGAAGATTGCCAACACCCTGAAACTGAGCTGCAGCACAGTGGCCAAGATCATCCAGCGTTTTAAAAGAGCAGGGTCCACTCAGAACAGACCTCGCGTTGGTCGTCCAAAGAAGCTGAGTGCACGTGCTCAGCGTGACATCCAACTGCTGTCTTTGAAAGATAGGCGCAGGAGTGCTGTCAGCATTGCTGCAGAGATTGAAAAGGTGGGGGGTCAGCCTGTCAGTGCTCAGACCATACGCCGCACACTACATCAAATTGGTCTGCATGGCTGTCACCCCAGAAGGAAGCCTCTTCTGAAGTCTCTACACAAGAAAGCCCGCAAACAGTTTGCTGAAGACATGTCAACAAAGGACATGGATTACTGGAACCATGTCCTATGGTCTGATGAGACCAAGATTAATTTGTTTGGTTCAGATGGTCTCAAGCATGTGTGGCGGCAATCAGGTGAGGAGTACAAAGATAAGTGTGTCATGCCTACAGTCAAGCATGGTGGTGGGAATGCCATGGTGTGGGGCTGCATGAGTGCAGCAGGTGTTGGGGAGTTACATTTCATTGAGGGACACATGAACTCCAATATGTACTGTGAAATACTGAAGCAGAGCATGATCCCCTCCCTCCGGAAACTGGGTCGCAGGGCAGTGTTCCAGCATGATAATGACCCCAAACACACCTCTAAGACGACCACTGCTTTATTGAAGAGGCTGAGGGTAAAGGTGATGGACTGGCCAAGCATGTCTCCAGACCTAAACCCAATAGAACATCTTTGGGGCATCCTCAAGCGGAAGGTGGAGGAGCGCAAAGTCTCGAATATCCGCCAGCTCCGTGATGTCGTCATGGAGGAGTGGAAAAGCATTCCAGTGGCAACCTGTGAAGCTCTGGTAAACTACATGCCCAGGAGAGTTAAGGAAGTTCTGGGAAATAATGGTGGCCACACAAAATATTGACACTTCAGGAACTTTCACTAAGGGGTGTACTCACTTTTGTTGCCGGTGGTTTAGACATTAATGGCTGTATATTGAGTTATTTTGAGGGAAGAATAAATTTACACTGTTATATAAGCTGCACACAGACTACTTTTCATTGTGTCAAAGTGTCATTTTGTCAGTGTTGTCCCATGAAAAGATATACTTAAATATCTGCAGAAATGTGAGGGGTGTACTCACTTTTGTGATACACTGTATAATACTATGTTATACTGTCATATCATACCATCTATCATCTATCTACCATCTATCATACTATACCATATTATGCTATGTTACATCATACCATATATCATGCTATACCAGGGTGGCACGGTGGCTAAGTGGGTAGCACTGTTGCCTCACAGCAAGAAGGTCCTGGGTTCGATCCCCAGGTGGGGCGTTACGGGTTTTTTACGGGTCCTTTCTGTGTGGAGTTTGCATGTTCTCCCTGTGTCTGCGTGGGTTTACTCCGGGTGCTCCGGTTTCCTCCCACAGTCCAAAGACGTGCAAGTGAGGTGAACTGGAGACACTAATTTGTCCATGACTGGGCTCAATATAACCTTGTGAACTGATGAATCTTGTGTGCATATATCATACTATACCATATTATACTATGTCAAATACCATATATGATACTATACCATATCATAACATATATAATACTGTCATATCATACCATATATAATACTATATCGTATTATACT